>NC_090932.1:1438335565-1438638919 GCF_040938575.1 Ambystoma mexicanum
GGCGCATAGGCTCCACAGAGGAGGAGAGGGTCGCCAGAGTGCCCGACACATGTACGAGACCCCCGACCATGACCGCTCCCAACTGGGCCACGTTGGCACGGTGCTCTTCGTGATGACGTGCGTGCTCCCCCCGGGAAGCACGCACCTCATCACGAATGACAGCCGTGCGCAACGCGACACCAATCAGGACCTTCTCCATACGGCCAGGGGTCCCCTCGTCCGCAGGTGGTGGGGAGTCAGATGACATGGACATCCCCCCTACCTGCGGATGGGCCTGGGATGGGGCATCCCTGCTGGTGCATGGTGCTGTCTGTGCTGCCTCCTGCCCCTGCCCCTGGACTGCACCACTTGCACCAGCAGGGATGCCCCCACCAGGCCCCATGTGCGGCTCAGTAGCGGCCTCCTCCTCCTCTGTGGAAACCACCAACCTGGATGGCTCCACACCGTCTTCCGCCGTTGCAAACCCCTGTGGGGGCTCACCCACCCCTTCCGCTGCAGCCGTGGGGGCATCCCCGCCCCTTAGCTCCACAGCGCCGTCTCCGCCCTCTTCTTCACTTTGCGCTGTGTAGAGGGAGACATAGAACACAAGCATCAGGGTACTGTACAATGGTCCCCTAGACAGGAAGCAATAGCAGATGAGTGGCACTGTCAAAGATCACTTCCATCATGTCCCTCCACAACACATGGGTCAGTGCAGGCAAAACACATGCAGTAACAGGCATGGTGCATGCTATGGACATAAGCAAACATGTCCAAGGGACACTTGAGGCATACAATGTTGTTTTTGGACTCACATGGGTCATGCCTATCACATGCACACACTTCAATGTACTTTCATCCATCTGGACTCGTACACCCCAGACACAGTGGATGCAAGGATAACTAGGCTGCATCAGTGAATCTGAACATTGTCACAGACATGTGTCATGCATCCATGGCATTCACAAGTCACAGACACGCAGGTCAGAAACACAGACATGGACACCATACATGTACATGGCATCAGCACCCATCCCTCACCCACACCCATGTCCAGGAACAGAGACTGGCATGCTCTCATGTGTCCATTCCGCATAGGCCTACCCATGTTACATTTAAACACATACACCAACCGTGTGCTTCACACATTACTGGTCTCACATGCATGACCATGATGTCCCTGCACACACACACGCGTACATGTCCTATGTCACACATACAGGCAAGTATCAGACAACCAGCAAGCTGCAACATGCCCTGTCTCACACAGCAATGCTTGGCCACTTACCGCTCGACTCCAGACGGGTCTGCCTCTCAAGGATCTGGGCATGGAGCGCTGGGCGTACGCGTTCCAGGACCCTCATCTGGATGGTACTCATGGTGCCCCGGCCCCCCTCCAAGAGGCGCCGGGCCTTTATGAGGGTCCTGGACCTGAAGTCCTCCCAGCGCTTCTTGACTTGCTTGATGTTGCGGGTTGCCACCCCCTCCGCGTTGATGGCAACCACAAAGTCGTCCCAGATCCTGTCCCGTCCTTCCTTGTCGGCGCGTGGTGATCCGAAGAGGGCATCATAATGCCCCAGGACAAGCTCCACCAGGACACCAACTTCCTTCTGACTGAAGCTGGTGGCCCTCTGCCCCTCTGGCTGGGGGTCGCCAGTGGTCTCGGATGGTGTTTGCCCCGACATGGCGACCCCCGAGGCAGGCGTGGGTGGGCAACTGGGTCCTGGGGCTGGTCTGTGGAGCGATGGTATCCCAGTCGGGAGTCTTCTGTTCCAGCAGGGGTGGACACAGCAAATGGACCCCTGCAGATGGCTGATGTGCAGGCACCAAATGGCAGGGCACGGTGGCAGCAGGCAGGCAGGCAGCAGCAGATGACTCGTGGGAGGCTGCTTGGGGCTCTGGGGGGCAGTAATTCGGTCTTATGGGCAGGAGCGTGGTCTTCCGTGTGCTTACGCGTGGCCAGCTTGATACGGAGTGATGTGGCACGTGAAAATTCTGCACGTCAGCGTGTAATTCGAGGAAAGGCCCTTAGCGCATAAGCGCGTCAGCACGCATACGCGATTCCATTGGACAAAAGGCCCTTAGCGTGTATGCGCGTCTGTGACGTATCGCGCACGGGCGTTGCTTTTCATGGGGTGCGGTGCCTGTGTTTTGCAGGTGTTGGGGTTCACACAGTGGGTGGGTGTTGGCTATGCGTTCTTCTACACGCAAGGCAGACGGTGAGTGGTACCCTGCTCCCCCAGGCCCGATCGCGTGTGAAACCACCGGCGAGCCCCTGAAATACACGCGCCCAGGCCAATCGCGTGTGGAACTTCTCGCGCACCTCTGAAATACACGCGCCCATGCCAATCACGTGTGGAACTTCTCGCGCACCTCTGAAATACACGCACATGCTCCCCCAGGCCCGATCGCGTGTGAAACCACCCGCGAGCCCCTGAAATACACGCGCCCAGGCCAATCGCGTGTGGAACTTCTCGCGCTCCTCTGAAATACACGCGCCCAGGCCAATCGCATGTGGAACTTCTCGCGCACCTCTGAAATACACGCACACGCTCCCCCAGGCCCAATCGCGTGTGGAACTTCTCGCGCACCCCTGAAATAGACGCGCCCAGGCCAATCGCGTGTGGAACTTCTCGCGCACCCCTGAAATACATGCGCCCAGGCCAATCGCGTGTGGAACTTCTCGCGCACCCCTGAAATACACGCGGCCAGGCCAATCGCGTGTGGAACTTCTCGCGCACCCCTGAAATACACGCGCCCAAGCCAATCGCGTGTGGAACTTCTCGCGCACCCCTGAAATACACGCGGCCAGGCCAATCGCGTGTGGAACTTCTCGCGCACCTCTGAAATACACGCACACGCTCCCCCAGGCCCGATCGCGTGTGGAACTTCTTGCGCACCTCTGAAATACACGCACACGCTCCCCCAAGCCCGATCGCGTGTGGGACTTCTCGCACACCTCTGAGATACACGCACACGCTCCCCCAGGCCCGATCACGTGTGGGACTTCTCGCACACCCCTGAAATACACGCGCCCAAGCCAATCGCGTGTGGAACTTCTCGCGCACCCCTGAAATACACGCGGCCAGGCCAATCGCGTGTGGAACTTCTCGCGCACCTCTGAAATACACGCACACGCTCCCCCAGGCCCGATCGCGTGTGGAACTTCTTGCGCACCTCTGAAATACACGCACACGCTCCCCCAAGCCCGATCGCGTGTGGGACTTCTCGCACACCTCTGAGATACACGCACACGCTCCCCCAGGCCCGATCACGTGTGGAACTTCTCGCGCGTGTAGGACTTTGGCGCACATTTTTTTCCTGCGCAGGGACGCTACCGCCTGCTTTCGTGTGGCGGACATGTATGGGCCTGTGCGCGTCTTTGGCCGTGCGCTGTTTTTCCCTATTCGATTCCATGAATACGTGTTGTAGGCGAGCGTGTGGGCGTTCTGCGCACTTGCCTCCTGTACTTCCCCCGTGACGCGCACATTTTCACGAGTTGTTCCCCATTCTGCGTGTAACGCCCCGTGTTACGCCTACTTTTGTTATGTGCGCCGCGTTATGTGCGAATACGCTGTGGCCTTATCGCACAGCGTTCCGTGACCTGTGCGCCAGCGTGCACCGCGCACTTTTTCAGCTCACATCCCACATTATGCGCGTGCACGGACTTCCATGAATAGATGTGCAATGTTTTCTGTGCGATAATCGCACTTGCACTGCGATAATCGCACTTGCACTGCGATTTTCGCTATTTCACTGCGAATCGCACGTTTTCGCACGCGTGCGCCTTTTTTTCGGCGCACGTTGATTCCATGAATTGGCCTATTAATGTCTACAGGAAGCAGGTTCCAAATGGACGGAGCCCAAGCATTAAAGCTTGCCCCCAAAGCTCTTTCAAGGTAGCACGAGGTTGCACAAGAAGCTTCTTGTTATTAGAGCACAATGTCCACTGCAGAGTAGATTTTTTAACTCTCGAAGCAAGGTAATCTGGTGCTTTACCGATCAGGCATTTAAATACCAAGACGGCGCTTTTGAAGTTTATACGTTGTTCTATCGAGAGCCAATGGAGCTTCCTACAGTATTCTGAAATATGTGTTTGGCGACCAAGACTGCAGACAGCTCAGACTGCACAGTTTTGCAGTACTTGAAGTTTGCTGATATTTGCTTTCGATGTTCCAAGAAGACTATTACAGTAGTCTAACTTCGTATTGATTATAGCCGCCGTAATCAAAGCCCTGTTTAGTTCGGACAGGTAGGGGCAGATTTGCCACAGCAAATGTATGTAGTATGAGCAGGATGATTTTAGATGGGATAAATGCTTTGAAAGGAAAGGTGGGACTCAAAGTAGACAGCCAGCATCTTCACTGAGTCAGACATTGGGGTCGAATTTCCATTAATCACAAACGCTTTGTACCGTGGGTCCAAATTCCTTAATCTGTACGATGTTCCCACTATGAGCAGCTCTGTCATTTTATCATTAAACGCCAGTGAGTTTAGGGCCATCCATTTTTGGATCGCCCCAAACACCTTGTTGATATTAGACAGATCCTCCTCATAGATCCAAGATAGCTTAAAAACTATCTGGGTATCATCTGCATAGGGGCAAATTTAACACCCAGAGGTTGCACATGCATTTAAAATAAAAGTTGAACAACAGAGGGGATAAGCATGATCCCTAAGGGTCACCGCAGGTTACCAGTATTTTCTGTGATTGGGATGCTCCCTTGGCTACACATGCTATTCTGGGGCCAACAAAAGATTTAAACCAGGCTATTGCCATAGGGGAGCATTGGCCTACATATTTTAATCTGTCAGCCAGTAGGTTATGATCGACCAAATCAAATGCTGATAAGTGCAGCGGGAGCAGTAGAGCAGCATTTCCCTCCTCAATGATCTCTGTGATATTTGTATTAAGGTCTAACAGAGCGGTCACTGACCCATGGTTTGCTCGGAAACCTGACTGCTCTTGTGCCAGGATATTATGCGTCTCTACAAAAGTTTGAAACTGGGAGTACGCCACCTTGGCAATCATTTTTAGAATAAAAGGCACATTTGTCATAGGGCAGTAGTTTTCAGGAGCCAGTGGGTCAAGGTTATCCTTTTTTAACAGAGGTGTAATCAATGCTTCCTTAATTGCTTCAGGCACATGGGCTTCCGCAAAAGAGCGGTTGATAAACTCTGTGATCCAGGGGGTTAATGTTGGTGCAAAATCCTTAAAAAGCGTAGAGGGGAAAATGTCATCCTTACAATATGTTGGCTACATCTTCTCTATGACTTGTAGTACCTCTTTCTCTGAAATCTCACAAAAAGAGAAAAGATTATTACTCTGAGTGAGGTGGTCCTGGCTTATGGTATCAGAATCATTCTCAAACAGCTGTGTCTCAATCGGTTTTTGAATACGTATTTGGTGGTGTAGTGTTTTTTGACAGAAACTGTCTAGAATACTCTGACAGCAATTATCATCAATAACAAATGGAGGCTTAATAATTGAGCCTTTAAGTTCCTGAAAACTGAAAAGGGTTCTTTGGACTTCGATGGAGACCCCTCTATTCTGGTATTAAGGGTGTGACGCTTTGCTTCAAATATTGCAACTTTGTACACTTTAACGGATAGCCGTTAATAGCCTACCATAGTAGAGATTGATGGATGGCTTCTCCCGTTGCGCTCATCTTTCCTCTTGTTCCCTCTGGCTAACAGTATGTCTGTGGTGAACTGTAGTTTGTGTCCCCTTTGTTTCTTAGACTTTGTTGGACGAAGAAGGGCAAGGGAGTCAAAAGCTTTATTAGAAGCTAGTCTGACAGAAGTTATAAAATCCTCTAAGGATAGTTTACTAGCTAATGATGGCAGTAGTGGCTTTATTGCGGATTCAAAAGCTTCTCAGGTGATATTTTTAAGATTACAAGATATGTTAGGTGTACTTATTTGTTTAGGGGGGGTCCCAAATACTTATGATAGAGTAAAGTTTATCAAATATGATATTCATGTGAGAATTTAATTTGGTGGTAAATAAAAATGTGGTATTCAATTAATTAGTGAAATTAACATGTATAGAGTTTATTGCAAAAGAAATCAATGAAAAGAAAGACACACTCCCTCTCTTCTAAAAATGTGAAAACAAAATAAAATGCAAGACCAGTTCAGCACAGACAGCGCAATGATGAGCACTTTCTACAAATGACCAGTAGTTGGTGCGCAGAACACCACAAAATGTATTGCTGAAAACCCCAAACAGTAATTATCTCAGGAACGGGATGACCTATCAATCTAGAAATAGTTGTATTAATTTCGGGAATTAAATAAAGTATATTCCATGCAAAATTCAGGACGTCAGACCTGACAGTTCATGAGGAGTTACGTCCCCAAGATCAACGCCACATACAAACCCACAGACAAACATCACTTTGTTTTATATATATACATATATATTACAAGGCCCGCGGTAGCGGGCGTGTAGTTATGGTTAAGTTGCTAAACCCATAGGAAGACCACTTTTTCGGTGGCTTATAACTTCACTCCCCCTGGGGGAATCCTCACCAAACTTTGCAAAAAAGTATATGGCCCGGTCTGAATTTTTATGGCAATATTGGTGAGGTTTCATGCAGGGGGGGAGAACTAATAGGGGGTCCCACATTTTTTTTTCTTTCGATTGAATGGACAAAAACTTTGCACACGGCTACAGCCCGAACGGCTGGACGGATTTGCACCATATTTGCGGCAGGAGCGGGGGCTTCGTTCAGAAAGCGTGCTTTTGTGTGTTTGGTGGAAATCCGACCAGTACTTTTGTTGCAAAGAACTGAAATGTACGTTTAAAAAATGAGTGATATCTGGCTCCGCTCCACTGACCCATTTCTCTGTTCGCTCCGCGGACAGAAGTCTCATTGGCTTGTAGTACGCCGTGCTGTCGACGAACTTTGTATGCGGCCAGTGGTTGGCTGGAGGGACGCGTGCTGTGCGTCAAAGGTTTTGGGAAACGCCGCAATTGTCTATCAGAGGATAGTGCGATGCCCAAAGGGACTGACAAACATAATGTACACCATGTGGTGGTGGGAAGAGGGGATGGAAAGGGTGGGGGAGAGAGAAGTGGTTCATCTGAGATGTGTGAGTATTAGGTGGATGAAGACGGTGGATGAAGACGGTGGTGTCCTACAGTATCCGTGCGTACTGCGTCAATTCGCCAGTCCCTTCACAGGCGACTACAATGTGTGGTGAATGCAGGCAGCCTTCGTTAGGGCACGAAAGCTTGTGCCACAACCTCTTACCGTGCTGATTGGTGGTAGCTGAATAGCAGACGGGGAGTGCATTGCAAAACATATATTACGCCATGTGGCAGTGGGACGAAGAGATGGAAAGGGTGGTGAATGAGAAGTGATTCATCTGAGATATGTCAATAGGTGGACAAAGATGTTGATGTGGCTACGGTATCTGTGTGTGCGGTGCCAATTAGCAGGTCTCTGCACAGCTGACTACCATGTGTGCTGCATGCAGGAAGGCTTCGTTCCGGCATGATAGCTGGTGCGGAGACCTCTTTAAGTAGTGACTTGTGGGAGCTCATTTGCAGAAGGGGAGGGCATTGCACATGACTTGCACATTGTAAGATAGCGTATACTCTGGTGTGTTGCATGTGGTAAGCCCATAGCCCATTCCATGCAAGGATGGAGGCCTTGCACTGACAACTATGTGCGGTGGTTGCAATTAGGTTTCACATTGTTGCCTTCTGTGTGTGGTTCGCCAGCATTGCATACATTGTTCATTCCATGGGTGTGGTGCTTCTTAGCACATCCTACAGTGTTTACTCCATGGCTGCAGCTACTAGAGTGAACAGTTCTGCAGTGAGTGCACTGAGTGCAGTGTTGTAATACTGTCAGTATAGAAGAGGGTAGGGTTGAAGTGCATCTTCTATGTGCATGGATACTGCAGTGTGTGAAGTGGGTGCCATATTCAAATAGTGTGTGCATAGAAGTGGATAGAGGTGAACTGCACATTCCATAGGAGTGCGTAGTGTCCATTGCACGGAGTGCTGCCTGCTGTACTCCACTATGAGGTACTGCTTTTGTGCACTGAATAGAGTTCGGCATGTGGTGGTGGGAAGAAAGGATTGAAAGGGTGGGAGAGTGAGAAGTGGTGCATATGAGATATGTCAATAGGTGAACGAAGACGTTGATGTGCCTGCATTGTCCGTGCCTACAGCACCAATTCGCAGGTCTCTGCACAGGCGACTACCGTGTGGCCTGAATGCAGGCAGACTTCGTTACTGCATGATAGCTGCTGTGGACACCTCTTTGCATGGTGACTGGTGGGAGCTCAATTGCAGAAGGAGAGTGCATTGCCCATGATATGCATATTGTAAGATACCGTGTACTCCGGTGTGTTGCATGTGGTAAGCCCATAGGCCATTCACTGCACGGATGGAGGCCTTGCACTTACAACTTTGTGCCATGGTTGCAATTAGGTTTGACATTGTTGCCTTCTGTGTGTGGTTCCTCAGCATTGCCTATATTGTTGATTCCATGGGTGTGGTGCTTCTTAGCACATCCTACACTGTTTACTCCATGGCTGCAGCTAATGGAGTGAACAGTTCTGCAGTATGTGCATTGAGTACAGTGTTGGAATACTGCCAGTATAGAAGAGGGTAGGGTTGAAGTGCTTCTTCTATGTGCATGTATACTGCAGTGTGTGAAGTGGGCGCAATTCTTCAATGGTATGTGCATAGAAGTGGATACGGGTTAAACTGCGTATCAAATAGAATTGCGTAGTGTCCACTGTGCAGAGTGCTGACTATTGTACTGCAGTATGAGGTATTGCTTTTGTGTACTGGATAGAGTGCTGGGAGCCATACTATGTGCATGAAAGTGGGTATTGGTGGCATTGGCTGAGTTATGTTTGTCGATTCTGCTAAGTGTTGCATGTTTCCATGCATAGCTGTATTACGGTGCAGAGGTTCAGTAGCATTGGCGGTGGCTGTGGTACGTGTCTGGAGTGGGGTACATGGGCAAATGGTGCCATGCATGGCTGCATTAGGTTTCAGTGGGTGTGGGCAAGGCCTAAACTATTGGGTGCATGGCCAAATGCCGTAGACTGTAGGCCATGCACCCAACAGTATATGCATGTCAGCTGACTTCTGGAGCTCTATCAAGACTAAAATGTGCTCCACAACATTTCTGTAAAGGTGAGCACCCTCTGACAGATGCAGTCTAAACTGCATAGCTGCGGTGCGTGTGGGCAAGGCGTGTGCTTGTCTCCAACACTGTTCCTTTGTAACCTTGGAACACCCTTTTTTGTACGCTGTCACTGACTATCCTATTATCACTGCTTCTGTAACACGCCATAACCTGTTTTAAGTGAATATTCTGTAACAGCGCCACAATGCCTGCGGGCAGTTGGACGCTTTATAAATCCAAATAAATAAACAAATAAATAAATAAATGAAAACATTGCAAGCACATACCATTGAAGGGCCACTTGATGGTAGGGGATGGGAAATAAAACAGTATGCTTGTAAAGAACGTAGGGGACGCTCAGTGGAAGATACCGTGCGCAGAGGCACTTATAACACAGTTGTAAACATACTGCAAAAAAAGTTTTCATACCTCCATTTTGTGGTGATGGGTGCTCATGTAGATGAAGGTGGATGCACAAATCTTGCAATCTTTTACTTAACTTTCTACTGGACGTGCTTTCGAACGGCAGGACACTTGCCGGCTGAATTGGTAACGGTACATATGAAGTGTTGTGCAGAACTGCCAGTGGTACATATGAACGTCTTGGATGGCATTGGTGGATGCGTGTGTGACTATTTACCCGTACCCAATGAGGTAGTGGTGGACAAGTATGCCCTGGAAAGACACTTTAATGGCAATTTTCGGTTTCGAAAGGAGTGGACGCATTGTGGTGCGCTGTCTATGACGCAGTTTCGCCGATATGCATGCACTTTGCAGAGACCTGGTGTCATGATGCCTACCCCCGGGCAGCTGGACCAAGCCGATCTGCCCTGGAAGCAGGCATCCGGACATTTGTTTAAACCTCAGAAGCCCCGGCTAGGGGCTATCTGGGTTGAGTCCTGGTGCCTTAGGCGCCAGGCTCATAGTAGAAATCAGTCCTGGCACCTAAGGCGCCAGGCTCATAGTCATCACTTACCTCAGGCAGACCATGCTGCACATGCATCCAGGCCAGCGTGAGACCTGGAAGGGACTATTTTTCCACAAGGACTACTTTTCACTCGGGTGTGGTTCTAGGGACTTCTTACCCGGGACTACTTTTGAAGCTATTTAAGCAACGCCCGATCTACAACACACGCTTCGCGTTATTCTGCATTTAGCAGCGTAACGCTCACCCTGTCTGCAAACCTGCATCCAGTCTTCTGCCACGCCCGCCTCGAACACAGAGCCCCTAGGAGAGAAAGGAAAATAGGAGAAGAGGTTAGATTACAGACTTTAATCTGATTCCTCACTTGATTTCGGATCTTGCATCACTCCGAGCCTGAAGGGACATTCTTCCGGCACGCGTCGCATCCCAGCTGCAGTGCCGCTCCATTTTCACCAGCCCACAGCATCTCCGACTCGGCGCTGCCTCCGTCACTTTATTTTTGGTGATTTTCAAGATCTGGGGAAAAGACAAGAAATAGCAAGGTGAGCCTAAAGAGACTAAAAAGACAATGGGCCTCATTACGACCCTTGCGTTAACCATGGCGCTATAAGCGCCATGGTTGACGCCGGTATTTTTCCAACTCCGTCATGGTGAATGGCGGAATTACCGCCCCATTCCAAGGTTGGCGGGGCGGTAATTCCCCATTCACCATGGGCCCTTCCCCATTCCCATTTTTGCCCCCATAGGGCTCAATGGGAATGGAGAAGGAGGTAATTACGGTACCGTAAATTACGGTACCGTAATTACCTCCAAGGTCCTTTTGCGGGTTTGTTTTTTAACGCCTGCAAAAAGCAGGCGTTAAGTACCAACCCGCAAAGGGAACTCGGAATAGGGCGGTAAGGGTTTAACGGCACCGGTCTCGTTACCGGTGACCGTTAACCCTTACCACCCTACTCGGAATGACCCCCCAATCACTTATATTACAAGACTAACCTGATTATCACCGGAGGCTTTATCCTTCAATACGCTGCATCTAGGAAAAAAGGAAAAGACATTGAGCTAAACTAACGCAACTTTACAGGATAGTTTGGGTGATACAGACTCTTACCTGAACGCCGCCAGCAACCTCCAGACAGAATTTGCTGCCGCGAATCAACAGGGAAGTGCAAGAGTGAACATTGGACATTTTTAACTCTTTAAACTTGGCAAACTCCGGACTCAATAATCGTCCAGAACTCCAGCACCTAAAACCAATGAAGTAACTGGTATCTACGCGCCCCTGCATGCCAAGCAGGATGGAGAGCTCACCAATCAAAAACATAAGGTGAGGACAATGACTAGGAATATCGAAGGTGGCAAGTTGAGAGAACGGGAGCAGGGAGGGGGGTCTGCATTCACACCCACGGGGCTAAATACCTTTCTCCATCTACAGGAGAATATTTCTACGAGTCAAGCTTACAAGACTAAGGGGGTCCGTCCAGACGGTCATCTTTGCCCTTCGCTTCACGCTGGTGGAGGCCGCAGCTGTCCGGGTTCGATCTATGCCCCTGTGGGAACCAGGTGAGCGTAACACCTGGCCACTTTTGCTACTGTCGATGTTATCGTCATGCACTACGCCGGTATGCATATGGGTTACATGGCTTGTTTAGGCTTGTTCCGTCGACTGAAGAGGTTGCTGAAAGTAGTGAAGAGGCTTTTTCCCCACTGCCAAGGTGCTTTTCTCATCCATAACACCAAGATGAGTATGGGACAATGCTCTTGCAAGTTGTTCCGAGCCAGAGGTTGGAAGGTGTCTCATCAACAGAAGCATGTACACTTTTTTGTCCGCTGGTGGGATGTTCTTCTGCAACAATGACCTCATTAGCTGTGGAAATGCAGAGTTTTTCCAAGCAAATGGCATTTTGTTGTCGCCCATTGGTAATGCTGTTTTGTTTGCCCGTCTACAGGATGCGATGAAGAGTTTACTGTAACAATGTAAGCACAAGAAAACACAAAATCAAAAACCAAAAAAAAGGTGTTTCACTAGAAGCACCTAAATAAAGAAATAACAAAATGGCTGTTTTCAGAGCCACCCCTAAAAACGAACTCCCTACACTGGTTGCAATGTATTCCCCCACGCCCACACGGAGCACGAAATCCACATCCGGGGATCTTGAGGATGGCCATGGAAATGGGACTGTGCAGGCTGAGGTAATGCGCAATACCATTTCTGGGTGTGGCTTGTACGCAGAGGACTGATGTACAGAACTGATACTGTTACATGAAGAGCTCTTCAATGTGATTGGTGGATGCATGTGGAACATTCTAACAGTACCCAATGAGGGTGTGCTGGAAAGAGGAAGTGGAAAGGGAAGAAGCAATGTTTCTGCTTTATTGGAGCGCGGCCCTTGCCGTACTTGGGGAAACGCACGTGCCACATGGTACCATTTTCAGTATGCTACCCATGGGAATGGGACAGTGGGGACTATCGCAGCTGAGGGTGTGGTTCACAGGAAGGCCCATTAATACTTTTCTCCATTACTGTGCATAGTGAGCCGGGCTGACATGGTTGCCATAACTTGCAAAGGCAGTGTAGCACAGCACATTCGGTCCAACATCAATTACAGGTCAAACCTATGTGGCCTGCTACTCTGTTCTGAAAAGCTACAAACAGATTGTGGAGCAGCTCCGGAGTGCAGCCTTTTGTAGGGCTGCTGTGGAGAACTTGCACCCGGAAAACAGGCCTACATTGTTCAAAAACATATATACAAGTGCAATGGCACATTGTGGTTTGTTTGTAAGCATGTACTTTCCGAAAAACACTCCGTAAATTGCACAACACTGTACTTTTCTGTTGTCCGATGGTCCGGATTGTGTCCCCGAAATAAGGGCCCACGTGGGTGTGGTTGCCCGGTGACATCACCACTGTTCTCCCTTGGGACGGCTGTCCACAGGACGCGTTTTGGGCAGAATACGTTGTGCGCATGTGCATAGGTGTCCGATGCACACCGTTGCCACTTCTGTACTGATTAATAGTGCGACACACATGCGCCAACCATTTTGGTGTACGCTGGGTGTTTATAGGGTATATCAGGTGGAATGTTTGTAAGTATAGCTACCTGTAGGACGTGGGTGGGCGGCTAGAAATAATTAAAGTTAATTTGCATATGATGCACATTTGAGGTGTTACCAGGATACAGAGGCACAGATACACATGCCTGTACTTGCACAACGACGAACTGTGCGCTTCCACATGCAATTCTAGGTGGTGCACAAGATGCCGACTTGCGGGTCGTACTGGCATTGTACGGATGCCTCCATTGTCATTGCAGAAAGGACGGGCAGGTGCAGTGTGCATAGGACACCTCCCTTTTGCTTAATTGCGGTCATTCCTACGAGGACTGTGCGCCGCTGAGTCATAACAGCATTTCCAAAAAAAACAATACCACATATACACTCAACAGCAATTTAAATATCAACGTTTACTTGCACACATTCATATACACAATTAGGCAAGGGAAGCGGTAGAAGAGGTGGATGCTTGCTGTGGGGAATTGGGGTTTTGCACGAGTTGGATGTGAGGGGAGGAAGAGATTGAGGTATCCTGTAACGTCTCCCACCACATGGATTTTGAGGGGATGGCGTGCCGTGACATGGGGAAGGTGTGCGTGTGCACGTCTGCCAGTGCTGTTTTATTTTATCCATAATATACCCTTGTACGCAATCTTTTAAGGCAGCATAATTGTTCACCAATTTTTCCATTTTGGCTTCCAGGCTGTCCAATTTGCTATGTACAGAGTTTCTTTCCTTCCCTATGCCCGTATGCTGTTGTGGAAGGGGTGCTGCTTCCGCTGCCTTGCTTTCCCTTCCAATATGTTCTCTTACAGAAAAGAAAATATGTTAGGTGTACATGAAGCAATATATATTACATAATTTACGTTTCACACTACTGTGCGTACCTATCGTAAGTCACTGCGTCATGAGGGAAATTTTTTCCAGCCACAGTAAGGTGCTTGCCATTGATACGGAAAAAGAAAACATTCTGCTTCTGTACCATTGCATACTGCACCACCTGCGCAATTATCAGACAAAATGTATTGTGCTTGCTACTTTGCAGTGATGTTCTGGTCTTAGTACTTTCCCGTCCTTACTTTGGCCGTTCGTTTTTTGTTCCATTGCACAGTAGCAGTGAGGTAAGATTGTTGAAGGGAGACATCACTTCTGTTGTTGGTGCATTCCGTTATGGTGTAGTGCCTATGCCTTTGTGCTGTTTGCTTCATAAGTACACAGTTTCCAGTCCTACTGTTTTTTACCTTGCAATTCATGTACATGCTGCTGCTTGCATATGTTCCTTGTGTTTGCTGAATGGTACCACTATGTAAGACAGCCCCTGCCTTTCTGAGCAGGTTGGAGCCACCCAATGTCCGCGACCAGACGCATACTCCGAGACTGCTGTGCGCATTAACATGGTGCCCACAGGTTCAGTATGTTGTACAGTACATCGTCAAAAATTAAGAGTATCCTGATAAAAACCTATCCACTTCACTGAAAAAAATGTTGCTGAAGGAACATTATGCTTCAGTTGCACTACTAAAAACCTATGCACTTCACTGACAAAACACATTGTTAAAGGGACATTATGGTTAAGTTGCACTAGTACCCACCTATCAAATTCACTCACAAAAAACATTGTTAAAGGGACGTTATAGGTAAGTTCCACTACTAAATTCACTGAAAAAGCACGTTCTTAAAGGGACGCTATGTTTCAGTTGCCCTAGGATAAACATAAACCTATCAAATTCAGTGCAACAAGTACTTGGAAGGAACATTACACTTACTATGCACTAATAACAACCTATCCATATTATGGTTACAAGTAAAACCAAAAAGAACTGAAATTCGCCAGTTATGGTAACCTAAGCAACCATAACTCCCGCCACCACTGTGCACTGCTAAGACTAATACCCATGACATCAAAGATGACAACACACTGCCTAGCATCCGACATTTCATCATCACATGCTTAGATGTTTCAAGCATATCTCTTAGTTAGATGTTTTAAGCATATGTCTTAGTTTACATATGCAACAGTATCAATTTTCTGGCAACCTCTTTAGCTTAGGACCAGTGACAGTCAGAACTGGAAGCTGATTAATGCGCAGCAGTAAACTTTGCCTCATAACAGCTGGACTGGGACACTGTAATAAATATGATTGCGCTATCCGGAATTTATGAACCACCTGAGTCCCAACTGGACAGGATTTCAGTCTCAAGAGATGAACATAATTCTGGTTGCAATCCCACATATTTACTTTTTTCCCTAGTCGCTGTTTACGTTGGAAGTAACCTTAAGACATTCTACCAGTATTCTCTACTGAGGGCCAACTAATTTGTTCCAGAAGCCACTCATTTGATTTTTCCACCTACTAAAATAGACATAGCAAATTTATCCATAACATTAGGAACTATCCAGTTCCAAAATGTCAATGAAATTCATAATGACCAACTGGACCCAAGTATGATGGTACCATAGAATAATAATGAGGACAAGCAGTGTGATATTCACCTAGATCATATAGCAGTGCCCCCGGACATATACAAAACAATTCTCAAACAAGGAACCCCCATGGAATACCACAGGAACCTCCTCAACCTCTCAATCTCAACAGGTAAAATACCACAGGCCTTCAAATCAGCTTACATCAAGTCGCTACTCAAAGACACAACAGGAAACGTAGAGGACTTATCCAACTACAGACCCGTCTCCAACATACCCTACATAGCCAAACTGCTGGAAACGTACATCTACCAAATAACCCAAGAATTCATAGAAGAGGGTTGCCTACTAGACCAGGCACAAGTTGGTTTCAGACCTATGAGAGGAACAGAATCAGCTCTCCTCTCAATATGGGACGACCTAAAAACAAACGCAGACTCGGACAACAGTACCGCCCTGATTCTCCTTGATCTGTCTGCAGCTTTCGACACTGTCAACCACGCCATCCTCATAAAGAGATTAGAAGGACTAGGGATAACAGACACTGCCCTACTATGGATCAAATCCTTCCTAACAAACAGAACAGAAACAGTATGGATGAAACCTTTTAAATCCAAACCCAGAGACTCCACGTGCGGAGTACCACAAGGATCATCCTTCTCCCCACTTCTATTCAACATCTACATGTACCTATTAATCAAACTCATAAAACGACACGGCCTAACATGCTACAACTACGCCAACGATACTCAAATAATCTTCAACATACAAGACACCCGAGAAGAAAACACCACACTAGAGAATTGCCGTCGCGACATATTCAACTGGATGAACCTCAACCATCTCAAAATCAACCCAGGCAAAACAGAGTTAATAATTGTTTCAAAAAAGGGAGGAGACATCAACTACATCCTCTGGCCAAAAGAGCTTGGCACCACACCAGAACCATCATCAACTGTAAAAAACCTAGGGGTCCTGATGGATAACAACCTCACTCTAGAGCCACAAGTAAACTCAGTAATCAAGAAATGTTTCTTCCTCCTGCGAGTAGCAAAAAGGATCCTACCGTTCCTGTTGTTCGCCAACAAAACACTTACCATCATCGCTCTGATCATGTCCAGAGTAGACTATGCCAATAGCCTATACCTGGGCATGCCCGAACGACTTCTAAAAAAACTGCAACGCATACAAAATGCAGCAGCCAGACTCCTCCTCAAGCTACCCAGAAGAGAACACATCACACCCGCGCTAAAAATATTACACTGGCTACCACTAAAACAGCGAATAAAGTTCAAGTCCATGTGTATTACGCATAGAGCAATACACAAAGAAGGCGCAGAATTCCTAAGCGACAAACTACGCCTACATCAACCGACAAGAACACTAAGATCAAGCACCGACATACGCCTGGAACCAAAACCCTACAACAGAAAAAAACTCAGAGGATCCTCTTTCTCTCACCAGGCACCCAAAACCTGGAATGACCTAGCTAAGAATATACGGAACACAACAAACCACCTAGCATTCAGGAAACTACTCAAATCATGGCTCTTCACAGCGTAACCACAACGGAGACGCACTTGAATGCCCAGACATTAAAACACCAATGAAAATAACTCCAACCTCGGCCACTCTCAAATTGGAAAAAAAACTCAAACCAAAGAACCAATCACTCGACAGAGCATAAGATATCATGGAAAATAGCCACCAAAGGAAGGCTCCAGAGACTGATCACATACTTAGACCCAGACGAAAGCCCTCAAGTGACTCTCCCACTCGCATGTACTGGACGGACCATATCCAGACCGGCAGACACATCTAGATAAAATTGTGAATATTAGCATGGCCATACTAAGATGGAATTGTGGATTTTGGCCTGCGTCGCATCTAGACAGGACTTTGAATGTTAGCATGCCCGCACTTTGGAATTGTGAATATTAGCATGTCCACACTTGGATGGAATTGTGAATATTGGCCTGCGTCGGGTCTGGATGGGACCTTGAATGGTGGCATGCCCGCATTTGGGTGAAACCTAAGTGTCGGCATGCCCACACTTGGATGGATTTGTGGATATTGGCCTGCGTCGCATCTGGATGAGACTCTGAATGTTGGCATGCCCACACCTATGCGAGACCTGAAGACCAGCATAGGCCACACTTAAAATTGTGGACGTTGGCCTGCGTCACATCTAAATAGGATTGATTGAAGGATGGCACTCCCGCGCCTAGATGAAACTTGAATGTTAGCATGTGCCACACTTAGAATTGTGAACACCAGCCTGTGTGGCATCCGGATGGAGTCGTGAGTGTTGGCATGCCCTAACCTAGACGGATTTCTGGGCACCGGCCTGCGCCGCACCTGGATGGGACTGTGAGTGTTGGCATGCCCGCACCTGGATGAAGTTCTAAACATTGGCTTGCGCCGCATCTAGATGGGATTATGAGGACCAACAGTTGGCCCAACGTTTGGACAAAAATGTGAATGTTAGCATGCTAAAGGTCAGGTAATCCCACTAACCAATATAAGCCCAAACTCTGCATACTTATCTCACTCAGAAAACTCACACAACCACCTCTCGCACAACAAGCCGCACGCACTTCACAACACTGCAACACCACATAAGCCGGAGCAACAGCACACGTGGACCGACACCGATCCAATACCCGCACCAAAGCTCAGCACCCGGTGTATACCGAGTTGAAGCTGCCAACAGAACACCACTCCTCTCACTATCCTACTCCCTCTTCACCTTACTAACCCATCCCACCTTATCGTTTACAGATCTGCCAGAGCGCCTGGGGACCAATTCCATTGGTGACGGTGCGCGGTACAAATACCTCTAACATTTAACATTTAACATTTGACAAAAGAACACAAGCAAATACAATGTAGAGTACAAAACGAGCCTCAATACTGTACATGATGAATGAATAAGACACAAAATAGAAGACACTTCACAAGAATATTTCTGTACCTTATTCTTATGTTATCAAAAAACAAGTTATAAAAATACATGATTACCTTCACTTGTATTGAGGCCCTTAGGGGTCTTACAATTGAATCGTAGTATCAATCTGGCCTTTAACCTGTGAAGGACATGTTTCCCATTTCTTTTGCGGGGATGTGGTTTCACTTGAGTTAGTCCAATCCATTCTAACAAAGATCTATCCTGATTATGAGATTCAGCTAAATGCATGGCAACTGGATAATTCTCATCTTTTAATTTAATGGCGCGTAGATGTTCCAAGATGCATATTTCTATGTTCCTTTTAGTACTGCCAACATTTACTTCCTCACAGGGACACATCAGTCCATAAACCATAAAGTCTGAATTGCTTTTGATCCGTGAATTGATATAGTGTATTCAGTTTATGTCTCTGACCTTGAGGTTGTTACTCTTAATGATCTGGGGACAGATACTGCACAAACCACAAGGAAAGCAGACTTTCTGTTGCTGAAGCCAATTCAGTTGTTTAGTGACATGGAGATGACTGCGCATTACTAGGTCACCAATATTTCTCCCACGTCTGTAGGCTGTCTGGGCTTTGGAATTAAGCACTGCCTTCAAATTACTATCTTTCATCAGTATATGGCAACGTTTACTAATGATTTTGTAAACTTCCTTTGCTTGTAGGCCATAAAATGTAATAAGTCTAATCATATCAGACTTGGTAACAATGTCTTTGTTAGACTTCAACAGATCCTGTCTGGTGCGTATGTGCATTTTCCTTTTTGACCTGTATAGTAATTCCTTGATGTAGCATCTTTGTAGAAATCTGATCGACATGTCATCACAAATCGTTTTGAAGACAGACGCACATGAGCAGTTTCTTTTTGCCCTCAAAAACTCAGCATACGGAATGTTCTTAATAAGGCTTGGTGGGTGACATGATTTAGCATGGAGGACCGAATTACCTGCAGTGGATTTGCAAAAAATAAGAGATTTAATCATTAGTTCTTTCATCAATATTTTAAGGTCCAGAAAAGCAATGCTCTCTACACTTGTGGTCATAACAAATTTCAAATTCAGTTAATTTTGGTTAAGAAACTGAAGGAACAAATGCAGGACATCCAGACCCCCTTGCCAGATTATAAACAAGCTGTCTATAAAATGGAGCCAGATGGCTATATTATCATTCCATGTGTTGTATGAATTGTTTAAAACAAACACATTCTCCCAATACCCCATCAGCAGATTTGCTATGCTGGTGCAAATTTTGTGCCCATAGCGGTACCCATAAGTTGTAAGTAATAGTGGCATTGAACAGAAAATAATTATGCTCAAGAACAAACATGATCATTTCTAGCAGCATAATGTTATGTCTTCTAAAAGTAGCAGACCTGTTCCTCAAAAAGAATTCAGCTGCTTTTATTCCATCAGAATGTTTAATCCCTGTGTACAATGACGTGACATCAAAAAAGTGACCAGAATAAAGTAATCTTCCCAAGTTATGTCCTGTAACCTATTAAGAACATCGCCCATGTCTTTAACAAACGATGGTAGACTTGTTACACGGGGCGAGAAAGGAATCAGTAAAAGTTGACATGGGTTTGGTAAGTGAACCAGTGGAACCAACAATGGGTCTTTCCCGGATGGTGTGGCCTGATTTTTATGTATTGTCGGCAGTAAGCATAGAGTCGCGATTGTGGTGTGTTTGACATTTAAAAACTGATGCTCATCTTTATTGATGAATCCTTCCCCATACCACCTCTCCAGTAAAGAATTCAATAAAGTTGTAAACTTTTCAGTTGGATCTAAGTAGCATATTGTATAATAAGACATAGGTCCTCATTACACGTTAGGCGGTGGACCAAGGTGCTATTAGCACCTTGGTCCATGCCGGTAAAATACCGGCACCGCCTTGGTGGAAAGGGGAATTACCGCCCTATTCCAAGGTTGGCGGGGCGGTAATTCCCCCTTCCACCATTGCCCTTCCCCATTCTCATTTTTGCCCCATAGGGCATAATGGGAATGGGGAAGGTGCTAATTACGGTACCGCAAATTTGCGGTGCCGTAATTAGCACCAAGGTCCCTTAGCGGGTTGGTTTTTAACGCCTGCTAAAAGCAGGCGTTAAAGTACCAACTCGCTAAGGGACATCGTAGTAAGGCGGTAAGGGTTAACGGTCACGGGTACCATTACCGGTGACCGTTAACCCTTACCGCCTACCGTGTAATGAGGCCCATAGTGTACAAAAAAACACTGTGAATGATTAATCACATGAATTGGGCTTAATATGCAGCAGATGGCATTGATACAGTGCTTATTATCTCTTGATATAACCATAGAAATGAGATTTGTGCAAACTGTTTAATTTTTTAATTTGATTTAATTTATATACAATTTTAACACATTTTTTCCAAACCAACTTTGGCCAATTAAGTTTCCTTTCTATGATTAATTAAACAGCGTATAGAAAAGTCTCTCAATTAATTAATTAATATTTTTTGATCCAGCAGGTAAAATCATTATCTTCTTAGTTTCCAGGTAAGTCGAAATAAACCAAAATAAATGTTCTTTCCCACTTGAATTAATTTAAGGTTGCAAATTCCACACCAAATTGTATCTTAATTCCTTTTATTTCTTGTTTCATCATTGGCCATTGCTAATTCGTACCGAGTGCCTCACGGTGGAAAGAATATGCGTATAAAGGGTACTGCAGCAATGACCCAAGCTGTTTTTTCTCCATGAATCAAAGCACTCCAACAACTCTTTGCATTGATTGTTTTAAAGTTGTCCGTTAATGGTTTTAGACATTTTTCTCGCTCCTTAGTCAATCCGGGACAAAAGATCAGTAGGTGTTTGATGGTTTCAACTTGGTTTTGAGATGAGCAAAATCTACAGGTATTCGTTTCTGAGTTGCCACAAATTGCATTGATCTCATTGGTGTGTATCAAATTCATTCACATTCTCATAAACGTTTCTCTATACGTTTTATTCAGAAACTTTAGCAGATAGGCTCGAAGATGGTTTAACTTTTTATCGTTTACTGGAAGTTCTCTGGTAAGCTTACAGGCCGCCGCCTTCTCCAAGGTAGATATCCAATCAAGTTCCATGAGCTTCCTCTTACCTCTCATGGGGTTCAATCTTAGGTCAGATTCTGTGCAGCCGAGGTCTTCCAGTGTTTTCCTGGTGTTGCTAGCCAAGTTCGTTAGTAGTGTGCTTCATCCGTTCATCAGCTCTGTATTAATAATATTGAAGATCATGGGGCTTGTCGGAAGTGTAACTTTTCGCAACAGCGCCAGCCCATTCCATTCTACAGTTGAATAGAGCAAGGAGATGCTCACTTATCTGCAAATTGTTGGGATTGATGTTGAATTTGGAAGGTTGAGGATTTTCCGCCAGAATATGCCTTCCAATCTTGGCCATAGACTCGGAGGAAGATCCAGCATTGCCTCAGCACTATAGGTTAGTTTTGTTTGGGTTGCCAATATTTTCACTTTCCCCAGTAGAGCTTCTTGTAATGGAGTCTCGACCGAGGTGTTGTTCAAAATAACTCCCAAATACTTGAACGTTTCAACCCGGTCTATCCTGTTGGGACCTAGGGACCATTTAGGTGGCTCTCACCTGGTGTTTCCTTTTTGAAGGCACATTATTTTAGTCTTATCTTGGTTTATCTCCAGGGAGTTTAGATGAACGTATCTCTGCAGACAAACCAGCTACCATGTAGGCTAATTTCTGTTTGAACAATCACTATGAGGTCATCTGCGTAGAGTAGTCTTGTTACTTTTTTGTCGCCGATGTTTGCTAGAAAGGATCTCAACTGTGGTTCAAATTACTGGATGTCTGACACATAAAAGTTGTAAATTGCAGGGGCCAGACGACATCCTTGCTTTACTCCTTGTGATGTTGGAATTGCTGTTGATAGTAGCCCTGCACGATTTAAACACACTTTTATCAACTGGGCTCAGTCGACCCGGTCAACAAATGCAATAAATATCTTCGCTCTGCCGGGGTGGTTTTCCCATTCAAAATGCTAAGGATCATGATGTTAGCTTTTGGTCCGACGCTGTTAACTAATCCAGTTTGGAATGGATCGATCCAGTCAAAGGCTTTTGTCCAGTCCAGGAATTTCACCAATAGGAAAGAGCTATAGATTTTAACGCGATGGGACTATAGTTTTTGGGGTCATCTTTCTTCCCTTTCTTAAAGATAGGGACTATTGTGGCTGACTTCCGTGACTCTGGGATTGATCGTTGTTGTGACACATTCTTAATTACTTTGTGTATAAAGTGGGCCCATTCTTTAGGATGTTCCTTCAGCATTATGTTAGTTAGTCCATCAGGACCTGGGGATCTTGCTGGATTCAGTTTTTGTATCGATTCAGAAATGGCAGCGACGTCATGATCATGCGACCATTCTTTCCCTTTATTTTTTGTTTTTAGAAGGTCGGTTAACGTTGATCCACAGAAAAAGTTTGAAAAGTGCTCTTCCCAAACAGGCTCACTAACATAGTTTTGTTGAATGTCATGGTAAAGCCCAAAAGTCTTTAGATTTTCTACCACTTAATACCCTTAACATTTGCTCTGAGTCTTGTTGCTGCATTTTGTGTCTTCAGGCCACAATCCAGGTTTTATATGCCCGACATATCTTTTTTGCTTGTATCTTGAGATCTTCCCAATTAGATGTGGCTGTGATTCATTTTATACGCCTCATGTGTCTTCTTTTTTCCACAAGGATGTTGTCATACATATGGCAGCCAGATTTTTTTTATTCGCCATCTCTGGATTTTCTGGTACTAAAGTGGTCTAGAAGCGGTCTGTAATCCACAGAATTATTCACCTTTCCATCACCTCCATTACAAATAGTTGAAGAGTATTCACTAGTTAGGGCTTTGATGTCTTAACTCTTTAGCCTCAGGCGGTGTGGGATATAGTGACCCACTCAACATCATTCACCACATCACCAAGCTGCATTTGCACAAGAAACAGCAACCTGGCTGCGCTGGCTCCTGTGCGCACCAGGACCTCAAAACTGCGTTTTGGCAGCATCCTGCCTAGCCCACTTCAGACAAGATGGGACAGGTGGACACCCTGAAAAAATATGCCAGTGTGTTCTGAAATATATGTGGAATCAAGTGAACAGGCAGCAGTGCCTAGCTGCAAAAGCCAAAAATCCCCTTCAAAATGAAACATTTTCACCCTTTCAAAAGGCTGTTTTTGTGCTAATTCCATCTGTTCATTCTGAAACACTGTGAGTAAAAAGGCCCTGTCATGCCCAGGTTATTTCACTGTGCTTCACCAGGCATAATTCCTTAGTGACAGGCCCAGTCAAACCAGCTCTGAGAGAAATCAAAAAACAACTTAATTTTCACTTGCACAGGAAAACACGTTTATTTTCCTTCCAAAGGTATCCAGGCTGAGCAGTTCAAAGAGACTTTTAACTCTCTGAGCCAGGTCAAGTGCAAATGTATCGATAATTTAGATAAGACTCCTGCTTCAAGGAAATGACTACAGCTGCAAAGACAGTGTGGGCAATCTGAGGGAGCTACCAAACCGAATTTAAAGAAAGAAATGCTAGCAGTTTTAACACATGTGGAAAAATGGGCTTTGCTGACTGAAGAAAAAAATGGGCCTGTTTGAAAATAAATTGTTAATAAAAGCCTGCTTACTTAGCAATGTAAGGGTTTATGTTAGTGGTGATAATACACTCATAGGCTATCTTCTTTCACAGGTTTGTTTAATTCAGGACCCAAAATAAGAAATTAAAGAGTTTAAAACACATGGGCTGGATTTGCAAGCTCTCAGAAAAAACCAGTCATTCCAGTTGGCAGCCATGAAACTTCCCCAAGGGAGGGAGACACACCATAAATCCAGGACACGTAAGTGAAAATTGCCAACTTGAAAAACTTTGTATTGGCCAGGACAAAACAAGTTCACACGCTCGTCAGACATTTGTCTGTGCTCCAGGCTGGGACAATAGAAGTCCTGGGACACTAACATGTCAAGTATAAGGGATAAAAAAAACTTCAATTAAGATGGGAAACCCCAATTGCCTTGAAGGAAATTACAGTTGCTTGCAGTTGGAGGAAGAAAAAAAACAGGATCTAGTAACGAAGGGACTGCCTTTTGGTTACACAGACTATCTTATAAAGAAACTTTAAAGACTTTTTATCTCTGCAGCAAGAATTAGTAAAAATGTAAAATGTTTGCAGTTTCAAATCTAATTTTATGGGCTGTCTGTTAAATCTTGGTAGAACTCATTGCGACATGGGGAACAGAAGTTACAAAATATGACAGAGTCCAAGGAAAGGATTAATGTTGCAAACATAACATTTTGTACATACATCCCTGGGGACAATTCGCATCTGTGTATAAAATTGTGGAATTTTAGGCCGAATCTTGATCCAGATTGGCTTGCTGCCACTCACTGCATGCTGCTGCTATCCTGCTACCCTGCTACCCTGATGACCTATATTATCCAGTAACCAGAACCAGAATTGCCAGTCCAGAAGTGCTACCCGGTATCCAGTCCATGCCCAGCTGATTTTGTCCAGCTGTCCTTTGTTAGACCAGATCCGTGTGACCAGAACAGCTGACTGTCCAAAATCCAAAACTAAAAAGTGGACTGTGAGTATCAATAGGAGCCATAGAAAACCATAGTATACATTGCCTTGCCCTTAGTTTCCCTCTCTAAGTCATCCTATCCTTAACTGATAACTTGTAATATTGTCAGAATTATTCTTGAAACCCTGGGCTTCATTACGGACATGGAGGTAATGAAAAAAGGAAGGCAGAATGGTATTACCGTCATCAATTACCGGTCTGGGCCATTACGAGCTGACAACCCGTTAATGCCACCCCCGCCCGTACCGTGCCCCTTCTTACTGTCATGCCTGCGTACACGCGCCCCTTCACGGCGGCAATACCGGGATGCCGCTAACAGGAGAACATCACAAGTCACGCGGGCATGCACTTACCGGCATCCCGAAGGCAATAAATAGGGCCTGCACGATGGCGGTATTACAGGCATAACGGACCACCCATAAATAGCAACCTGCAGTGTAGCCAACTGCCACAGGTGCACACAATCACCACAGGTGGAGCCAATAGAGCCTGTCCCAGCACAAAAGGAGCACACCCACACACCACACCCCTTCCAACAGCAAAATGATCCCACTTGCTGTAGCAATCCTGGGGCTGGAGGACATGCCTGTACTGCTCACCAGCAACAACAACAACTACAGGCAACACAGAGGAGACGCAGGAGGAGAAGGAGGGTGAGACCGGCCCAGCAGGTCCCACCGGTGCAGCCAGTTTTACCACATAGGCAGCCACCAATACCTCACCTCAGAGCCAGTCCATTCAACCTAACCCCCATGCAGATCCACACCCTGTACCGTTTGGACCGGGACACCATTACCACCATGGTGGACATGATACATGATGACATTGTCAGCCTGATAGAAATCCACACTGCCATCCCCCCTCTACTGAAGGTGGTGTCTGTGCTCTACTTCCTGGCCACAGGCACCTACCAGCACACAGTGGGCCAGCTGCATGGCATATCACAACCACTCTTTTCTCGCATGCTGACCCAAGTGCTTAATGCCCTCCTGAAGCATGCAAGCATCCACATATCCCTACCACGGACTGGCCAGGAGTTCGCTGACACTAAAGTAGGCTCCTTGCACTGGCAGGCACGCCCAATTGTGTCAGTGCCCTCAACTGCACCCATGTAGAATTGGTGGTCCCTAATGCCAATGAGGTAGTGCACCGCAATCGCAAGCAATATCACTCCATCAATGTGCAGATGGTATGTGACTCCAGGAAGATGATCACAAATTGTTGCGCCCGATATCCCGGATCTACACATGATGCCATGGTGCTGCGTAACTTCACGCTACCCTGCTACATGGAGCGACATGCTGGACGACGTGCCTGGCTGCTTGGGAAGTTGCCTGACTGGGCCATGGCAGTGCAGTGGGGTTGTGAGATGGGGGGATGCATACTCCACCTGGGTGACATTGGGGGGGATGCATATTCCACCTGGGTGAAATTGGGGGGATGCATACTGCACCTGGGTGAGATTGGGGCGATGCATACTCCACCTGGGTGAGATGGGGGGGTGCATACTCCAACTGGGTGAAATTGGGGGGATGCATACTCCACCTGGGTGAGATTGGGGGCAGGGGATGCATTCTCCACCTGGGTGAAATTGGGGGGGATGCATACTCCACCTGGGTGAGATTGGGCAGTGAGTGGACAATGTACTTACAGCTAAACACTGTTGCCCTGAACATCCCAACCTGAACATGACACATCAATGGCAAACATAAGACCATTGCTGCACAGCAATGACAACATGCCAGATGCACAAGCAGGCCACCATGTGTATGTCAAGCGATGGATGACTAAACATGATTACACCTGTGGCAATGCCACTAGTGGGAATACGTACAGAGTACCATACACCACAAATATGGGTGGCAAGACATTGTTCCGCATCCACAGTACATCTGCATCAGCATGCAAGTGAACACCCTGCATCATCTGTACAACACAATCCACACCAGCAGACCATAGTACAGTACACAATGCATCAAATGAACCTGTGTGCATACATCCAGGGACATGTGCATGTCAACACCAAATAGCTGCAGCCATGGCAGTGATTCCTAAAGGTGTCAGGTTAGATATTGACTCACACATACCTCATTGTGCTCCCATGCAGGTGATGGTGGCTATCCCTTGAAGCCGTGGCTACTTATCCCTGTACGGAACCCGCAGAACAGGCACGAAGAGGAGTACAATCGGGTTCATACCCGTACCCGTGTTGTGATTGAGCAGACCTTTGGCCTGTTGAAGGCACGGTTACGCTGCCTCAGCAGGTCTGGTGGAGCACTCCTTTATGGGCCTGAGAAGGTGGCAAAGATCACCATGGTCTGTGTCATGCTGCACAACCAGAGAAACGTACCACTGCCGCCTGACATTGACCTGCATGCACCGGGTGAGGATGATGATGGAGGAGAAGCAGCACCCCTGGCAGTTCGTGATGCACAAGATGGCCGTGCTGTGTGCCAATCACTGATTGACGATTACTTCTGAACCACAGGGACGTTGATGGATATGTGTTAATACTACACTGGGCACTGGGATCGTGTGGACATGGACACAGGGTGTGTGGGGAGTTGGGCAATGTGCGCTGTCATGAATTAAATAAACACACACGAAATGAACAATGTCCACTCATGAAATTAATTTGAACACAACGGGTGTATTAGGAAAAATAACAATATAGTGCTTCATCCCTCCACCTCTCACACACCCTTCCCCTTCCCCCAAAACCCCCAAACGCCCCATAAGTCCCAAACACCCCATACCCCCCAAACATCCCATACCCCCAAACACCACCACCACCACCTCCCCCTCACCCACTGTCATCCCACACACGCCCCATACCCCCCAAACACCCCATACCCCCCAAACATCCCATACCCCCAAACACCACCACCACCACCTCCCCCCTCACCCACTGTCATCCCACACACGATGTGGGTGGATCGGATATTTCCGGCCTCTTTTCGGGTCTGGGGGCAGCATGTCCGTGTGCCTTGCGCTGCGCCTCATCATCCGCACAGGGCTTGAGGGTGTCGAGCTGGCAGGTGTTGTTGATGGGGTGGAGGTGGATGGATGTGGCGTCGCCGATGCAGGTTTTTGCTGCTGCATATGGACCATCATCCTGCTAAGGATCTGTGTCACCGCCCCTAAATTGTCACAAATGACTATGGTGCTTGAGTTGATGGCCATTAAGGTTTGCAGCATTTGCCTCCCATATTTCACGGCGTGTCTGTTCCCCCTCGGCCACATACTACGGACCAGTTCTATCATGGAGTTCTGGCGGGCGTCTACCCTCGTCAGGCATGCCTCCATGTCAGTGGGGGCTGTGGAGGTGGACGGTGCTGTGGCTGGGTGGACCATTGCAGGGCTGCCCTCTGACGTGGTGGACAGAGGTGGACTCCCCAGTAGAAATGCATTTACTTGCATGGGGCATGCTGGTGTGCCCTGTGTGGAGTGCTGGGGGGTGGACTTGGGGCTTGGAGTATGGGGACATTCAACATGGATGTTGTCGTCCATGTCCTGGTATTCCTCCGTGTGGACATCCACGTCGCTGAGGGGGGCTGTGGCTGCTGCCTCACCTACAGAACTGGTGGCAGCGGGCTGCGTACCATCAGCCTCTGCCTCGGCAGTTGTTGCTGACTCTGTATTGGCAGTCTCGTCGACTGCTGTATTATCCTCCTCAGCTGGCCTGGGCTGTACTGGTGCCCTGGGTTGCACTCTGGGCGTTGTTGCTGCCCTGGAGGTGGAAGGCCCAGTGCCTTCTGGTCTGGCCCTGGATGCCTTAGAGTGTGTTGATGCCCTTGGGGCAGGGTCCTGCCCTTCACTTTCTGCGTCAGTGCCTGTGGGGGAACAAGAGATGCAGGGCGTCAGTGATGGTGTTACATGCAAGATGCATGATTTGGTGCTGTACAGTATTTCATTCTTCATGCATTGCATTCTTGTAGGTGTGACACGCAGGGTACTTTCAAGGGGGGGGCATATTGGCATACACTGTGGCCTCTCCATTCTGTACTGATGTATACCAGGTGATATACCGTTGTATTGCGGTTTGCGTGATGTGTGACATGTGAATGATCCCTGTGTGTTGGGTGTCTGTTGGTAATGGGATTGGCACGCAGGATGCATTTCATTGTGCCAGGGTGTGTATGATGGGCCATGCATTGGCTTGGTTCACTTTCACATCTGTTGTACTACGTCATGCTTTGGTTTACTGGGGTTTGTGGGGTCACTCACCTCCATCTCCCGATGTCGCGGCACTCGTCTCCATTTCACTGAGGCCCTCAATCGACTCCATATTTATAGTGGTGCTGCAGGTCTCCTCCCATCGCATCAATTTGATGGGTGAGTGGGGCCACCCGCCTGTAGCCATGGCCTCCCTGCGATTTGATGACAGGATGTTTCGCACCCGGAGACGTAGGTCATCCCATCTCTTCTTACAGTCTTTCACCGTGCGGGGGGTGGTGCCAACCACTGTCACCTTCCGTGCCACCTCCTCCCATATTTGTTTTTTTCAGAGCTGCACTTCCCTTTCAGGTTGTTGGCGAACACCTCATCTGCATGGACTGCCAGCATATCCGCAAGCATGTTGAGCTCCTCATCGGAGAAGCGCTTCTTGCGCAAGCGAGGGGTGGTCTTGCCAGTTGCCTTAGACATGATGGATGGTATGGCCCTGCTCGCCACTCTGTAGCACTGCTGTGTTGAGAGGTTTGCAATGGATTGTGTTTTTTAAGATGCCCGCGGGCGCATTTCCCGTTCCGGCGCGATGACGTTGCTTCCAGGTCCGGTATTACGAACCCGGTATTTGCATGATGGTATTGCCGGGTCCGTTATTAAGGGGTTGCTCCTAGGCCGAGGCGGTATCGGCAGGTCCTGTGATGGTGCTATCGGGGTTTTGGGGGGCCTTTAGCAGCATGGCGGTGCAGCTGCCTCGTGTAAATCCTAAACTATTAATCCTATTTTGAGTGATCGGACTGGTTCTGCCAGGGCTGTCGCTGGGGAAATAGGGGTGAATTTTTGAATCAACCCTGGAGCTTACTGTGTTCCTCTTTGGTATCCTAGCCTGAATGCTCTAGTTAAACTGTTCTTGTCAAAACTAATTTCCTTTCCTTTTTCACCGCTCCATTTGACTGAAAACGTACCTTTGTACATCTTGCATAACTCACTCAATTTACCAGCTAGAGACCTACTTTCACTTCCATATTGTACCTATGATCTATAGCTACACCGCAACACAGAAACCGCATCGTGATTCACAATCTTTCTCCTGTTTCTATTAAAAACCGTTTTGGTAATTTCAGGCGAGAATTGCAAAGGTTTGCAAGTTTCCAACGTGTCATTTGCTGCAAACATGTTTTAAAACCAGCCACTGATTTTCAAACTGTATGCTCTTGGTTATACATTGCTTGTGATTGTTTGTACTTCTACATGGTTTCTGTAGTGAGGAATAATATTTGTTTCAAGGTTTTTTTTACACACATTCGTTCATTTATTCATCCATTTCCGAGTGTCATTTTTAGCACTGCCAGGGTTTAAAATCCGTTTTTCTCTCGTTTGGGAAGGGAAGGTCGGAATTCAATTCTGTTTTCCATTTGTCATTCCTGATTGCCTGCTGCTTCTGTTTATCCACTTAGAATTGATTATTTGTGGTTTGATGGAACATTGCAGAGGGAAATTCTAACTCAAGTTCTATCTTACCTAAAATCAAACAGTGCTCCTATTCCCGGGTGTTTTGTAGATGTGTCAATAGAAGGTTAACTAAGTACATTTCTTACATTCCTATTGTTATTATCACCCCATTGGTGAGTGCTGCCCCATATTAAAAATGGTATGATTTGTTTTGAATTTTAAAATAAATGAATAAATATTACATTTTACCAACCAGCCGGGTTCATGGTCCAATGGGGTATTTGAAAAGGGGGTGTGATATGAGTGGTGTACCATCTCAATATTGAATCTAATATAAAAACATAAGCATTTCAATTGCGCGCTGCATACTAGGCCGAGACTAAGGGGTGCGTCGCCTGATTGAAATTCTTAACAGCAGTTCCCACTGTTATTTACTTCTATATCTGTCTTCATAAAATGTAGGATTGTGTTTGTTTCTGACATCAATAACATACTTAAAAGGTTGTGGTTGCTGTTGGCTGTTCTGATGACCTCATATCTTTTTATATGATGTAAGAGTTCTCTTGAGGCAGAGGAGGCCTGAAAAGAGTATTTTCAAAAATATCATGCCAGATCCTGATTTAAGTGCACTCATTAAACCTGAGGACGGGTGACCTTTCGTACCTTTTGGAGCCGGAGCAACGGTCAAATCGTAACCATCCAAATATAGTTTGCCCATTAACCAGGTCTCTTGGGAGGCATAATATGTCATAATCTCCCATGTTTACATCACTGGGTTTAGTAAGGTGGCTGAACCCCCTGTTGTTCCAAGAAGCCATTTTTATGTCTTGTTGCTTCTTGGGCAGTTGTAGTAGAGTTGGCTCTGATTTGTCTTTTTTTCCCAGTATTTTGGATGGCTATGCGTGTTGTCTCGCAGGAGCTTCGGGAATCCATGACCAGTTTTCTTCAGCCTCCTTCTCAGATTGTAGTTGGGTCTCTTTATGTTCTTTTGGATTTTCATTTCTTTTGGGACTTGGTTTAAATCTAACCTTTAGGGTGGCTCCTGGGCCCTTTGGTATTCTACCCATGCTCAGTGGGTCTGCAAACTGTTTAGGTAGTTGTTGTTTGTTTGGTGTCCTTTCTGCCTCCGACGTACTCGTCGTCTTGATCGTTTGGTAAGCCTCCTGATCTTGTTCTGAGTTTCTTTTTTTTTTTTACATCGGTCGTGTGGGATCAGGGTGATTTACAAGGGTCAAATCAAAGCCCAGAATACGCCCAGAATACGCAGGTTGTCTGTTGATTCTATCAACATTCCCTCCACAACTGACAATGTTATATGCAGATATATGCTGTCGGTTCTGTGTTTTACTCCAAATTCGACGATATTTACGTCCTCTGAAATCGCAGACTTGCATTCATGTTTTCCTGTTAAGGATCAAGTTGTCCCCTTTGTCTAGGAGTCTTTCTAACCTGAATGTTCGTTCACTTCTTTGTTTTAGTCTTGTGGAGTTACGCCTGCTTCTATTTGCCAGGTCTTGTCTATCTCGTCTATCTTTTGCCAGGGTCAAATCTCGTGTTTTTCTGGAAGCGCCTCCTTCAGTTTTGCACTCGTTGTGCTTTACTCTCTCACGCGAGGCGGACAAGTCGTTGTTTCTCCTGTTATTGTGTACATAGCAGATGGCTTGCAAATGTTTGTTGCTCCTTTTTCTTTCTGGGTATAGACTACTCAGGTTTTTTTCCGACTGTATGGTGAGATTTGATAGTGGCTTTCTGATCCTCAAGGAGGTAGGCGATCCACTATCTAAAATTCTTTTCCTTTTTTCGGACAAAGTCAGAAATAGGGGAGGCGATGAACCCACCTTCTTTATGGAGGTATGCTCCATCTCCCTTATTTGGTTATTGTGTAGGAGTCCAGTCCCTCCACCCATACTAGTGGCCATTCAGATTCAGAGTTCTCTACCAAATACTGGCTTAGCTCCATAAGGTCCAATGATTTATCTAGTTCATCTATGATTGTCATGGTTATAATCCTGGCTGGATCCGGTTTTTCCTTCTTTTTTTGGATCAGCTACTTCTCTTTCCACATATCCCAATTTGGATTTTCTTGGTGCTGGTTGAGGAGGTTTCTGAGTCTCTTCCCTCATTTCTTTAATCACTTGTCTGTCAGCGGGTCTCTGCATCCTTTCATTTTGTGGTTTACTCAATTCTTCCTGTGCACTCAAGTTTTCTTTTTTGTCAAAGATCAAGTAATCTTTGCTGATTCTGTCTTGAGATGGTGTCAACACATTTTTTGTTTTTGGTTGCAGTAATTATGTTATTTCCAATATGGATCCAAATGGCCTTGAGTGAATGCAACCATTATTTCTCCCAGTTGGTCTTTCCGTACTTGTACCTGTAGTTATTGTTGGTTCACAGTCGGTGCCTTTGTCTTCGTTTGGATCACCTCTGTTTGTCTCCTGTTGGTTTTTTGTCACTGAGGTTAGGATTTTTTTTTATTATTCATGTGTAAGGTCGATTTGTCCAATTGACTTAATTCCCACCGCCTCACATGTTTGTCTGTAGGAATGTCCACCTCTACTGTTTTGCATCCCTTAGCCATTCGGTTATGGTAGAGAGACTGTAGTTGTTTTTGCCAACACTTTTATGTACCCATCCAACAAAACTAACTTTGTGTGCATCGTTGCAATTAGGGTAGTATGGTCTTTCATGGTTTCGTTTATTGATTCGTATAGCTTTGAGAATGGGGCCAGTGCTATTGTGACTGTGGACATGATTGATAATAGATCTGATTTTCTTGATGATTCACTGGCTTTTGAATCTGAGGGCTCCCAAGATCTTCTTTTCCCTTGTAGTGGGGTATTTGTAAGTGATTCGTTGGGCTACGGATGCGTTCCATTCTTTGGATACTGTTCTGGTGTCAAGTTGTTACTTTGTAATATTTCCAGCACTGGAGTTTGAATGTCGAGTCTGGTAAACTCGAACCTCTGTATGTTCCTCATGTGCCTTAGACATAAGTGTGTGTGCAGGGCCATAGCCGCCGACCCTTGTCCTGTTTTGGGCCCTAATATAGGGGGGTCTCAAGATGGTTGGATTAGGCGACCTTTGTCTGGTGATGTGTTTTGGTGTAGAGCTTCTGTATGGACACCTAAATCGTCTTCATTCCGGGCTCCTTCACACAAATTCATTAGAATTAGGGCCCTTAGTGTAGTATTTAGGATATTGGGTCCAGTCACTTTTCTCGTTGGTATCTTTGGCGAGTTCTCCAGCCCTTTGGGGTCCCTTAGCCAGCTCACGTTATTAGGATTCCTTCCATTAGTTGTATATGTTTTCCGGTGTACTGGCTCGTTCTTCTCTGGTCCACTTTGAACAAGATTATCTAGAGGGGAGCATTGAACTTTACCCTTTTCCTCCCTAGTGGCCTCTGTTGTTGTGATTCTCTTCTGGATTTCGTGTCCTTTTCTAGCCATAGGCGATGACTCAGAGGAATTTGGTCAGTGATATCCATGTGATCTATCACTCCTTCAAGGAGCTCCGCATCTGATATTTCGGATATCACTACATATTTACCCCACCAAAAATATTGCCGTATATATGGTTGACTGGAACGGCCATAGGCGATATTTGGAGGGGGGGTAATTTTCATTTTTTTTGGGAGCATGGGTTGTCCCCCGCTCCTTTAAAAATAATGCATGGAATGCGGGGGTGTCCCCCACAGGTTGCATGCCTTAATATTGCTGCAGAAATATGGCAATATATTTGCAGGGATATTAACACATGGAACCATATTTCGTGGGCGGAGAGTTTGACTGATTAATCGGGAAACACAGTCCTTTGTTTAAAAAAATTATTTGCAAGGCTCGCAGAGACGAGGGAGTCCTTGGGTGTAATTCTTCTATAAGTTATTGGATTTAACTTCGTCTCTCCTGGTTTATATAGTGGTAAATCTGAGTTTTGTTGGCCTTTCCCTTTTACCACAGTCCTGAGGGTATTTGGGCTCTGTCCATTGGTTTTTAACTTCTTCTTTCCATGTTTCCCCAAAAACTGGGTTTTTGATTGAGTGCAAGCCATCTATTTTTTCTGGTTAGGTATTATATTTCTCTTCACACTTCTTATTGGTGCTTGTTTCATCTGTGGCATTGTGATCTCATCATTATTGCATGCTATTTTGTCTGTGGAGCAATCTTTCCCTCCTTTACAACCGAGGGGTAAGTCAATAGCCTGCATAAGATTCACTTCTTTCCCTGATTGCACGTCCGTGAGAAGGCAATCAGTATAATTTTCAATTTCAGTATTGTCTTGACTATTGTTCTGTGAGCTCATTGAGATTAATGTGTCATTGTTCTGATTTAGTGCAGTGTGGATTTGTGCCGAGACACATAAGTGAGCATTTGTATCCAGTTCTTTGAGTTTAGGTGTAGTTTCCCTCACCGGATCAGGGCTTTTGTCCCCTGGTGGCTGAACAGGGTGACTGTTTACAGTCAATTCACTTTGCATGCCGTTTTGCGTGTCATTGTGGTCCGTTACAACTTCAAGGGATGTTCCAGGTGTGGTCGTCTCCTGATCTTATTCAGTGAGTATTTTACCTTGTTTCTTGTCCCGCTGCAGTGAATTGCGGCCCGGGCCCTCATTGATTATATCAGCCACTCCCCCAGGCATGTCAAGTAAAGCAGTTTTGATCGGTGGGGATGTGCCGGGGTAGTATGACAAGGTTCGCTACATTGTTCGGGGATCTCTGGGAGTGTAGGAGGAGGTTGTTGTTTGTGCACGTGTGCATGTGTGAAAAGTTTTCCACCAGCACGTTGTTTATTAGGGCTGCCTTACCTTCCTCTGATGGCTTCATGTTCATGTTCGCAGCAACGCTTACCTCCCGAGACTCACTTCTTGTCGGGTACAAGAGGGACGTGATGAGAGGGGCGATAAGACAGTCGCCATGTTTAGCCATTCTCTGTCTCTGTCTTCTTCACGTCGCGTCTTGCTCTGCAGGAGATGACGCTCGTCCATTTCGTCTCTGCGACTGTCTGGACTGCAAGACAGCAACTCTACGCAACTCTGCGCCGCTCCGCCGCAGAGATGTACTTTTTAAGTGGTTCCTCCCACTCAATAGTAGAAGCAGTAAACAGACTGTCGGTGCCAAACAGAGTAGCAGCCATAGAGATCACTGCAAGACTGCAACTCCGCCCGCGGCGTAGATGGACTTTTTAAGTGGTTCCTCCCACTCAATAGTAGAAGCAGTAAACAGACTGCTGGTGCCAAACAGAGTACCTGCAATAGAGATCACTGCAAGACTGCAACTCTCTGCAACTCTGCCGCAAACTATTAATGCTCTGTATTGATTAATCACTAGACCAGCGCGGGGGAATCTTGCTCACAAAATAACTGAGTTGTTCAGTATGAGGTGATACTCAAAGGGGGCTGGGGTTATTTGTATCCCACACCCTCTGTGAACTTAAATAAATGAGGGGATGCTTAGGGTGGTTGTGTAAACCACACTCTCTGTCACACAAACTACTGACTTTAGGTTTCCTCTATAGCCAACTGGACTTTAGAAGCCCTGACCACTAATGTAACTTACCATTTTGTACTTATAACATTTTGTCTTTAATGAATGCTACTTCAGTGTATGCCTCATGCATGTGATTTTATTGTCTATTCCACTTTAAGCACTTGTTGAAGTGTTTTGCACTAGCACTTTATCAATAAACTTTATTAATCATGCTGTATTCTCTATTTAAAAAAATCAATTGTTTATATTATTCTGTTTAAATTGTGCATTTTAACTTAGATTCTTTTATTTGTTTTGTACTTGATTGCTTTGTGTAAGGTTTACTTTTATAAACCAATCATAACAAGGAAGGAGGAAGAGTCAACAGCTACCCCAGGTCAAACGTGTAGAGGAGGTGGGCTTAGAAGAGGCATGGAGCTAGTTTTTGAATACTAGCCATTGAAGGTCACAGATAGGTTTGAAGCTGGACAAAAAAATCAATTTATTTGTAGATTCAAACACATATTTAGAAATAGTAAGTTCACAAAAACAGAAAAAACAACAAACACTGACTTGTAAAAGTCACATATGAGCCTCATTTGGCTTACAAAGCAAGATAAAAAACAAGTGACTGTTACATTATCACAGTTGGTTAAGTGAGGGTTAGTAGCATATATTTATCGTGTTGATTTCAAATACTACTGTTAGATTAGTAGTATGTTGTTACAGTCGAAACATATCTATGCAGGTGTTTCTAGTTCGGGACCTTGTCAGCCTTCACTGGGTAGGAAATGTTCACAGATGAAGGGTCCGAATTGTCATTAGGACGTGGTTTAGGGCTGGTGAATGCCTATGGAGACAGGTGACACATTAGGGAGGGGAACCAGTGTGACCATACAGAGTGTATCCTGTATATAAACTGTGCTCTAAAAGCCTACCTGTATTCTATCGACGGTTGAACACAAAGTAGTTTCAAAAAAGCACCTCAGATGGCGCGGGCGTCTGTAGCAAATTATCTACAGGGAAAAAGGATAACGTTAAGTTACCATAATAGTATGAGAATTCATACATGACTTAATGATAGTGGTGTGGTGCATACCTTATTTAGCAGGTATGCGATCCAGCGATGGTGCTGGAGCTCAATCACGCGGAAGAAATTGCTCTGATGTTCTAGTGCTTTATCAAGTTAGAAAAATAGCCATGGTCGCTGTGTGAGGAAGAAGGGGAGAAAATCAGCTTCTAATCCGTAATTTTGAAAGTGAATTTTACCGTAAAGGTGCCTGCGAAGTATTGTGTGAAGAGCAGAGATAATTTGGGTGGTGCCGGCACACGTGTAGTGTAGGGACGGAGTGAAGGCGGCCCTCTAGGTGCCTGGCGTGTGGATGACTTGAAAAAGGGAATAATTGGTCAGTATGGCATGATTTAGCCATAAAAGGATTTTATTCACGTTTAGGGAAGTACAGATTTAATTTGGTATAGTCATGTATTATAGCCTGCTGGTGCCTCATTTGGATGATGGCAGGGTGGTATGCTAATGGTTACTACGTTTGTGCCCGAGATATTAAGAATTGTGATTCAGCGTGTTTGAGAAGCGTCTAACAAAACAATTAGAAACTCGTTTGAAAAAACATTTGGAAAAAGCACGTATGTGTCAGAAAGAAAACATGCAGTGAGGTTGGGGCGGTGCATGGCCTGGCTATGTTGCTTACCTGGAAAGCAGAAATTCTATTCCTTCCGATTAGGGTGTTCCAATGCGGAAGAGAGCTGTGTAGCAAGCTTTGTGAGGAAAGCGCTGACTAATGGAGATGGCGCATGCGCGATAAGGCATTACGCGAGACGCTAACTGAGTCCGCGGATGCACATTGGAGTTAATTGGCGCTTGCGCACTAAAAAACTGGTCCGGGACACTAGTTCATCGTGTGGTGAGTGTGTGGGCTCCTGATAGGGCCTCCGTGGCGCGCCAAACCGCGCAAATACACATCGGAGTAAATAGTATCTAAATATACTTTCAGGGTCTTTGGAGTATTAACAAAAAATTGACATAGTGATTGACTTGCAGTCATTGAATATTTGAAATGTAGTTTTTGAAAACCTTTGCAATACGCTAAACCTTAATTAAAAAGGGACTTAAAACCTTACGAATTTCAACATGTTCATAATTCAGTTCGTACAAACAACATGAAGGTACATGTGTGTTAGCGTGTTATTTCACAAAAAATTGGCTAATTTACACACGTGTGTGGCTTATTGTAGATGGCAGAGAATATATGTTGTGTGACAGTGGTACAGTGTGAATGGATACTGCCTAATTAATGACAGAGTTTGCCACTGGTGGCACAAGTACGGGAGTAAGCAAAGCAGCATGAGTACTTAGACAGTTCATCTACGGTTGTAAAGGACTGTAGCTGAAATGGGCGGTGGCCATGGATGCAGTTATTTGAAGAATAGATTCCATTCAATTGCCACACTGAGGCCTTGTTTAACTGAGTTTAGTCGAAAAATCCATTGTTGCTCTAGTTTGCGAAGTGAGAGATCTCTGTTGCCAACTCTGAAAGGGTTTTTGGCTGTTTGTAGGACAAACCAGAACATGTCATTGTGGGTGTGGTGTTTTTCTTGGAAGCGTGACATCATAGGCTTGTCAGGGACGGCATTTTTTTTTTTTAAACTTATGTTTATTGATTTTACATAATTAACATAATTAACACAAAAAAGATAAACATTGCAATTTAGAACATCCCTTCCCCCTCCCTCTTCCCTCCCCTTGGATCGGATGAAAGTCAAAATGTCCCGGGTTCTCATTATGCGTTGAAAATATCTGAAACTTTAATGTTGTGTGGACACCACTGTTCCATAAAGTCTGACTGTAGATATTGTAGTGTCCCTTCCCACTCTTTTACAAACTTGTCTCCAGTTCCTTGGATTTTGTGGGTGATTTTCTCCATTGTTATATGGGACCATACTTTCTGTAGCCAAGTAAACGTCATTGGGGTATTCTTGTTTTTCCAATTTTGTGCTATAGTGGTCCATGCTGCTATGAGTAGTCCCATAAAGCTTCTCCATTGTGATGAGTGATATTGTCTTGCTGTATCATCTCTGAATCCGCATAGCCACACCTCTTCCCCCATCAAACCCACATCTGGGAAAATGTTGCCCATTTCGTTTTTCACTTCTTCCCAGAATGGTTGTATGCCCCTACAGTCCCACCATATGTGCCTCCACGTTCCCTCTTCATCGCAACCTCTCCAGCAAAGGTTAGGTGTGTTTGGGTACATCGAGTGGAGCTTCTCTGGGGTATAATGCCACTGTGTCATGATCTTGACCCACATCTCCCTGGTTTGTGCCGACCTGGTCATTCTGGGGATCTGTTTCCATAGGTCTGCCCACTGACTGTCCGAAGGTTCCTTCCCCAGTGTTCTGACCCATTTTATTCTGTGTGCCCATTTGACGTTTTCCCCCTGTGAGTTTATGTATTTGTATAGCGTTGAGACCCACTTTTTTTCCCCCGTGTTGGAGATGATGTGTGTCTCAAACCCTGTGAGGTCCCTGGTTGCTGCTTCTGTGATCATCGGGGAGTTCAGCCAATGTTTTAGCTGCTCATATTTATATCTGTCCCTTCTGGATATATTCTTGCCAGTAAAGCAAGATTCCAGGGATATGATTTCTTTGTCTGCGAACATTTCCCCAATTTTAGTGATACCCACCTTCTCCCAGCTATCATATGCCCCCTGTTCCATCCCTGGTGGAAATAGAGGGTTTCTACTGATTGGTGTAAAGAGTCCTATTGCTGTGGACATTATGCCTTTTTTGTTTGGGCATCCCATGCTTCTAGCGTGGATTTCATAATTTCACTTATTCCTAGGTTCAGATGTCTGTGCTGTCTCTGTTTCCAGAGGAGTTCTGCCAGTGGGGTCCTCGCAACTGCTCTGCCTTGTTTGACCCATATCTGCTGTGGATTCTCCCCTACCCACTCCCTCAGGACTCTCAGCTGTGCCGCCTGATAGAATTTTTTGAAGTGGGGGAGCGCTAACCCTCCTTCTCTGGTTGGGGCTGTAAGGACCATTCTGGCTGTTCTAGGCGTTTTCCCCTTCCATACAAAGGACAGCACCAGCTTTGTTATTGATTTAAAGAACGAGTCTGGGACACCCACCGGGAGAGCCTGAGAATAATACAGTACCCTTGGGAGGACGGTCATCTTGATGGCTTGAATTCTACCCCACCAGGAAATCTGTAATGGGTTCCATCTGCCTAGCTCTTTTCGGATGTTTATGAGAAGGGGTGGGTAGTTTTCCCCATAAAATTGCTCTATTTTTCGAGGTACAATTATCCCCAGATATTTTATACCTTTCTGTTCAATCTTAAGGTCTAGAAGTTTTGCTTCCCTTTCAATATTCGCTCTGTCCCCTGCCAGGATTAGTATCTCTGATTTTTTCCTATTTATTTTTAGGCCCGAAATGGCCCCGTAAATTTCTAGTTCTCTCACTGCAGATGATAACGTGGATTCTGGGTCCTGTAGGGTTATTAACATGTCGTCCGCATATGCGATCACTTTGTGTTGTTGACCTGCCATTTCTATCCCTTTTATGTGCACTGATTCCCGTATTTTAATTAGGAGGGGTTCTAAAAACAAAGCGTACAGCAAAGGTGAAAGGGGGCATCCCTGCTTCGTTCCTCTCGTTATCCTCACCGAGTTCGTAACCTCGCCATTAATGACTATTCTACTGGATGGGGAGTTGTAGTTTGCTCTGATGCTCACAATATATTGTTCCCCAAACCCCATGCGCTCCAATATTTTGAATAAAATGGACCATTCCACCCTATCAAAAGCCTTTTCGGCATCTATCGACAACAATATCGCTGGGGTGTGATTTATACCTATTTTTTCCACTAAATGGGCTAGCCTCCTTGTGTTATCATGAGTTTGTCTGCCCGGAATAAAGCCTGATTGGTCTTCACTTATCAGTTTAGGGAGAAGCGGGGATAGCCTCGTTGCTAGGATCTTCGTATAGATTTTTGCATCCAGATTAATTAGGGAGATTGGCCTATATGAAGCTGGGTTTCTAGGATCTTTACCTTGTTTGTGAAATAGCAGAACCTTCGCTTCATTCATAGTGGGGGTCAGATTACCGCTGTCCTTAAATGAGTTTAGGAGCCTCGTTAGGATCGGGGTCAAAATGTCTGCATATTTTTTATAAAATGAGGCCGTAAACCCATCTGGGCCTGGGGCTTTGTTACTTGGGAGTCCCTTTATGGTTTTTCTGACTTCCTCCTCACTGATAGGTGTCTCTAGTGACTGCTTGTCCTCTTCTGATATTTTCGGGAGGTTTATGGCTTCTAAGTATGAATCTTGGGAGTTCGTGTCAGGGAATTCAGTGGAATAGAGAGTTTGGTAGTAATGTCTCAATGATTCCCCCATGTCTTGTGTGCATGTTTGGGGGACTCCATTGGTGTCATAAATGGCTTTAATCGTTGTTTCCTTCTGTTTATCCCTCAGTTGTCTCGCCAGGAGCCGGTCTGCTTTGTTTGCTCTAATATAATATCTTTGCTTCAGATAGAGTAGGTTCTTCTCTGCACCCTTCGTTCGGAGCATCTCTAGTTGGCCCTGTGTATGTTTCAGTGATTTTTTTAGAGCCTTTGTGGGGTGTGTCAGGAGTTTCTCTTGGATATCTTCGATTGATTTTTCCAGCTCTTTTTCCCACCGATACCTTTGTTTATCTCTTGTGATTTTCAACGCAATCATTTTCCCCCTCAATACTGCTTTAAACGCATCCCAGACTGCTTGTAGCGCCACCTCCCCAGTGTCATTATGTGTAAAGTATTCCTCTATCATTTCCCTTATGGATTCCCCTGGGATTGGGTCCTGGATCAGCTCCTGCGGTAGTTTCCACCTCCATAGCCCATTCTTCCTCCCTGGGAGAGTCACCTCCAGCCACAGCAGGGCATGGTCCGAGAGGGCTATTGTGCCCTTATCCAGCCCCTGGATTTTACCCAGAAGTCCCACTGAAACCCAGAAGTAGTCAATTCTGGACATGGTGTTGTGGACATGTGAGAAGTAGGTGTACCCCCTCTGTTCACCCTTCAGTTCCCTCCAAACATCGTTCAGGGCCATCTGTTCTATTTGCTGCTTCAGACGTTTTGATGGTGCCCCTTGGCCATGCACGTTCCCCGTACTCCTATCTATATGCGGATTCCATGCCATATTGAAATCTCCCCCCAAGATCACTTCCCCTTTAGCAAAGCTTTCCAATTTCGTGAGAGCATCTCTAAGAAAGCCGTCCTGTCCTTGATTGGGCGCGTATATTGAGGAGAGTGTGATGTGAAGGCCTTCAATTTCTACATTGGCGAAGGCAAACCTCCCTTCTCTATCCATGCTTGAATCTAGTAGTTTAGTGTCCATTCCTTCTCTCACTGCGATCAGTACCCCTGCTTTTTTCTCCGTTGTCGTTGCCTGAGCCCAAATATTGTAGCCTTTTATCCGGATTTTCTGCTTATCCCTCGTTCTGATGTGGGTCTCCTGGAGGAGTAGTACGTCCGCCTTCTCCCTTTTAAACTGCTTTTCCAGTTTAGCCCTTTTTGTTGGGTGGTTCATGCCCCTTATATTGTAAGTCATAATGCGTAGCACCCCCATTATGTTATATTCGTTTGTCGTTGCCTCGGGTCCCCTTCTGTTCTTGATTCATTTCTTTGATTCATCCGATCCCTTCCCCGCCCTTGAACTCCCCCCACCCTCCCAACAATGAACTTTAAACCAACCAAACTGTCCCCCGAGTTGGGCGAGGGTTCCTATTGACGCTAGAGCGTTGCGCCCATCGCTCCCTGCCCTCCTTACCCTCGGGGGGTATGATATGGGGAGTCCTAAACCCCAGAGATCCATCAGTCTTTGCCTAGTTCCAAGCCGTCGGTTCTTCCCATGACCGCCATCTGCGTGTTGTCCGTTCCGTTCCGTTCTCCTCCCCCACCCCATCCTTCATTCCGTAGTTGCTGTTCCTTGTTCGTACCCCTTGTTTGCAAGTTCCTGAGTTCTTCATGTAGCTTTTCTCCAGGATTCCCTCCCTGCATTAGACTTCTTTTGCGTAATTGTTTCCCAACCCATTGGTCTTCTCATTCGATCCCTCCTGCTCGATGACTCCCCCCGCACCCTCTCATCTTCCTGTAGACCCAATGTGCTCATACCTTCCTCCACCGTGGTTACTCTTCTCTGTTTCCCTTCCCATGTAAATAGCAGCCCAAATGGGAAGGTCCATTTATAGCGGATTTGCTTTTCTATCAGAGTTTTCACCAGTGGGGCCATTGCTCTCCTTTTTTGTAGGGTTATCAGAGCGAGGTCTTAGTATAATTGGATGTTTTGACCGTTCATTTTAATGTGTTCCAGTTCTCTGGCTCTCCTGAGGATCTGTTCCTTCTGTGGGTAGGATGAGAGAGCCGCTAGGACATTGCGTGGTCTTTCCCCTGGGGCCCCCGCTCTTTATGGACCCACTCTGTGGATTCTGTCGATTCCGATTTCGTCAGCGTCTTGGGACCCCAGAATGTCTCTAAACACCTCCTTTACCGCCTCTTTCAGATCTTTGTCTAGCACTGTTTCCGCCATGTTCTTGATGCGGATGTTGGAGCGTCTAGAGCGGTTCTCCAAGTCCTCACATTGAAGTTCTAAGTTGTGCGTAAGTGCCACCAAGTGTTCTTGTGTTTCACTAGCTTGTCTCGTGTCTTCTTCTAGTCCCTGCACCGTTTTTTCTACTATGTCCGTTCTTTCTTCTAGGTTGTTAATATCGGTTCTGATGTCTTTAACCACTTGTTTCATTTCGTTTTTCATAGTGGTAAATTGTTCTTGGACTGTGGACATGAATTTTTCTTGTAAGTCCATGAACCAAGTTTGCATGTCTTCCCTGGTCAGTGGTTGCATCTGTTGGGATGGTGACTCTGACTCCCCCATGGGTTCTCCCTGGTTTCTCCCCTTCGGTTGCGATGCTCCCTCCGTTGACCACATTTGCAGAATGTCTGTGCCTTGCTTCGCAGATTGGGATATCTGTTGGATGGGGTTCCCCTTTCCTTTTGCTCTTGACATGGTGGCGTGATCCGTTTGGCTGCCTATGGGGCTACCGTGCCTTCTTGTAGCCCTCCGTATGGCCCCTCTCCCAAGGGACGCCATTTTTGATACTCGAGCGATGTTCGCATATGCGCTGTCATACTTCTTTTATATTTGCCGATGTATAGTAGTTTACAGGGTCATTACCGTTACCCTTTTTCCCTGTAGATACTTTGCTACAGACGCCCGCGCCATCTGAGGTCCTTTTTTGAAACTACTTTGTGTTCAACCGTCGATAGAACACAGGTAGGCTTTTAGAACACATTTTATATACAGAATACACTCTGTATGGTCACACTGGTTCCCCCCCTAATGTGTCACCTGTTTCCATAGGCGTTCACCAGCCCTAAACCACGTCCTGATGACAGTTCGGACCCTTCATCTGTGAACATTTCCTACCCAGTGAAGGCTGACAAGATCCCAAACTAGAAACACCTGCATAGATATGTGTCGATTGTAACAACATACTACTAATCTAACAGTAGGATTTGAAATCAACATGATAAATATATGCTACTAACCCTCACTTAACCAACTGTGATACTATAACAGTTTGTCACTTGTTTTTTACCTTACATTGTAAGCCAAATGAGGCTCAAATGTGACTTTTACAAGTCAGTGTTTGTTGTTTTTTCTCTTTTTGTGAACTTACTATTTCTAGATATGTGTTTAAATCTACAAATAAATTGATTTTTTGTCCAACTTCAAACCTATCTGTGACCTTCAATGGCTAGTATTCAAAAACTAGCTCCATGCCTCTTCTAAGCCCACCGCCTCTACACGTTTGACCTGGGGTAGCTGTTGACTCTTCCTCCTTCCTTGTTATGATAAAACGCCTTTTCTGAGTCAAACCCCCCTTAAACAAAAAAGAAGGCTGCCCTTGCCCCTATATTCCTTACATGTTATAAACCAATGCCACAATAAAAAGATATATTTTTATACTTGCACCTTTTCTTATGGATCAACAGAACAAAATTTCAGGGTGAGAGGTCTACGATCACTTCATATGTTCAGTGCACGATCTAAGCAATGTTTAGTTTACTGATAAGTGTTCGTTGGATTTGTTCTTTTGTTCTCTTTTGTACCTGCATAACCCAATAAGGTTACAAATTTTAGCAGCCATTTGAATCTGGTTCATTACCCTGGATTATACCTACCTGTATTGTGTGTTTTTTTATTGCTCTCAGGGTTCTCTATCCCCACACTGTGTTATTACATATTTTGATATGCTAATTAAAATATATTAAGCCAAGACATGAGCAGGGTTTGACTTTTAACATCTCCATGTTAAAAAAATGTTTTTGTTCTGGTGTGACCTCTCACCCTGAAATTTTGTTCTATTGATTATAGTACGCCCACCTGGGTTTTTCAGGGCATAGCCAGGTGCCCTTTTTTACTTTAACCTTTTCTATGGAGTCATGTATACAGTTAGTTAGTCCAATAGGCACTTTGGGCTGGTGCCACAATCCTGGGCAATGACTATACCTGGGCCAAATACCAGGCAATTCTCCCTTTTAAGAGGCATACTTTATTGGTCGAAAGCCATACAATTCAACCCATATCGTTATTGTATGTGACTCCCTCCTCACCTGGGAGCCCAGGAGCTCCTTAAAGGAAACCCCCTAATACTGGTACACAGTCAGTATTCCCTTAGAAATAAAACAACTGCTCTTTTCTGAATCTTGTTACCAACTCCCCTCAGGGACCTAGATGTACATCCCAAATGTAAAATGCCTGTCAGTTACATGCCTGGCATTGGTCCTGTCAACCTTCATTCAAAATATGGTTCTCCACTGTTACACAACTCCACTGACACTACACTGCCCTCCTGAGGTGATAAATGGGCCACCGAAGTCCAGGCAGGCTGCCCATTGAAACTCTGTGATGTCACAGCACAGGCCATAGAAGTCTGGAATTGTATCCCCTTATCACTAAGCCCACATCTCATAGGGAAGAAAATAAAATAGGCACAGTACGTACCAATAGGTTGTGGTTTGCCCAAGACGAAGCCAGGGGTTAGACATGTGCAAGTTAAAAGAGAAAGTACTTCTGCAAAAGAGTTGGGTGTGTGAGACAGAGACAGGTGAAGAACGGAAGGAAAAGAAAGAGAGAACTAGTGGAGATAGGGGTTGTGATACGGTGTGTGGGCGAAGGGCATGGATGCTAAGACAACGTTGCAAGATAAAACCAAGAGTTAAAAGAGAACTTAGTTGGTGAAAGACGTAGTTTTAATTGGCAGTACTTGAAAAGAGGGTCTGAGCAAATGGTGCGGAAATGATGGGCGTAAAAAAAAGGTGGTTGAAGGGTATACCTGTAGGTATGTGAAAGAGGAGAGGCTGTTGGTGTGAAAAGTGATGGTTTGAGAACGGATGGTTTGAATGAGAATGTGAAGGATGGGATGGGGAGATGCAAAGCAGGATATGTATAGAGGAGGGTACATGGAGCACACTGTAGGAAGGAATAGAGAGAAATGAATACTGGAGAGAGTAATGAGAGGCCAGAAGGGTGTCATAGCAAAGGTCGAACATAGAGGAAGAAGGGACCAGATAAGTGAGAGAATGGGTGTGTGTGAAGGGAATGCGAGAGCCACTCAAAACTGGAGAAAGATCACGAGGTGCGTTGGGGAACAAAATGTCAAATGTGTGGTACGGTCTCCATCCTCGCTAGGACAATCTCCAATCATTCACCAGTGACACTATCTCTTAGATGGACAGCAGATGAACCCACGACCCGGACATGGCGATTTAAACCATACTCCCTGTTAGATGTTGCTTTCGAAGCTGAACCGGGTGAAGATATTGATGAATTTCTTACGCTAAACACCGGTTCAGTCACATCTCTAACCACCCTATGGGAGGTGTTCAAAGCATACATTAGGGGAAAAGCGATTCTAAAGAAGCAGGGGTGCTCCGCACCATTAGGAGGGATATATCCAAAAGTGAAGCTAACCTCGCCTCCCTGGAAACACAATACGCAGCCACACAATCATCTGACATTCTAGCCAATATAGGTAAAGAACTAGATGCGTTCCGTGCTCATGCAGAACGTGAGTGGAAATTCCTAGACAAACCCCAGGCAGCACGTAGATACGGCGGGGGCGAGCATCATGGTCGGGCACTGGCAAGATTGGTCAGTCTTGAAAGGGGAACGCCACATATCCCAGCTATAGAAAAAGCAGAAAGCACCCTGGCCCTGTCATCACAGGAGGTAAACTCTGAATTCCGCTCTTTTTACAAGAAACTCTATACCAAATCCGACACGGCTACAGACGATGATATCAGTGCATTCCTGGATGACCTTCCACTCTTGGTTCTTTCTGCAGAAACTAAGGATGCCCTCGATGTCCCGATCACTTCCACAGAACTATCTAAGGCCATAGATTTGCTGGCCTTGGGAGAGCACCGGGATACGACGGATTCCCGATTGAGTTTTATAAAAACTATAAATCTCGCCTTGTTCCTCCATTATTGGCTCTCTGGAACGAAGCATGTTTTACGGCTATTCTACCGCCCTCTCTCCGTGAAACAATAATAATGGTGTTGCCTAAAACGGGTAAACCCACTACACAGTGTGGCACCTATCGGCCCCTTTCACTCATCAACTGTGACGCCAAGATATACGCTAAAGTATTAGCCCTTAGACTGGCCCCATATATGCACTATATTGTACATTCTGACCAGTCCGGGTTTATCCTGGGCCGTTCCACCTCATATAACCTACGCCGATTATTCAATATATTAACCTGTATACATCCTAATACCCAAGCAGTCGCAGCGACCCTAGATATGCAAAACTTCCTGTTGACTGAGACCACCACCCCCCCTCGGACCTTCAGGGATTTGTCTGGGCCCAATCTGAGATCACATACCTGGCAGTTGTTGTCACGCGAGGCCCAGTGTCACTGTATGATTCAAACTATGGCAAATACCTAACCAATCTGGCTTGGAAATGTGCAGGGTGGGCGAAACTTCCGATAACCTAGCAGGTAAGATAGCTGTCCTTAAAAAGGTGATACTGCCTCAATTGCTATATAGATTCCTAAACGTCCCGATATGGCCAGGTCGCAAATTCTTTGTAACACTCGCTCGTATTACCAACGGCTTCCTTTGGCATTCAGGCACGGTCTGCCTGAAGCTCACAAAGCTGACCGCCCCAGTAACACTATGGGGGGGACTTGGAGCTCCCAACTTTGAAGGTTACTGGATAGCAGCTCAAGTCCACTATGCATTTATTTTATTTATTTATTTATTTATTACATTTATTACTCGCCCAAACCCTTGGGTACCACGGCGATGTTACAGACAGCTTGGTTAAAACATTTCTTGGACTTTGCCAATCGGGCGCAGTGCATGTGAATACAAAATAATTATACACGAAGACATTAAATGCAGGGATTCAGTACAATGATATTTCCTGAAGCATGGAGGGGGATATTTTAGTCTTGGTTAAATAGCCACGTTTTCAGGGATTTCTTGAAACCTGAGAATGTTTGCTCATTTTTGATGGGGAGGGGAAGAGTGTTCCAATATGTGGGTGCGAGGTATTGGAAACTACTGCCTCCTGCTGCATCATTCTGGTTTGTGCCCACCGACCCACCCCTTCATGTTAAACTAGAACGTCTAGCTACTGATGATCAGGATATCCGCTCCCTGATTTTTCCCAACTGCACTGCCCGATTCAAACCTTCTGATCCTGTTGGTGCCACAGTCCAGGCCCTGACCAGACTTTGGAAACAAACCGGCAACATGCATCCATTTCATGGGGACTTCCCCCCTGGAACTTCCTCCCGAACTCCCCTCAGGTGGACACCGCAACTGTGGAGCGCTGGGCAGCGGCCGGGTTGCTTGCTGTCCGAGATGCATTTGAACAAGCAGTCTTCATAGAGTGGTGCGATCTCCCTAGACAATTACACAGCAGACCCACCAGCTGGTTACAATATGCCGGTCTGCGGCGCGTACTAAAAGCCAGGCTCCCCGACTTTCCCACCATCCCACATAATGATACAATCCTATCCGATATCATTAACACTATATCCCAGAGGGGTAAGGTCTCAAAACTATACATTGCATTTCAAACTCAGATATCCCCCCTGTTCACCAAACTCAGGGAATCCTGGGCCAGGGACCTAGAGGTTGAGGTATCTGATCAGCGCACAGACAATCTCTTTTAATTCCCGTTTTAAACTGATTCAATTTAAATTATTACATAGATTCCACAACACCCTGGCCAGGCTGCACTGTATGTCACGAGACCATCCTCACACATGCCCAAGATGCAACTCTGATGAAGCAGACTACATGCACATGATATGGACATGCCCCCCAACTCACTCAATTCTGGACTACAGTATGCACATCCCTGTCAGAAATGCTTGAGTGTACCATCGCCCCATCCCCATTAACCTGTCTCTTCTACGAGCTCCCTACACTAGGTCGGGACTCCAAGAATTAGCGGGTCTGGGATTCCTCGCAACCCGCTGTATCCTCCTATTATGGTTCTCACCCAGACCCCCTACACATGTACAATGGCTACGCGCCCTCACGTGGGCCTCGGATACTGAAGAATGCTGGCTGCTGACGCAACCAAGTAGATCCAGACCAAAAGACATTTGGGGCCCCTTCCCACTATATTTCCTCTTTGTCGGACGACTCATGGGAAGAGGCCGACACAGCACCCTTCTCTCTCTCCCCCCCCGTCATCGACTGGAAGATGTGTGAAATGATCATATGCCGACCGGATGCTCATTCCCCCTGTATGCTCCAATTTTACTCTAATGCCCTAGTTGCCTCATTTTCCTGTATCTGTGCCACAAGCTTGGCTTACTGGCCTGAAATTTTATGGTTGTCCTCTGTTGTATTGCCAAGCTAATCAAAAATAAAGTTTAGAAAAAATGTATGGTACGGTGACAATGAGGGTGGGGTGAAAACAGTCATGCATCCTGTGATACGGGGTGCCACAGTGCTCATGCCTTCCCATTCGTGAAAGCAGTGTCAGCATACTCCTCAAAATCGAATTGGCCTATAGGTCAATTTCCGAAGGGCTGGCACAACAGGAGAGTTTAGAGTAGTATAGTGGGCCAGTTTGATGAATTGGAGCACTGTGCATTTGGTAAAATTGATTGCCAATGTTATGGACCTATTGTTATTTCAAATATACCATTAGATGTACCCTCACTCTTATCGGAAATAAAAAAAAAGTACCATGTACAGGTCCAGCTCAAAAAAAAATTCTTGAAGATTCACAAATTGGGAACGTGGGCCTCTTGTTGTCCAAACATGGTGTGCCCTATAGCAACCCCCTTGCCACCCGGCTCTGACATTAGTGATAGAGAAGTCAGAGTGATACTGAGATATAAATCCTTGTCAGGTGGTCCAGCAGGATTGATCATTAACAACTGTGAGATGTGATGGTGTTAGGCTGTTCCTCAAAGTCTGGAACCTCTGCCCTGTACTCTTCGATGGATGGTACCAGTGTGCTCCTGGTATGATGTTCATGCTGGCTCTGCCCTGTTATAACAGACTAGCGGTAGCACTCGGGGTTGTACGGGTATGTAGCCGACATGCACGTCTGGGTCTGCTACAGCCTTGTGTATGTTTTGTGTCATAACTTGCTATTTTTGAAAATCGCAAAATTGGAAATCTCCCGAAATCGCTAATACTGATAGCACAGGGCTGGACCACTCTCCACCCCTGTGCAGGGCGAATGGGTGGGGTTGGTCAAATTTCACTATCGCCAGTACACCCCAGACTGGTATGCCGACAATGTGTCCTAAATTCCTATTATTGGAATCGCCTATACTGATAGCACAGGGCCGGACTCAGCCCTGTGCAGGGCGAATGGATGGGGTTGGTCAGATTTCACTATAACCAGTACACCCCAGACTGGCATGCCAAACTCGGACCAACATTTTAGCCGACCAACAGTTTTGGGGCTGGAGCCAACAATCACAAAATCGTCAATCTCTTGAAATCGCCTATACTGATAGCACAGGGACAGACCCCGCCCTGTGCAGTTCGTATGGGTGGGGTTGGTCAGATATCACTATTGCAAGAACACCCCAGACTGGTATGCTGACCTTGGGCCAAAATGTCCACGCGCACACGCACACGCACACACACACACACCTCCCACCCACCCCCCTCGTTGGGATAGTAATGCGTAGTGTGCTCCAGGTGGCTCTGAACTCATTGAGCGTTGTCAGAGAACTCTTCAATGGGTGCTCCTGATTTCTCACTGGTAATATAATAGTGGTGTCGGTGTGCTCCTGACAGTGCCCTGTAGTCATTGGCAGATGGGATTGGGATGCTCCTCACTGGGTGCTTCTGATAGCTTAAGCTTCACCCTTCTTTTGGCGAGGTCTGCGTCAGGGTGCTCCTTCTGGCCATACCCTATCATTAGTGACGGAGGGCAGCGGGGTGCGTGCGTCTGAAGGCTCTCTTCCTTGTCACTGGCATTACGTGCTGTCAGAGTGCTCCTCTCGGATCTGCCCTGTCATTAGCCCCACACACTGAGCAGCTTTTGTTGTGGGTTTATTGTTGGCGCAGTGCATGACGGGAGCGCCTCCCTCCAACATGGCGTCGCACTGACAGTTGTGGACTCTCCGGCGCTTGTATCACAAGGTGCTACCGCTGCATTGGGATCCTGGTCTTCGGGTCTGTGCGTTACCCCAGGGCGGCGTTGTGTACCAGGTCGGGTTAGTAGGACCTCCGCCGGAGCTGTACTAGGGCTCCAGTCACCCTCCTCCCGTAACGCCGGACTCCGCACCGCCTCTCTCTCGCTGACCATGGGAGGAGGGTCAGCCGCCCGTCTCGGCTCCCCGGCGGACTGCTAGTGGCAGCCCCGTGTGTATCCCCAAGGGGCCGGGCCTGCGCCCGGATCCAGCCATGGGCACGGCCGCCGCTGACTCTGCCCAGTGGCTGTCAGTGAAGGAGGAGACGATATTTCTGCACGACGGGCTGATACGGGTCACCGACTTGGCGGAACTGCCCAGCGAGATTGGGGTTTCTGAGACCGGGGATACCGAGCTGGAGGTAAGTGTTGGCGCTTCAGGCCCTGAGTAGGGTGGGGACCAGACTTTAGGTGCTAATGGTAGGTAGGAATACCTGAGAGGGTGTAGGTGTTCACAACCTTGCTGCTGATATGGGACTTGTTGGAGGTCTCATCTGGGGGAATGATTATTGTACCTCACTTAGTGGCGTAGACCTGACTTGCTCTGCAACCCATGCCATGATATGGATGGAGATTTATCTGATGTAAGCCTGAACGTAGTAGACCCTTATGTCTTCATCTTGGTGGACTGCCCGTTTCTCAAGGAATCAAGTGCTCCAATTCACTGTTTAAAGGCAGGAAGCGCCGTACCCACTACTAGATCAATTATCAAAACGGACGAACATTGACCTTTCGTGAGTCGCTGTCACTTCAGAGCCTCATCATACGGTGGGCTATAATCTTCACACCTGCCGGCCGTTTTTCGTGAATAGGGGCTATTGTGTGTGTTCCTTTTATTAAACCTCTCTACTTGCATACTCCTCTGTCCCTCTTGAGGCTGTGATCTGTCATCCCCTCTCTTGGCATGTTTCCTTCGGCTTCCTGTTTCATCCCATCCACCGCCCCCACCCCTCGTGAATTGATGGGCGTTTCACACACCCCGTCCCCTTGTACGCTCCTCTTTTACCCCCCTCGCCCCTCCCCGAAGAACTGCGATGTGGCGTCTAAGTCCATCCCATTATGTTCCCAGCACCTTGGACAGTAGTCCATCTCGGAAAGGTTATGGAGACGCAGGACCTGTAATTTTACCTCGCCCCCTTTCCCCCAAACATACCCCATTCATTATCCAGCATCCTCTTCTGATCTATGCCTGCTGAAGAAAAGCTGGGTGGGGTGTGTCACGCACCCACTCCCCTCCACTTTGCGCACACATCCCCTTCAGGTTCCAAGCTCAGTGCCCCGAGCCTCCCCGGCCTCTGCTGGCTCCTGCACATGCTCCGCATCCTCCTCCTCAGCTGCTGATGGCCCGGCATCCTTCCTACAATCCTCTCCGGCTCAGTTGCCATGCTTTCTCCCTGATTCGGCTGAGCGTTAGGATCGGGCCGTAAGGCTGGATCCCGTGTACTGTCAGCTGTGGAGGGCCACATGCTGGGCGTGTAGACGCCTCCCTTCGCTTTTTCACCCTGCCATACCTAATGTTCGTCATTATGACTTCATTCCGAACTAACCCCAGCAAAGTCACCATAATGTTGTCCTTTGGACAGCGATGCTTTTGTCTCTGACATGAGTCGAAGCCAGTATATCAGTTGCTTCTTGCATTTTTGGATGTCAGATTGAGACATTTGATATTATTGCGTTAGTATTTGTACTCACTCAATAGCCGTAAGTGTGATTATTTTCTTGGCCACCATGGTGGTTTGGACATTTTTCTCATGTCAGTGCTTGGGCTAATAAAGTGACTAACTGTTTTGGGCTGTTGTTTGATAGTCGGTGAACATTGTGTAAAGTGAGTAATGATTTTCTGGCGTGTTTCCTAATGACCACAGAGTACAGGGAGTAATGATTTTCTGGCGTGTTTCCTAATGACCACAGAGTACTTTTCATCAATTTACACTTTCTTGCGTTCTTTCCTCGCACAAATGGTACGTGATAATATTGTTCACACAATTACTGTTTAGTCGCAATCATAGTGTGGTGAAAAACATATTACATTTTTGATTGTGTACATGTTTGTTTATATAGCGCTCCGAAACCAAAGTTATCTGGGCGCATTACAGATGAATATTCAATTTACAAGTTACATATGGTCCGGTATACAATGGTTACAAGAATAATACAGTGAATTGTTAAATAATTAACACAAAGCTAAGAGTATAATACATAAGAAATATACACGTGAGCCATTTACAAAGATAACAGGGGTGAGTTGAGGTCTGTATAGAACAGGCTTGCTTATGTTGCAGTAGAGTCTTTCATAATCGGACAACTTTTGGTACTTTTTACTTTTTACTTTTTCTAAAGCTGTTGAAAGACTGATTGGCTCTCAAAGTTACAGGTAGAGAGTTCCAAAACTTGGTTGCGAGAACGGGAAAACGACCCCCCCCCCCTTTGTTTAGTTTAAATCTAGGAACTTTTAGGCAAAAGGAGTTGACAGTCCTCGTAGGGCGTGTTGAATATTTGAGTACTATTTGTGGTTTTTATTTATTTATTTTTTCTTTAGATATTTTGGTGCTGAGTTATTGAGCTATTTGTGGGTTAAAGAAGCTGTTTTGAGGTGAATTCCGTCCTTAAATGAAAGCCAATTGATCTTCTGTCTGGCCTCTGAGATATGTTGTCTTCTTGGAAGGTTCAGAGCGGTTCTAATTGCGTTATTTTGTAAGATTTGGAGTTTGTTTATAATATATTTGTTGGCTCCTAGATATAGAGCATTGCAATAGTCGAGTTTTGAAAGAATGAATGCCCTCGCTAGGATAATGCAGCTTTCTGTAGAAAGAAAAGGTTTGCATGCATGGATCAACTTACAGGTGTAAGCAGTCTCTGAGGCCGTAACGTTGACTTGCTTACATAGGTCCAGTGCTGAGTCTAGGTAGAAGCCACTTTATGTCAATGCTGTCAATATTAAATGAAAGGTAGTGGTCGCTAAGTTTAATAAGCTTGGCAGGGGCTCCTAGGAGTTCTGTTTTATCATTCAGGCACAGGCCGTGTGCCGCCATTCATGCCTGAATGATGATGATTTTGTTAACTAGGGCTAGGTCTGTATCATAGATTCCAGACATCGGTATGAGAATCTGGGTGTCATCTGCATAATTAGTGTAGGTGACACCCAGATGGTCCAGGTCATCGAACAAGAGCTTGGTAAAGACATTGTACAACGTGGGCGAAGTACAAGATCCTTGCAGAACTCTACATGTAATCTGGCTGGCGTCTGCAGCAGCAGAGGGTGAGAATACTCTCATAGACTTGTTATTCAGAAAGGATTGAATCAGGCTATGTCCTCCGGAGAAAAGTGGGCTGCGGTGGACAGATGGTTGCACACCATTTTATGGTCCATCAAATCAAATGCCGGGGATAAATCTAAAAGGAGTAGGAGGGCAAGTTTCCCATTGTCTTGCAGTTCATCAATTTGGTTCTTAAGGTCGATTAGGGCAGTTTCCGTACCATGTTGAGGTCGGAATCCAGATTGCCGAAGTCCAAATAAATTATTGATTTCCAGGTATGATTGTATCTGGAGGTAGGCTGATTTATCAAGTATTTTTAATAAGAAAGGGACTGTAGTTCGTTGGCATGCTTGGGTCAAGGGAAGGTTTCTTTAGAAGAGGTAAGACCCAAGCATCCTTTAGGTTAGTAGGCACAGTACATGATTGGAAGGAGGCATTGATTAAGTTGGTAATGAAGGGGGCCAGGTCTCTGGCTGCTGCTTTAATTGTGGAGGCTGGGCAAGTATCACCCTGGCAACTCAAAGTCTTAAGCGAAGCTATGATACCTACCACCTCTTGGATAGAGACTTGAGCAAATAAACATTTCTGGTCGGTTTCAAGGCGTTAGAAGAGGAAGTCTGCGTAGTGCCCAAATTAGAAAAGGTCAATTTTATGTTTGCTATTTTAATTTGGAGGAGCAAGATTTTAGTGGATAAGGCATTTTGGATATTCGCGCACCATGTTTTATCCCTGCTACAGGTGTCTGACAGTGTGATAGGGGATCCAGGTCTCTTAGAATTATAAATAGCTCCCTTGTACTATCATTATAGGTGTTGCGTTTAGTTTGTAGTATTTCTAATTTGTAGGCAGCTGTCATTTTCGTTAAATTGTCTTTGTTGGCGGTTGTGGGATGCTTTTTCCACAAGGCTTCCACTTTTCTTTTTTATGTACGAGTAGTTTTAAGTTTGGGAGTGAACCAAGAGTTCAGGTGGGCTCTAGGTTTGCTTTTGCACAGTTTGAGAGGTGCAATGTTGTCTATAGATCCGTCCAGGCATAAGGTTCGATGGCTGTAATGATAGTATAGATAAAGTTTTTCTTTTGCTTTGTAGATCTTGGATGAGGAAATCCTTTTGGAATGGTCTTGGCTCGGTTGGTTCAGTCGGCTGGTGTGAGTTAGGTAGTTAAATTGGAGTCTAGAACCCAGCCTTTCATTTCTTTTCATGTTTGAGCATGGTAATTTACATGCTGGATTGGCGTCTGATCCTTGAATGCCCTGGTAAGATGTTAAGGGCTGGTGCGCTCCAACAGAAGTGGATCCTAAATTCAGGTGATTGACATCAAAGTCAAACTGAGGCAGAAACCAAGTTGGTCTGATATTGGTAGGCAGGATTTAAGGGCAGGCAGGAAGCTAGTTGGCTTAATCCACAGGGGTGGTATATCAGCGGACGACATAGATAGGGTCATGGTCTTAACATCCCAGATTTACAAGGTGGTAGCTGGTTATCTGCATGCATGCTGGTTGCAAATAGGGTAAGAAGGCTAACAAACAAGATAGTAATCAGACCACTTGCAGTCAAAACAGTAATGACCTGCATAGTTGGGAGAAAAGATCTAGCTAAGCCGGCGGTATAACAATCATGACACAAGGTGACTCCTATTGCAAGGACAATAGTAGTCTAGCTAAAGGTATTCCCAAACAAGCCCCTGAAGCTAATGTATTGAGGAGCAGCATTTGGATTTGGGCAACATATGCAACTGAATTTTAAACTCTAGCAACAATACTGAATGTATATATAGTCACTGGCACTGAATAAAAGTAAAGGGCAACATATTCAGATATTTTGAGTCGGTATATTCAATGTGCTATTACAGTAGAGTGGCCTATGTTGCACACGTGATACTCATGTTGGGACACCTAGCCGTGAACAATGGATGTACAATAACGTTAATGCATTATAATGGTATAATCTTTAGGCAGCAGAAATCGAATGAAGCGAGTAGTTTAGCAGACTATTTTCCCTTTCAAATGACAATAGTACGGGGCTAGTCTCCCTTAAACATTGTGATAGATAGAATTGTAGGGAGCGTTAGCTGTGTTTCCGTATGCAATTTAATACTAAGTCTTTTGGGCAGACAAGATTGACCATGTTAGAATGCTGTCGAGTATCAGGACCTCCCGAAGTGCTGGTAGTTATGTGAGCTTACAGGAGCATCTTATACTAATATTTCCGGAACGGGGATCAATCGGAAGGGTTAGGCGTCATGAACGTGGTATGCACAGATGCAATGAATTTACAGCAGCCCCAGCACGGCCATTGCACCGTCGGAGCGCAGTCGGTGCCTTTTTGTGTATGTAATATAAAATGCACAGTAGACATTGTATGATCACTTCTATTGTCTTGGGGTGCAGGGGCTTTTGTGGTTGACATGTGGTAAGCCATTTGCGACCCTTTACCTTCCATTCACTGAAGTTATGTTACTTTGCTCTAATACTGTGCTGAATCACCACCATAGTAGTTTTAAAGCATCTATCCTTGTCCGTTGGTACCATTCCCCAGTCATGGGGTCAGCCCAGTAGTAACCAGGAAACTGGTGCGTGAAGGGTATAGTAGAATGGCAGGAAAGCAGGGATAGATGTTGGAGGGAATACAGCAGGGGCAACATGTTTGGTAATGGAGCATGTTCGTCCAGGAGATACTGACCAAGTTCTAAATGGAGATGACACAGCACTATGTTTTGCTACAGATTGTGATTCCAGGCAGCTTTGGAATAGTAGAAGATAAAACATGGTGTTGTATTGGGTGCGTGAGGGGCCCTAGAGCGTCCCAAGGTAATCATGGGAGATATGTAGGTTTAGTTTCCTAGTGGTCTAGTCCAAGGAGGTGTAGAAGATGAGTGTTGTTGGTAACACAAGAAAAGTGGGATAAACAGTTGTTCTGAATAGCTAAGTGATCTTTTAAGGGTTCCTTGTTCATGGAGAGAACAGTTAAGAGTTGCTCGTTTGTGAGAGTGGCCGACTTTAAATAGGAGCGATAGTGCTGATCATAATCATCAAAATAACATTGAAAAATAATTGTCTTCATTTGAGGGTCTCCAAAAGAGAACTATACTAAATTGTTTACATGATCACATATCATTTCGTACCTAGAGAACTGGAACGAGTGCTCTTCTCCTTAGATGTTATACTCGCAATGTCCCATAGAACATAGAACACAGTAATAATGCATAATGGGCAAAGGGGAACTCCAAGGAAGCAGTAAACGCCAGCAATATAAAGTTACAGCGTATGTAGGAAACTTATCACTGGGGCTACTAGTGAAACCGCCCATGCAACGCTTATGAAATGCTGGCCCCTGTCGATCACCATTGACCTTCCTGGTTGCACCAATCCTTTCCTATTCACTTAACTATAGAACCCAACCCATATTAAATGCAGACATCCTTTAGAATGAAAAACAAAACGGCTGTGGATCTTTTAATACATAAAAAGGTCTGGGAGCCCCTCTACGGAGAACTGCGGCCAAATAACCCCACTTGGGAGGGTATGCATCCACGTTTTAGCTCTAGCTATCTATTTGCATATCACTCTGGTCCCACCCACTTGGGCAGTCCAAGTGTGTCCCCAAGACCGAAATGCTAGGCAATTCTCCTCTGAAAAGAGTACCAACAGCAACCTGTCCAGTAGTCCAGGAGCGGACACCCCATGTGAGGCCTCCGTACTGCTCCCCACCTGAATCTTTAATCCATTCTGCTTCCAGTTGCTCCAATGCTTCGGACAACACCAGCACCCATAAGCCACGACAACCAAGCTTCCATCCCCTTAGGTGACCAGTCCACTCGAGAATCTGCTCCCCTCGTGTACCACTGACACCCAGCAACCTTCTGTCTGAAACCCACAAAGTATGAGCAGAAGCAAGCAACACTTCCCTGCTCACCAAGAGTGTCCAGGCACCTGCAAATGCAAACACTGTCTCCTTCCAAGTTCCTTAGCAGCATCCTTCTTCCGAGGTAGAGACAGGCCACAATAATCCTCACTCCTTCACCTTTCAACGCCGTCCCAACAAGGGACTCTTTTTCTCCAACCCCTTTCCGGTGCACCACAAACCAGTTGGAAGTGTTATTGTATTTGCCCTGTCTGCCCCTCCCCCCTCTCTCTCTCACTCACCTGACCCCAACATGGCCTCTTCCCACCTTCTCTCCTCAAAGCACCAGATATCCCTCATGAGAGAGAGAGCGAGACCGAGACCACTGTTGTGCTCCATGCCCATTGTACACCCAGACTATGTAAGCAAGGCCTTGCCTTAGCCTCCAGCATCCCCCAAACCTTTCAGCTCCACTCCAAACTCATCCGCCATAGCTCCTCAACCAGGTACCCCAAAGATGCCTGCTCTACAGTGATCTGATCCTTGGAGAGGGCATTGTCCATCCCCCCCACAGGCATAAAAATATACATTTGCAGTGTACTCCGCTTTCCAGCCGTGATATGCCAAGTTTCTGCCGATGCCCAAACATTGATCTCCACAATAGAGACGCGCTGCCATATAAACCAGCCTAGAACGTCCACTGAAACATCTACTAAGGTTATCAAGCAGCTCCAACCAGACTTTTGCAACTCGGTCTACATTACCCGCCACGTGCCGCGATGGTAACGGTCCTTCAGTCCCATGCAGGGGTGTTGGCCACGCCATCAAACAGGTGTGTCTCTCAGAAACCTCAGCAAATTCCATACTTCCAATGAATTGTGTCCTCCCACGTATTCCTCATCTTTGATATACTCTGATATCCTGCTTGGAACTCAGAAACGTTTCTCATCAGAGGGCACCGTCCTTCGAGGGCTTCCGTCCTCCTCGAGTAGGACGCAGACGCTGGAACACCCGAGGATTCAACCATTTATTTGAAAACTTCAGCCAAGAGCTGTTGTCATCAGATATTATATGCTTACAGGAATGGTGGTTACAGGAGACACCGACCCTAGATGGATTTACGTGCTTTCTGAACAAAGCCTATAAAGGACAAAAGGGGAGACCAGCAGCAGGCTTACTGACTATCATAAAAAATAGTCTTCGTGGAAAAGTAGCCTGTGTCATGTCACCTTCGCCCCTTACAAAAATAGCAATAATACAAGAAGATCAGCAAGAACCCCTGGACAATGTAACTCGACTAGTATTCAACCTGTATTGGAGTATCAAAGCAAAAGACGGAGAAGCTTTCTCAGACTTAGTCATGAGGCAGATCGATGACTTGAGAGCCGAATTTAAATCCCCACTCCTGTTTCTTTGCGAGGACCTGAATATAGATTGTTGTAAGAACCCAAATCCAGAGGCGCAATCATCTTATAAGAAGCAAAAAGGAATGCGTACAAGGAAATGGATGAACGAGATGCAAATAAGAGATCTTCATAGGGTAAACAGAAACTTGAAAGGCGACTTTCAAGGAGCTCCAACCTGGTCCTCGTATAATGCAAGTGCAACTATGGACTTTTTTCTTTTTTCTTCTTCTTTTTTTTTTTTCCCCACTTTTTAACAATCTACAAAACAATCCATTCTTTAAGAATTCTACCAGTGACAAAGAGTGACCACAGCTTACTAATTCTTCATTGCAATGAAATGTCTGGTCAACAAGGTAGTAAAAACAAAAAAACATGGCCACATAAAGTCGTAGTAAACAATGGCTTAAATAGATCAAGATTATCCTCAAAAATGGTCCCGCTATTAAAAAAAAAAGTGTCAGGAGTTGGTGGACAACAGTGATGAATAAGAGTCTTTTTTTTTAACCGCCTTCAGGGAAACCAGGCTGCACTTTAAGAAATCCAAAGTAACGAGCCTACATTATTATAATCCTGACCTTGCAAAAAAAAAAAGAATTAGCAAAAGACCTAAGGACACTGACCGCAGAATCAGTCTCAAAGAAAATAATCAAAAGGAAAGAACTAATGAGGAAGTATCGGAATTGGTCCCACAGAACACAGCCGTTTCAAAAAGATTCTGAACAAATGCTCATGGCAATTAATACCAAAAATGCCAATTTCTTCTGGTCTCTGGTAAATAAAAACCTAAGTCTGCAGGGCTCTGAACAGATAAATCCGATCTATGAAGCACAATGGCGAGAGCACTTTAGTAAAATCTACGAACAGTCGAACAGCCTGGATAGCCACTCATAACAAGCATCCAGAAAAAAAGCATGGGACATAGATTTTAATAAACAAGACATTTTGACCTTAATTAACAAGGGCAGTACATCAAGTGCCCCGGGGCCTGATGGTCTGACCAACTTCATCCTAAAACAATCACCAGAGTTGTGGCCCGATATGTGCTTCGTCCTCTTTACAAGAATCAACCGCAACAGGCCGATACCGGAATCCTGGACAAAAGCCATAACAATACCAATCTTCAAGAAGGGCGATAGATTGAGACCTGAAAACTATCGTCCTATATCATTACTAGACGTGCTAGGAAAAATATATGTTGGCATCCTACTAAAAAGACTAAAAGAATGGCTGGCAACAAGCGAGAATATCGATCATAGGCAAGCCGGTTTTGTGGAGATGCTACTACTCCATCTACTCAAAATGAAAACCTTGCATGAGAATCAAAAATTATTCCTGGCATGTATAGACATGGCTGCCGCTTTCGACAGAGTGGACTGTCAAATCTTGTGGGCAAAATAGAGGCATAAGGGCTATCTGACAGATCTAGTGGCTGCCATTAAAGCACTACATACTGACACGAGTATACAGGTGTGCATAGACCAGAAGGGCACCCTACGTGATGCGATACTCACGACTAAAGGCCTAAAACAAGGGTGTCCATTGGCATCAGTACTGTATAATTTCTATATCTTGGACATTAAAGACAGGCTTGAGCCACCGAGAACAAGCTCACCGCGATTAGCTGGGAACGCCATAGGTCACTTATTATATGCGGAAAACTTTATTCTGCTAGATACAACTGCAGTAGGCCTACAGCAAAAGCTAAAAGCACTTGAGAAATACATAGAAGACGACCAACAAAAATGGAATGCTGAGAAATGGGCAATCATAATAATAAACGCAAGTGAAAGTGAACAAACCGTTCAAATGGTGTCTTGGAAACAATCCTATCCCAATAACGAAGAGCACAAAATATCTAGGTACCATAATCGGTGCTGACTGGCGAGATAAACCATGGATGAAACACCTGCAACTAAAAATGGACCATCTGACGGCGCAGGCATTAATACTCAAGAATTTTTTTTTGCAAATTCACAACGAAACCACTAGTGGATTCTTATAATACAAAGGTAACTCCGACAATAACCTGCGCAGGGGACACCGGTCTGAGAATCGTGTGGGAAACCTGGGACAAATTAGATGCAGGGTTTTGGAGGAGACTTCTGAGAATACCAAATGCTGTACCAATAGGCGTGATTCGCCACAAACTTGGCCTTCATTCATTGCATGTACATGTAGTCTGGAAAGCACTATCTGCATATAGGAAGGGGGTGCGTCCAGACTGTCCGCTACAATATAAAATCATAAAGAGAGAAAGCGTGAAAATCCCTTTCTGGCCCCTAAGAGAGTGGAGAAAGAAATGCATCGAGATCTTGAATAACCTAGTGGTCAACACTCTTTTTGTAATAACCCGACTAGGGTAAAAAGGTTGCTCTTAGCTGTAGATTGGGCACAATAGGAAGCTGCGCGATCTACATCCAAGTTTCACAACTTATCAACAAAATTAACCAATCATCCAGGAATTATGCCAAAGTTCCTCAGAGTGTAAATCCAAAACACAGGGATTTGTTATATGCTTCAGATTTAATATTCTACATACGAAACAGAACCTAATGAACTATGGGCTGGTGAATGACAATATCTGCTGCCTATGCAATCATTACGACTCTTAATACTGACATGTCCAGAATTAAAGATGGAAAGGTCAAAATTGTTATATAAAGTGTTAAGCCCTGCCTGTGATCTTGATGCCAAGCTTTGGTGGGAAGCCGTGTATGATGACCCGAACCAGAAGATAATTGGAGCTCTAGGTATTTTCCTAGAAGTGTTGACAAAAAAATGTATAGGCCCGGATGAAGAGTTTTAATGAGAAACTTGATTTAAATGAATGACAAATGACAGATTCAGAGCCAAGCCTATAGCAACTCTGTTTAGTGTAGTAACGCAGAAACACTAACGGACCCAAGAGTCTGGAAGGGATAAACCAGAAAATGACATTTGCTAAGAATTGCATTGCTTGGCTTTGTTTAGGAGGGTGGGAATTTGAAAGCAAAAGTTTGTATGTGTATACTCTGAATGCTTTAAATAAAAAAAAAAAAAAAAAAATATATATATATATGCAATGCACTGCGCCCATTGCCTCAGTTCTGTTTTTCTGCACAGCTGCTCGAAGCGGTTCTTCAGCTCGGCGTGTTCAATAACTGTGTAGTTTGCACATTTTATCTGAAAAGTTAAAACTCATCAGGTATGTCTCTGACGCCTGTGGTCTTGTCATTCCTCTTCATCGTCTTCGAAGAGATCTAAGCAAAGGCGTCATCGCTCCAGAAAGAAGGAGGCTAGTAAGGCAGAACTGAAGAAAATCCATCTGCAGATGTTGGAGGTGTTAGATAAGGTGGTGACATCAGCCCCTTCATTGAAGTCATTATAGACTCCTGACCCTGTCATGCCGAAGGCAGACAGGGAGTCGATGAAAACAGCTGAGCACCTGCCTTGGAGCTCGGACGGCAGGTCGTCAAACACTTCGACAGATTCAAAGTCCTCAAAGGCATCTTGTGCGCCTCTCCTAGAGGAGGAAAGCTCTCATTATGGTTTTGGCCTGGAGTATGGCACTCCTGGCGTTCCAGAGGAGCTAATATCCCAGGAATCAAGAATGAAGGACCTTGTGGACACCCTAAAGGATGCCAGTTGTCTGGATACCTCTCCAGAAGGTGATTTTGGCACTCATGAAGGCACAGGACACACCGATGCTTCTTATAGATCAGTGATGGCAAGGTAATGGAATACCTGGACTGGGTCAGGTCATCTGTTGAGTATGAACAGGATGACTTGACTGATATTTCGGATAAGGGGCCACCTAAGGACCCAATCCTTCCTTTTCATACCGCAGTCAAGAATAGGGTCTTGGAGAATTAGAAAAGACCAGATACCACTCCTGCAGTCCACAAGGGCTTCACAAAGAAATGCAGACCTTCATCAGTGGATTCAGAGTTTCTTTTGAAACATCCAAGTCCACAAAGCCTTGTTGTTCAAGCAGCCACTTCTGCATTTAATGGAGTAGCCTATCCCATGGTTCCTCCGGACAGGGAGGATAAAAGGCTTGATTCTATGGGGAAAGTTTTTTTCTGCTGGGAGAATGGCGCAGAAAGCAGCCAATGCAATGTGTGCACTGGCAAAGTTCACCTACACTTTGTGGGAGGTGATTGCCATGGTATCTGGACACATCCCAGAGGGTGAAGAAAGGGATGATTTTTTTGTTTGTTTGTTTGTTTTTTTTGCATTGTTCTGGATGGAAAATACGCTGTGTGTCAATCCTTACTGTCAGGTTTGACCACTGCGGATTGTATTAGCAGCTCTATGGCTGCTGGTACAGTGGTTAGATGATTTGCCTGGCTAAGAAAATCAGGGTTAGAACATTCTAGAATTGTCAGCTCCAAGGATGGCTGCCTGAAGGCTGAGCTCCTACACCTGAACTGAATTCTCTGCCCTACCATGGCTGATTCTGTCATTTCTGACCCAAAACAACCTGCAAAGAGGCAGAAGGGAGGTGGAGGTGGAGGTGGAGGTGGAGGTGGAGGTGGAGGTGGAGATGTAACCTCTGATGAAAGAGTGGATAAATATTGGACTTGCTGACTAAACTGACTCTGGATGTCACTGAAATTAAGGAAAGGATGACCAAGGCGGATGAAAGGTACACTGAAATAGCTACTAACTTTAATAGAGCAGAAACTCATTTGAATGTAATGGATAGTAACGTGGAGAGGATGGAGAATCATATGAAGGATCTGCAATTGAAAAATGAGAAGTTGTCCTTGAAACTCTCAGAACAGGAAAATTATTCACGGAGAAGTAATGTCCGGATTGCTGGCATTTCTGAAGATGCTGAGAGGGGAAGGCCTATGGAATTTGTGGAGAAGATGTTAATGTCCTTACTCAAATTGGACCCTAAGATGAATTTGGAATTGGACAGGGCACACAGGAGTTTGGGTTCCAAACCTAGCATGGGTCAGTGGTCCAGACATTTTGTGGTGACGTTTTTAAGGTTCCCAATCAAGGAAATGGTACTTAAAAAAGCTTGGGAACTGCAGGATTTATCTTGGAATGGGCATAAAGTGATGATTTTTGGGGATCTTAGCCGTGACATCCTTGACAAAAGGAGAGACTTCAAAGCAGCAAAAGACAAGGCAAAAGCAAAGAACCTTAAATATTACATGGTGTATCCTGCCATCCTCCGTGTTGTCAAAGATGGTAGGTTATTCTCTTTTACTGACAGTAAGAGTGCTGAGGCTTATCTCAGTGATTTGGGAAATGAGGCGGATGTGGAATAGCCTATGGAAGCAATTGCATCCACTTCACAGAGGTCATTCATTACCTTCCAAGAAGAAAAGATGATTCTACTTCTTATTTTCATCAAGTTTCACAGTTCTACTTTTACTCCTTGTGTTTATGTTTTGACTTGTTTCTATTTCTTTATTGAAGTAATATATTTTGGAAAGTAAAAAAAAAAAAAAATGTCGGTTACAGTAAACTGTTGGATCCGTTGCGTCTTTTTTTGTGCTACGAGAAGCCGGATGTTAGAGGAAAGGCCCTAGCGATGCTCATTGCGTGGATCACGTCAGTGTGTGACACGAATTGACTGTGGAGAACATTAGCAATGGAGGAGAAACGGATATGTGATCAGCGGTGGGGATCTCCGATGTCTCCGTACCTAACTGGTGTGCGGATGGCGAGACTGGAGGATCGAGTTCCTCCGTTTCACTGCAGGTGAGGAGGTGGGTCGGGACATCTAATGGACAGCGGGCGCAATGGTAGTGGATTTGGCACCGGTCATAGCACGTAAACACTCCCGCTTGCACAGGGACATTGCCTTAAATATACACATTCGCCAACGGTAGCGTTCAACGTATAACAGCAACTGCAGCGTGGCGGACATACACATAACACGCAACGCGGATAGAGCCTTGGTTCTTTGATGCACAACGCTGATCCTTCAGCTGTGGACCCTGGGGTACGATCTCGAGACTGGCAGCGATAGCGTTTGATCTACTGGATGCACGTTTTAGTCTGCCTGCCTTCTGACTTTTTTAAGGTTTATTTTTTGAACGAAGATAAAGCGGAGCCCATTGGTGCGCCGGTCTGTGGAGAATACCTCACGGATTGACTTAAATTGAAAGAAGGTTGATGAACCTTTTTCGTGTTTTAGTTTTAGGGCCAGTATACAGAGGAACTGGAAACTGCGTAGGTTTCCCTTTAATGCATCTGGGCAAAGGTAGCATTTGACGGGTTTCCTGGTAGCAATGGACTTTCATGTGACTGCTCAAGTCATGGATGTGTGTGGGATATGTTGTATTAAGGCTTAAGCTTGGATGGGGGAAAATGAAATGCTTTGGTGATGTTCTGTTGTTATTGTTAGGCTCATCCTGGTAATCAGGCCATTCAATAATATTTGTAAATGGGAAAAAAAAGTGAAAATTATAAAGGGGGGAAAAACATATACGCAGATTGCAGTCAGTTGTTTAGCGACTGCTGGTTTCTACATCATTCACTGTTTTTGACTTTAAGGGGCATTAAGTCATCGTTTCTTCTTCTCTCTGACTTCGATCTGTGCTGTGACTCCAATGTTATTAGGAGGGATGTAGATGGTTTCTATGTCTGGGTTTGGTTTTGGTAAATGCTTTGCATGGGGGCCGTACTGCCAAGACAAACCTTGATTTTGGGGGGTACGGACGACATTGGTAATCGTTATAATAATAACATACATAATAACATACATACAATAACATACATACACAATACATACACACAACACATACACACAATACATACACAATAATACATACATACAATAACATACATAATAACATACAATAACGATATGGGTTGAATTGTATGGCTTTCGACCAATAAAGTATGCCATTGGTAATGGGTGAACTGTTCGAATTTTGATGCTCTCATACAAATTGAGTTGTTGCAGGGTTTATGGTAGTGGAAACAATTCCAAATTATTTGTGATAGCACGTGAAGGAGTTTGGTTGTTGTCTAGTTTTGTAGTGCAGTAACTTATTTCATATTTGTTTTCTGCTAAAAGGTAGAGAGCTAATCCAAACCATTTGGAATCTTCATTATCTTCTATTTTGTATGCTATGTCTACATTTTTTGTATATTTTATACACTAGATTTCTTACATTTGAATGATGTATTCATGTCCTTTTGATATCATGATTGATTGATATTTTATTTCTATCGCGCTCGTACACAAGTGTTTCAGAGGTGGAAGGTTCTTTTGCAAATAGTTGCATAAATGCAGGATAATGAAGGTCCTTGTAGTCCTGTGTATTTGCGCAATGGACAGATATCCATATTTTGAAGCACTTTCATTTAGAGGGGGCAAAACGAAATCCCTCTATACCAGCCAGGTCCCCTGTGCTATCCGTAAGGGGGAATATTTCAGACTTGGGCACATTAATTCTGTATCCAGAATGTTCCGAGAATTCCTGTATGTCTGCCATGATGTGTTTTACGTTCTCAATGGGGTCTCGGACGTATAACAGGGTACCGTCCGCATAAAGCGAGATTATCTGGGGCCCAGACATCCTAAGCCCTCTGTGCGTGGTGTTGGCGTATGTATTCCGCCATTGGTTCAATAGTTGGAGCAAAAAGTATGGGTGAAAAGGGGCATCCCTGCCTAGTCCCCCTGTATAGGCGGAAAGCGGGGAGAGAGTGGTGTTAGTCAAAACGTTAGCTGTCGGCTGCGTGTATAATAAATGCACACAGTTGATGTAGTAGTGACCCAGGCCAAACCGCTCCAACACCAGAAAAAGATAGGTCCAGGACACTGAATCAAACGCCTTCTCGGCATCTAATGCGACCACAGCCGCCTTGGCATCTGGGTCTAACTGTGCCATAACATTAAAGAGGCGCCTCGGATTGAGAGCAGTAGATCGAGCTGGAATAAAGCCCGCCTGGTCGGGGTGGACAAGGATCGGCATGTACGGGAGAAGTCTAGTGGCCAGCACTTTTGCAAACATTTTTGCATCAGTGTTAATTGGGGATAAGGGTCTGTAAGACGCCATGTCTTGTGCCGGTCTGCAAGGTTTCAAAAGGACAGTGATAATTGCCTCCCTCATTGACTCCGGAAGCACCTGCCGGTCCATCGCCTCCCCCCAGACCTTCAACAACAGCGGGGCCAATTCATCACTGAACTTTTTATATAGTTCCGCAGGCAGGCCATCAGAGCCAGGAGAGCGACCATTCGATAAAGCTTTTATGGACTCAATAATCTCTTCCACAGTGATAGGACTATCTAGCGCCCCCCGGGTCGCAGTGGTCAGTGTGGGAAGGTCAAGGTTGTCCAGGTATCGGAACGTGTCCCCTTTATTTTTCTGATCGTGATTAGAATAGAGAGAGGAGTAAAACTCCATGAATGCAGAGTTGATATCCCGTTCTCCATTCAACAGTGTACCATTAGGGGTGTGTATACTCTGGATCGGGTTGTGGTGCCTGTCAGTTCTAAGCATGTTGGCGAGGAATCTTCCAGCCTTATTACTCTCCCCATATCGTCGCGCTCTGGCCGGTGCGGCCATGTACAGGACTTCTCTGTGAGCCAGTTTATGGAATTCTCCTAGTGTTGTGTGCAGTTGTGAAAGGGTTTCCTTGTTCTGTGTAGTACTGTATTCAGTCTGTAGTAAATCAAGCTTCGCCTCAGTAGAGCCCAGTTCCTCCCGCACCGACTTCAACATACCCGTCGACTTGCCCAGGATATTACCCCTGACCCAGACCTTAAATGCATCCCACAGAGTTGCATAAGTTGGAACTGAACCCTCGTTTATTTCTAAAAATTCTGCGATCTCAACATGCAGTGACTCACATACATTAGGGTCTCTTAGGATTGTGGATGGCATCCTCCATCTTCTCGCCGGGGGGAGACCGTCCCTCAAGTTTATGTCAAGTGTTATCGGTGAGTGATCAGAAAGGGTACGGGGGTGTATATCACACCTAGAGATAGCCCCAGCTAGGGATTGACTAATGATCCAGTAATCAATGCGCGAGTGAGAATCGTGCACCGACGAGTAGAAAGTATATTTCTTCTCCTTCGGGTGTAGTACCCGCCATGCATCAAACATGCCCATCTGTTCCATCAATTGTTTAACCACTAGTGCCGCCCTGGTGGGAGTCCTGGGGACCGTCGACGAGCGGTCTAGGGATTGGTCTAGTATCATATTGAAATCCCCACCCCAGATGACCCGCACCTCCCCAAATGAGGTTAACATATCTGCTAGGGCACAATAGAACTGTGGATCATCTAAATTAGGGCATATGTGTTTATCAGGACCGTCTGGTGCCCCGCCAACTCCCCCAACACCAACACGTATCTTCCTTGTGGGTCTATTTTGCTGGACTGATACTTAAAACACAGTTTAGGGTGTATAAGAGTCAACACTCCCCTGGATTGTGTCGAATAATCAGTGTAGTACCTGTGGGATCCCCATCTAGGCAAATATTTAACATTGACCTGTCCAAGCGCATGTGTTTCCTGCATAAACAGTATTTGGGGGTTGTGTCGTACCACATACGCTGAGATCTTTCTTGCCTTAATTGGGTTATTTAACCCCCGGATGTTCCAAGAAAGGAGCTTGACGTCTAGTCCTTTATTGCCCCGTGTCATGTTCATACCACAAATCAAGTGGAAGCCCACACTCTCGTCCCCCCCCCCCGCAAGGGAAACGGAGGCCCTGCTGTAGAACTGCTCTCAGGTTTAATCATAACAACTCTGAACGTACATTCCTCGAACAGGACCGGCATAACCGCCGGTCTAACATACCAATTTTCCACCCCCAACCCCCACCCGCATCATCAACCCCAACTGGACGATGTACCCTTAGAACCATAACCTAGGAACACTCCTGAGATGAGCGACACTCACACGGCCTCCAGCCCAAGAGATCTGCATAGCTTCGTTAAACCATACATTAACATTCAGGGCCGCCCAATGGCCAACAAGCCGCAACATTATAGTGGTGCAACATCAGGGGAACCACATCAACCCTCGGGGACATTGGGTTCCGCTACACCTCGGGGCAGCAGTTCGCGACCCCCAGCCCGGTCCCGAGCCGGCAATGGGATGGAGGCCTCAACATACAACATGGCTTCAGTTGGATTCTCAAAAAAGTGAGCCCGGCCACCATGCTGTATTCTCATTTTCACCGGGTAAACAAGTGAATACGGGACCTGGCGCAGCCTTAATTGCCTCTTGACGGGTTCATAAGATCTTCTTAGTGTTTGGACATTCGTGGAAAAGTCCGGATATATGTGTATCCTGTTATTCTCATGTAGTAAGGTGCCCTTTTCCCTGGACATTCGCAGGATAGCGTCTCTGTCCCTGTAGTTTAGGAGGCGGGCGATTATTGTACGAGGCGGGGCGCCCGGTTTGGGCGGAGGTGCCGATGTGCGGTGTGCTCGCTCAACCAGAAAGTGGTCTGAGAATGTATCCGGGCCCAGCAGATCTTTCAAAAGGGCTTCTACTTGGCGCTCCATAGCTCCTTTACCAAAGGTTTCGGCCACCCCGACCAACCGTATGTTATTCCTCCTTGAACGAGATTCCAAATCTTCACACTTTTCAAGGGTTTTTCGGAGGTCCCCCTTCAGTTGGGCAATATCGCGGTCATGTTGCGCTATCGCATCTTCGTTGGTGGCGATTCTACCCTCGGCCTCAGTGGTGCGAGCACTCTCCTTGTCCACCCTCGCCTTAAGGGAACTAATTGTTGCCCCAATGTCATCCAGTTTTGTGTTCACCGCCAAGAAGCCACTCTGGACCATAGCCATCAGTCTATCCACCCTCTCCTCCATTGGCAGCTCGGGTGAGCCAACTGCCCGCTGTGACGGTGGATCTGCGGACCCACTGGGTTGAGCACTTGCAAAGGAGTCCATTGGGCTGGTTTTCTTGGAGCGTACTCCCTTCTGATCGTGGCGGCCCATATGCAAGAGGGAGTGGGCCGGAATCTCTACTACCTCCAGTGTCTCCTGTGTCTGCGTGTTGTAGAGGCGTTTAAATAGGGTAGGTAGTGTGTTAATCTCAGTAGTCGCCATGTGGCAATTCAGGGGGGTGAGTCCAACGGGGCCGCAATGGGCACCAGCTAGGCAAAGTGGCAGTGGCCCCTATAGGGGGGAGTTGTGGGTAGGCGACCAGACCTTCAGGGTCAACAGTACAGTGTATGCCGTTGTGTGCAACCACTAAGTTCAGGCACACGGATAGTATTGTGGCGCGTAGGGCCCCAGTTGCCTAAGGCCTCAAGCCCGCACCAAGGAAGCAATCTGTGGTGAGCAGGCCCCAAAGTGTCACGCTATGTACGTGGCGGCTGCCGGGCCCCGCGATTTCCAAAAGAATTATTGTCCGGGGGAGACCTCCCCGAAAGTGATCACACCCTCCAGTGCCAGTTCCCTATTGAGGACGGTCTTCCCCCCCACCAGCCACCACACCCGTCCTTACTTGTGGCGGAATTCCTCTGGGGAGGGGGCCCCTCGCCCAGCCAGAAACAGATGTCGCCGCGGGTGTCTTCCACGGGTTCCGGGCCCCATGCAGTCTCAGGGAAGGCAGGGGAGGCAATCATCCGGTAGAGCCAGCGGCCAGCACAGCCGCGGGCTATCCTGCGCGGCACCGCGTTCGCCTCCGTCCCGCGAGACCGCCAGCTGCGTCCTCCGCCGCCGCCTCAGACCCCCCCTGTCCGCAGGATCGAGACTCGGCACCAGGTCCTCATGTCGCGTCGGTGCTCCGTGCGAGCAGGATGAGTAGCCGCGTGAGGCCCCTCCCCCCCCCCCCGCGGCTCCGAATGTATTATGTATGGAGCCCGCAGGCGGCCAGCGATGCGGCTCCAAGCCGCCGGATTTTCTGGGCGGTATATCTACCGCACGGTCCAGTGCCCAAGCCCCAGATTTGGATGAGTGGGGGCCACGACTGTCCGCCACACAACGGTGTGTTGGTTGCACTGCCAGGGCGGCCCTGAGCAAGGATGGTCGGTCTTCAGGATTGATCGAAGCCGGAGCTCACGGGCTAGTCGGCCATCTTGTCGTGCGCAACAGCGCCCCCCCCAAGGCGCAACACTTTCGAGACAGATGATGGATACTTCTGGTTCCAGGAATACATGGCATGATCCGCTGAGGGGCCAATTGGTACTGGTTGGTGGGCCTTGGAGTCTAGTTTTCAGCCCAGTTTTGGTCCTCTTGTTTGATGATCTGCTGATGCCCATGTCCTTGCAGAAATTTGTCTAAGTCTAAGCGCATGTCCTATGTAAGTATTGAAAGATCTACACCTACAAATCACTGTGGGAGACTGAGGAACTCATGTATTAGTCTACTTCAAAGACACCAATTCAAGCTTTGGACAATCTACCGGAGCGGCTGTAGGATGAGGATTGCAAATTCCAAGGCTCGTTTGATCAGAACGTACAGAGTCAATTTGTGCTCAATGTTAATTTGTAATGGGTTTTCAAAGACCCCACCTTCCTACCTCGAGGCTATGACAGGTAGTAGGAATTTGAATCAAACAGCCTACCTCACAATAAATACACGTGTTCATTTTAATTTACTTTCATTTTTGCTAAAGAGCCAGCTAACCTGAAGGCCTCGGGGCACACAAGACAAACAGGATGGAGACAAGGTGGTCAGACGTCGGGTGCAAAGGAATCTGGAAGGAGGCTACGTTGGTGGTGCGTTAAAGAGAAAAGGATTCAGCCTCTTCTTGAATTCGGCGAGAGACAGTCTTGTTGAAGTTAAGCGGGGTGGCATTCCAGGTGGCAGGCGCCAGGACATCGAAAATTGTCTTCCTGTATTTGGCCAGACGGAATCCAGGGTGGATTAGTTTGGCCTGATTTAGGGACCTGAGGAAGCGCAAGGGTACATAGGGCTTCAGACGCTCTGTTAGGTAGACAGGTGCTGCAAGGGCAATGCACTTGAAAGTGAGGGTCAAGTACTTGTACGAGACACCATGCCTCACTGACAGCTGTGACCAAGAAGTTTAACAAGGCCACATGATGCCTCATATTGAATTTGGCATCGAGGGTGACGCCCAGCGTTTTGACGCTCTTGGCCACAGGAATGGTAGCGTTGGCGATTTGTTTTTTCTTAGCACCTGCCATATGCTTCTAGATGTTCATCTATTGTGTGGGAGCGAGGGGCCATCAGGCCCCTCGCGACCTCTACTTCTCAGTACAAAACTCGGACCAAGTGCCTCCAGTAGTGGGTTCGCCCCTTGCCCTTATGCAATGTTAACTTTGGTTGACTTTCGCATAGATGCGACCACTGAGCAGGACGCGGGGCATCCATTTTTGTGCCCCCTTTCGACTCCATCCTGGTGACTAGGCCTCACTGCGATAGTACAAAAACGCTTCTCTTCCCTTTTCTCGCAGCAGCAGGGCCAGGCGCGCAGGGCACAGGGCCCCCACCCTCGTTCTCACTCTGACTGGAAAACTCTGCGAGCCCATTCTCACGCTGAAGCGGGAGATGCTTGCAACACATAATAAATGTAACACATCGCTCTTCCTCTGAGATCACTGTCCTGCATGTGAACCAGCATAAGCTAAGCACATAGCTCGTCCATCTCCACAAACGTGTCGTTGCCCCTCCCTCACCCTTGCCAGTGGAAACTTACTGCCATTGTGACCCTGTATCCCTGCAAGATATTCCCTTCATGTGCCAGACCACTGACCATGCCATAATGCCCACCCAGTAGATCCCCAACTAACATTAGACCCCTGCTGCTGTATATCGTTGCCTACTACTAACAAAGGCCACATACCAGAGATTCTTATGAGTACGGACCTTAACTTCAACCGGTGTATTATAGCGGTCAAGACCCTTAACCTAAGACTTGTATAATCCAATGCTATTGATAGTATAGATATATGTGTGACTTTTATAGAGACATGATAAACTACTGAAGGTCTTTGAACAATTATTATTTAGTGAATGCATTTCTTGAGAATATATTATGTTAGCTTAGATAGTGACCACCCTGCCTCCCAGTGACCTGACCTTCACCCATGCGGAGCGCAGATGACTGACGTCAATCCTCCCGCCAACCAAACGACCAACCCGGATGAAGAGATGCGACCCCACCTGAGACATCGAATGAACTGACCAATCCGGGACCAACATAGTATCTTATGTTAGTTGCGTCATTTACCTGGAATGTAATTATAACTTGTGCAGAGCGCTCTCAGATATCTCTTGAATACTATTCATTAGATAAACCTTGCCTTGAACTCTCGCAGCCTGTTCTCTTTGCCTTATTCCCCATCAGGGGTGTGTTTGTTTTATTCTTTTGCACGTCAAAGACTGGGAGGGCACAAACATTTGGTGACCCCCTGTGATGTGATTTGGAGAGGTGCCTCGAGGCCCACACCGTGCGGCGAGATCCGGGACGCGCACCAGCAAAACCATTGCCTCTGCAGCCGACAAGCCTGTGCGCACTACAAGAAAGGGTCGAGGGTTCCCGGTTGACGAATACCCAACTGAAAAGCTGCTCGCCGAGGCGGGCCACAGCTTGGTTGGGGTCTGGACCTGACTGGGGTCAGACTGAGGACGGTGACCCTCGGATTACCTGACCGAACACGTGAGTGCCGGTTGCGAAGGTTGCTGCAAATCATTTACTTACTTTTATATGCAGTATTTATTGGTCACAATTGATACAATGGGCATGCTTTATTTTTGCCACCAATATAGACCGCTTCCTTTGCAAGTATAGTTCCTAGAAGTTTCAATGGGGGCTTCAAAGTGCAACAGATCTGATCTATTACATCTGTTTTGAGGGGGGTGCCATGTAGGAATAATTTAAGGCCCCTTTATAAGCCCATACAACCTGTACACTGTTAAAATAGGGCAGACACTCGAAGACTAACTTTAATAGCGCATACAATGGGTGCATTGTTACTTTTGCATTACCTCAGCTCTGTAACCAGACACGTGATGGACAGGCCCCCAGTTGCAACCATTTGTACGTTTTCCAGCTTAGCTAAGAACAAGGAAATGGCATGGAATGGCTCTTATACCACAAGAGTTCAGTTGACTGAGTGTTGGCTGATATCAACACAGGAAGTCGCAATTTAATGAAGATTTGCAATGGTCACTTTTTAAAGGGACAAGCCAGTGTCCCCTACTTTGCATTGAGGAGCGCTTGGTAAAAGTTAAGAAGATGTCACCTTTGATGCAGAAAGCCTTCTGACATGGCTTGCAGAAGAACGTGATTCTTTAATGTTACAAATATTTTGCCTCTGATAAGAAAAGTGAAACGCCACACGTTTACTGTTAAAGAAGCGGATATTACAAATTCACAGATGCAGGGCAGCTGTTTTTTCAGATACACATATAAATATCTGTCCCCAGCACGAAGATAGGACACACACGAGAGGCCAGCAGACTTGCCTGCGCTTTCAAGCCAGAGAGGCTGGGAAGAGCAGAGCAGAGAGACGAAGCCAGGTCCAAGAAAGCAGATCCTGTCAGCCACAGAAGGAGCCATTTATCTTTTTAGCCATTTATCATTTACCTCATCTACCCTCCAATCACTACCACTTCCAATGCCTTTGATGTTGTCCTCTGGAACACCAGATTGATCTGCAACAAAACTGCATCAGTTCTTGATCTTTTTCTACGTCTTAACCTCCAATTTCTCTGTCACTGAAACCTGGATCCCTCCCCACAATACCTCTGTCTCTGCTTCTCTCTCCTCTGCCGCCTCCTGGTTTGAACATGTTTCTCGTCCCTCTGGCCGCGGAGGTGCCCTAGGCCACCTTTTTCGTCCTCACTTTACCTCCTCTCCGTCTCCTGCTATTCTACCTAAATTTCCCTCCTTTGAATTCATGTATAAAATATTTAATTCTCCTCATTCTAGTTCTTTGCTTATCATTCATCGCCCCCTGGAACATTTGGCTCCTTCTTTGAAGATTTTGATCATCTTCTTAGCCTCATTGCCCGTAGCCCTACTCCTTTACTTGTACTTGGCGACTTCAATATCCACCTCTCTTCTATCTCTTTCCTCTCCTCTCCTTTCCATCCTTGACTCCTACCTTCTCTCCCCCCCCCTCCCACTCATCAATCTGGCTCAACTATTGACTTAATCTTTAACTCCTCCTTCACTGCTTCTCCTATTTCCACTCTACCCAACTATCTTTCTGACCATGCCATACTCTCATTTTTACTCTCCCCCCTCAAACACCCACCCCCCACCTCCATTCTCCACCCTCTTTCTCCGGCGTGATCTTCGCAACTTCAACCCTTGTTTATTCCTCACATCCTGCTCTTCTTCCCTCCCCCCTCCCTATTCTCTTCACTCTGTCTCTGAAGCCTCTTCAACCCCTTTCCTCCTCACTCACTTCTACTCTCAATCTTCTCTACCCTCCCTCCCCGTTCCGCCCTTCTTGCCGAACTGCACAACCTTGGCTCTCTCCACACCTTTCCTCCATGCGCCGCCTTCTCAGGCGCCTTGAACGACTATGGCTCAAACACCCCACCCCCTCCAACCAATCTGCATAATTCTCCTTTCACACTCTCCATGACTCGTGCTCCGCCAAACGCTCCTATTTCTCTGACCTCCTCCAATCTCAATCTTATCACCGTCGCCGTATCTTTCAAACCTTATCCCGTCTCCTCTCTCCTTCTACCCCTGATCCCTCCATCACTCTCCTCTTCTGATCTTGCCTCCTTGTTCTCCAACAAAGTCCTGAATCATCGCCAAACTATCCTTTCCTCTCCTTCTTATGCTACTCTTACTCCTCCTCCCCCTCCCTACTCCAGGCCTTCATTTCTTCCAGTCACTCAATCGGAAGTTACCCTACTGCTCTCCAGAAATCGTCCTACAGCTTCTCCTTCTGACCCCATTCCTACCCCCTCATTCCTAAAATCTACCCCTCCTCATACCCTATCTCACCTCTTTCTTCAATAACTGCCTCAAATCTTCCACTTTTCCAGCTCCTTTCAAGCATGCAACTATTATTCCTATACTCAAAAAACCTTCAGCTAACCCCCACCTTGCTTCCAACTATCGTCCATCTCTCTCCTACCCTTTCTCTCAACTTCTTGAACGCATTGTCTACTCTCAACTTTCCTCTTTCGTCTCTAACCACTCTCTCTTGCCTGCCACGCAATGTGGTTTCCGCCCTCTACACTCCACTGAAACTGCTCTTACCTCTGTTCTCAACTCTCTCCTCACACCAAACATTCCTCTATTCTTATTCTTCTCGACCTCTCTGCTGCTTTTGATGCTGTCGACCCTACTCTTCTACTTAATACTCTCTCCTCATTTGGCCTCAAAGACTCTGCCCTTCTATTGTTCTCTTCTTATCTCTCTAACCGTACCTTTGCCGTCTCCTGGGGCTGCTCTACCTCTCCCACCTTTCCTCTCAACCATGGTGTTCCCCAAGGTTCTGTCCTTGGTCCCTTTCTCTTTTCGCTCTACACCTCCTTCTTAGCCCCTATCATTTCCTCCTTCAGTGTCTCACATCATTTCTATGCAGCCGATACCCAGCTCTTTCACTCCTTCTCCTCCTTCTCTCCTGACATCCACAAGAAGTTTTCTTCGTGCCTCTCTGCTATAAAATCTCGGATGTCGTCTCACTTCCTTACTCTCTATACCAATAAAACTGAAGTCCTTTTCTTTCCTGCATGCACTCTCCCTCCTCCTTCTCTTACCCCTTTCATTCTCTTCCCCCCTCCAACCTCTCCTTCTCTCCCAATGCGCGTAACCTTGGTCTTTATCTTGACCCCCACCTCTCCCTTTCTCACCATATTTCTCTTAATGCTCGATCTTGCCGCTTTCACCTCTACAACATCTGTAAAATTCGCTCCTTCCTAACCTTTCACGCTACCAAACTCTTAATCTCCTCTCATCTTCTCTAGACTCTTCTACTGCTCTACTCTATTCTTTGGACTCCCCTTCTCTTCCCTCTCAAGTTTATCTACCACTCTGCCATCCGCTCCCTCTGCCTTCTCTCTTCCCATGACTCCATCTCCTATTCTCTCACCTCCCTAGGTTGGGCTACCATTTATTTCCCAGCTCAAATTCAATTTCCTCTGTCTCGTATTCAAATCCTTCCATGGTCTTGCCCTCTCCCCCAATCTTTCCTCCCTTCTACACTCCTGCTTGTGTTCTCCGCTCTTCCAATCTCTACCTACTCTCCTCTCCACCTCCACCCTGTGCCCCTTCTCGCTTCCGCTCTTTCCAACTCCTTTCCCCTTTCCACTGGAACCGCCTTAATCTTTCAATCCGCTGTACTTCCTCCTTTACTTACTTTCATACCTCCCTAAAATCCTACCTCTTTCATTCACCACTTTAAAACCTTTTGCTTCCTCCTACTTCTTTTAGTATTTTCTCCAACCCCTCTCATGTTTCTCACTCTCCTCTATTCCTTCCTTCTCCTTACTCCCTCTGCCGCCTCTCATACTTATTCTCTCTCCTTTCCTCCACCCATTATCTCTTCTCTCTCCCTGACCCCTCCCTCATCTACTTCCCCTTCCATAACGTAAATTGTTTTTGTACTGCTTTCTGGTTTAATTCAATTGTTATGTAATGCATAAATTCAATAAAATACAAATTTACTTTGAGGCTTTTTCCTCTCTAGACGGGAGTACAAGTGCTTTCCCTGACAGAGACTAGAGGCGTGTTGTTTAGCTTAGCAGCAGAAATGTGTTTCCAGTGTTTTTAAACGAAACATTACTTGTTTCATTATTTGAATACACAACATGCTCTTTGCTTATGATAATCTTGTTGATAGGGTTGCTGATAGGTTTTGTTATATATGCCTTTACACTTGCTCGTTTAATTAGATAACCCTCAGAAAATAAGAGATCGTATTAAATATATTAAAATGATAACTCTTTGTCAGTGTATATTTAGAGCAATGAATAAGAATGTTATCTCTGAGTGAATCAAGCACTGTCATTCACTGAGTGTATGTGTTTAATCGTCCCGACTGTCCTTAGCGATGGGAGTTAACCAAGGGTGTTTCAGACATGAATGACTGATGACCAGAGGTCACTTGTCACAGCCTTGCAAGAGGTGGAGTCAAAAGACTTGTGGTCACGCCTGAATCATAGGCAATGAAGACATGGGAGCTTCTACTTTGAAAGTATACTTCAGGAAGTATATTTTGGAGAGACACCAGTTAGCATCCGTATTGATTATAAACTCCGATAGGAGGAGTTAAATGTGCAAGGATTTTTAAAACCTACTCCTTGCATTTAGTTCTCATTGAGACTGCAAGAGCATGACTTTCGAGTTGAATGTCTCTCGGACTCAGAACAGCGTGGCTGACAGCTTGTCGCATGCCCTCGCCATCCCTGGACAAGGGGGTAGCATGATGCGGAAGATGCGTTTTTTGGTGAGGCTGTCATTGATGGGTTAAGGGTTGTCCTATGAAACCTTGGTGGCAGAATTGGAGCACAACCAAATATTGGATCAGGTGTCAGTGTGTGCACATCAGTTCGCCTGACAAAAGCTTGATAAGTGAGAATTGTTTTTAAAAGGAGGGGTGCTGGTAAGGGATTATGATGATCCCCCGTTCATCTCTTTGAGAAGTTGGTAAACCTCACACAGGAATGCCACACTGGGACTGCCAGCACACATGGTCTGAGAGACATACTGGTGGCCTTGGGTAGACTTGTATCTGGAGCATATAGTAAGCTGCTGGCCCTGCCTTAATACTGACAATGGTCTAAACCCTAAAGGCAGCGAAGTCCATTCCCTATTCCCATTGGGCCGTGGAAGCATTTAGCTACTGACCTTATTGGGCTCTATCATGGTAGTGGCCAGATGCAGAGATTTGTGGTAGCTTTCGTGGACTATGGTAAAGTTCATAGAGAATGTTAATGGGCAGAACATTACGGACTTCATGGAAAGCATTTTTAGGCGAACGGTCTACCCTGAGGAGACTTATACTTGCAAGGCTTATCTTTGACCTCAAGGCCAGGGACCGCATCACTCGGCACTAAAGTCTCTCCCCACTGGCTCTCGGTTGCTGCAGGGCTCAAGTTCAAGACCTTCTGCATCATCCGCAAGGCTTTCTGGGCCCTGGGACCCTGCTATGTCCGACTCTCTCCCTAAATAACTCCCTGCTAGAGCCCTTTGGTCTTCTAGCTCCAACTCTCTGCAGATCAGATGCCTTTCCAAGCAGAGAGTGGGGAGTAGATCTCTCTTCCGCAGGAGCCTCCATCTGGAATGGCCTCCCTGCCCCTCTCAGACTTGAGCCAGACCTCCTTAAGTTCCGTAAACATCTCAAGACCCTCCTTTTCTTCTCTTCCTTCCCTCTCCCCTGCTAATGACCCCCTCTGCCGCATTTTGACTGGCTGTCTGGTTCCTTCTGACTGATACAGGGCACCAGGCCCTCTTGGCCCAGTCTAATTCAGCACTTGGCTTGTGGACCTCGGTCTCCCCACTTCCCCCTCTAACCTGCCTTGCCCTTCTGAGCTCCCTCCTCCCTACACCATCCTGGCTGGGCCCAAATCCCTATTGAGCCCATCGATCCCCTTCCTCGCACTTAGCATGTGGACCTCTCTGCATTTACCTGGCACCTGTCCTCTCCTTAGCACTCCCCTAGCCAAAGGATCCTCCCACCCCCCGCAAACCCCTGAATCCCTCATCCCCATCACTTGTGCTGTCCTCTCCAACCTGTACTTACTTTACCTCCCATCATTAGCGCCTTCCGCTTTGACTGGTGCTGGCTCCTCCTCACTCCACTCCCCCTCACTTCTTGTTACTGCACTGGCACGATCTGAATGACACAAAGCCTAGTAGGACTGTTTTTTTTTTTTTTTTTTTTTTTTTTTTATTCTTCATCCCCCACTCCCTTCTGTCTTGTTGCACCTTGAAACACCATTTGCTGTATATGCGCATTATAAATATCCAATAAATAAAATAAATGACAATGGCCCACAGGTCACAAGTACGGAAGGTGCCCACTACGCTGAAAATAGGAGGGATGGGTTGGAAAATTCATTGCTGCATATCATCCTGAGAGCAATTTCCCCATGGAAAGATTCCACCAGGTTGCCAAAAGTACAATAGAGCAGGGAATGAGAAATGGCTGACCTGTGGTAAAGGCCTTGGCTGCGTTGTTGGAATGTGCGGTCTTCACCCAATGCGGTCACATGGATTTCTCCATTCCAACACATGAGGGAGAAGTGTGTGCGTTTTGTGAACACAGCTAATCTAGCATGGGCAATGTAACCTCAACAGCCGAAGAAATCGACCTGATAGTTGTGAAGGAGGCTAGATGGAAAGCAATTATGACAAATATGTCATGATACATGCTATGGAGATTTACCACTTGGGGAAAAATGGTCCAAATACAGAACGGGGTGAGGAGTAGCAATTGATTGTCAAAATTCAGCAAGTCTTTGAAGTTGATCAAGGCGTCGACTAATGCTGCAAGAATTAATAATGTAGCGTTGATGCAGTGGTGAATTGGGATGTTTGGGGGGGGCGTTTGGGACGCACATTTGAGCGCAGCAATAACGAGCACCAAGTGAATTGTAGAGCCTTTGCTGATGTTTTGGCCTGTTGCATACAACATGGAATCTAATCCTGGTGATGCTCCTGCCTCAGGGTGGCGCCCGTCCGATATCAACCTTGACTAAAAACGTCCTGTGTCAAAGTGGCCAGGTCCGCTCCAGGACTATATTTTGCAAAAGGCGTTCACATTAAAACCCTGTTTTCCCTCTTGCTTCTTGGTCAATCTTCTTTTCCACAAGTGTGTGCCTACTTCCTTCCTGTTTTTCTTTCTTGCTGGTTCCCTGCCTTACCACTCCACCCTCTGTTTTCCATTGGTAAGTGTTGTAGGATCCCTCAGTGTCTCATCACCTTCCTTTTCATTCTAGAATGGAAAGGGGGAGCACAGATACCCCAGAACACAATTAATTAATTACCAGTTGGTGGCTGTTACTGTTAAGCAGAGGGTGTACACAGACTTTTGCGCTTTAAATCTGTCTTTCTGCTTCGTCTTGCCTCATGTCATGATCGGTTTATAGTCATTTGGTCGAAAACAAAAATGTCGAAAGTCATAATGTAGAAAAAAAAAGTCGAAGAAAAAAGTCGAATTTTTTTTTCAATACGTTTTTTTTTTCGAAATGGAGGGGTTCCGCCCCAACCCCCCTTTTTTTATTTTACCCATTTTTTATACTTACCAAACCCAAAAAATACATATAAATAAAAAAATAGATTAGACTTTTTTTTCAACATTTTTGTCATTCCACTATTTATTTTTCACTTTATGACTGCACACCGTCATGATCATTATGTAAACAAATTGAGACAGCAATGCACTTACTATGAGATTGCCAAGGTTCACAGGGCTTTTGGAGACTGATGAAAAGTTGGCGGGAGCCATTATATATAAAGTATGTTTTGCTTTAATTGCTATTGTTTGGGGAAGGAATTCAGTAGTAGCACAGGGGAGTTTGCGAAGGAAATTGATAATTACGTTTAAATAATCAGCAACATCTGTGGGTGACAACAACGATGGTGGTCTCTGCAAACAGGCTTTCATAAACTGTACCCTTATCCACTTGGGTGAATGTTTACTACCAAGGACTTGATTACGGCATGAAATGTTGTGCTTTGTAGCCTCTACTGCTTGAGATAACTGTAGACAAAAAAGCAGGTTCTTGATTCCAATGTTCATTGTCGTGCTATGGATTGCTTGGATGCCGATGCAGTGTGCAGTGTTTACATTATATAAATACGGTTTGATGCTTTTTTGTGTGAAATCATTCTGTTAAAAGTTAATATTCATTGGTCAAATGTGTATTATATTTTATTTTTGTAATAAGCTTTGTCTTGATTGCAGATTTTAACATTCGAGACCAAGAACCCAACAGAGCTAGCGGAACGCTTGCGTGCAGTATGTGGGAACCAGAGCAATGCCTACGCTCGTTTGCTTGAATATCGCCTGAATGCATTGAGGGGACTGTGGAATGCTCAGCGTCAGATTGCTCTTGAAGAGCAAAATGAACGTGATGTCAACAGTGATGAAGAGACCTTGGCGTTACTCAAGCGGCAGGGTCTTCTGCAGCAGCCAGAGCAGGCACCGTTTACGTCCCGTATGGGGCTACTACTAGTCTTTCCTCTCATTCAGTCTCAGAGTAGAACGGACCCCTCACTTTGTAATATCACAGCAGAGGTGCTGTTGAATTGCCTTAGAGACTGCCAGCCCTTGAGTTTGACTAAAGAACCTGCAGACTGTCTTAACGGAATTGAGTCTTTACTTTGCTCCTGGTTGGAAGAAACGTTTGCCTCGGGTCAGCAAATCCTGTATAAGCAAAGGGAAAATTCTGCTGCTGCTCTTGTTGCCTTGGCTTGTGCGAGGTAGGAACATACAATGTTTATTTTGTGCATGCTTACTTCCAGGTTCCTTCTGTAGCCCACCTGTTATTTTCTTCAATTCTGTATTAAGAAAATGTAGCTAAGGTTTAACTTTCCCCCTTACAGCGAATGGCAAGAAATTATGTACATTGCTTTGATGATAATAAAGCAGATACCTCGGAAGCAGGGCTCTTCGAGCACCCAAGTTGAGAACATTTTTCCCATAAGTCATTGTTTACGCCATTGCTGAGGGACATTCTTTTGCACTGCATATCAACACTGCTAAATAATGATCTAATCAGTAATTTTTCTAATTTGTAGCATTAGTAGATCATTTTAATCCAGAATCTCCAGTGTAATCGTGATTCTACAAATTGTTACATTGTTTTTTTTTTTTTTTACAATTAAACTTTCTGCTTCTCCAATGTGAACACCTGTTTTACATGCATTTTTAGTTGAAGGCATTTTTTGCAGGGTTCGTACAATCATCTTAACTGTGATAATGCATCAAGTAAGCAAAGGGATACGTGATTGTAGAGTCCAGTTCAGTAAGCAATTCTGTTGGAAAAGCCATGAGATGTTTAGCATAATGTACATTAAATAAGATGAAATATGGTTGAACATATCCTATCATTTGCTTGTCACCCGTTCCTTTTTAGAAGCACGAAATGTCGGGCTAAAACCTCCTTCCGTGCTTGGTCTTTATTTCCTACTGAGTTCCAATTATTAAGGGTTACTTTTTGTACAAGGCAAAGGACTGTACATACAATGTAGATTACCCCTGCTATCTGTGCAGGGAGTATTCTATTAAATACTAGGAGGTGAGCATTATGCTTCACTTCTTTTATTTCACTCTTCAGCAGTTTCAACTAAAACGTGAGAATAAACGCTGTCATTACTCCTACGTCCCCTCCCCTTTCCTCCATACTTATGGGACATCTCTCCGTCCTGTGGGACGGGACCGGAGCACTTTGTAAAACGCATACACATTTTTTTCAAAAATGTGTCCCTCCTCTTTCCTGCGTGGGGCCCAGCACGCGGCCGTAACCCCGCCCACCTTGGCTCTGCCCCGCGCATCGCCCATCAGTCCTTTTCTCCACACGATCGGGCTGGACGCACTTGCATCCTCGGAAGATTTTCTTCCCTTTTTCCCCTCTCTGGCTCTTGCTAGCGTTCGTTTACTAGTCTGTCTATGTCTTTTAAACTAGATTTTTCAGACTGTTCGTGTCACCGTCGATTCGCGAAGGCGGTTCCCCATCCTCTTTGTTTAGAGTGTTTGGGTCCGGAACACCGTTGGGACTTCTGTTTTTACTGTGACTCCCTTTTGGTCCGGGCTCTTCAACGTCGGTTGGAGCGGTGGGAGGTGGTGTTCGGACGGACTCCTCCTTCGCATTTTTAGGCGTTCATCGAGGAGAAGAAAAAACGCCCGGTAAGTTCTTTGATTTTCAGAGTACCCCGGCCGGGGGATACCTTCCCGGGTTCCTCTCGAGCCGAGAGGGGCATTGATCGCTCTGTTACCGGGTTTCGCCCTGAGGTGCCTGTCGGGCCTAATAATTCTACCAGAGTTTTCTCCGAGGGTCTCCGTAAGGGGCCTGTGATTACCGGAGTACACTGCGAGGCCCCTCCTGTGGGGACTGTGTGTAGACCCAGTTCTACTGAGTCGTGGGGTACCGGAGCTTGCTCTGAGGCCGTTCTTTCGGCTTCCCTCAAAAACAAAACCGGGGTATGCCCCGAGGTCTTGGCTGGGTTTGAGGTTACCAAACGCATGTTCGAGGCCTGTGCCGATAAGGCTTCTACCGGGCTTAGGTCCGAGGTCCCTTGTACAGAGGGTAAGGCTACCAACAGTTCTGAGGGGTCGGTCAAGGCCCTGTCGGTCAAGGCCCTGTCGGTCACAGCGCACCGATCCCGCTCTTGTGGTGACACCAGATCTGTTGAGGGGGCAAAGAAGGTGGTTTCTTCTTTTACCGGCAGTGCCGAGGCTCTTCTTTCGAAGGCTCAGTTGGCGGTTGGTATGTCGCAGAAACATTCCAGGCCTCATAGTACCAGCTCTGCCGAGGTTCCTTACTTTAAGGCTAAAATTAAGACCCCCCTGATCTATCGACGGGGACCCCTGCCTCACTTCCTCACGTGCCGCAGTTCCCCTCAGATGAGGAGAAAATGGCGCCTGTTCCCGCCACGACTATGGCGGCCATTTTAGGTACTACCCCTACAACTACGCCATCGGCCCCTGGTGTAGGGTTCGGTCCTTCGGATGAACCTAAGGTCCTTTGTGCGCATCCTTACGGCCAGTTTTCGATTGGAACGCCCGGATGCCTCTTCCGCACAATGTTTCGTTGCCCACGTGGGCGGCTCCCTTGATTTATGTGGATACGTCGGCAGAGGGGCCTGTGTGGCACCCTTCCCCGTTGCGTCCCTTCATGAGAGGCCTCCTCAGGTCCCGAAACAATCTCCTGAGGACACCTTTTTCGGTAAATTTCAAGCGCTTATGCGCACCGACCCCATGAGGGAATATTTCAAGGGGCTTTTCAAGGAGATATGTCCACCTGCGCCTCTGGCTCCAGCCGTCCTGTCGGTGGTTCCGCCGGCGCCTCCCTTGCCCGTGGTGCCTCCCCCTGCGCTTCCGCCTGTGCCGCCATTGTCCCCAGTGGACAAGGCAGTGCCTGACTCGGCTCAGCAGGAGCCGGACCAGTCAGATGACCCTCAAGGCGATCAGGACAATGAGGACCTGCCCCGCTCTACCAGAGCTTCCCATGACCGGGTACTGGACATGATCAGCTTCTTAGATGTTCCGGTGCCCGAGGCACCTGCTCCGCAGGAGGGCGTGCTTTCTGGGGCGTTCACCTTGTCTCCTTTTGGAGCGTACCGGCCTGTTCTTGCAGAAGGACGTTCTGGCCGAGGTCCGAAGAGTTTGAGAAAAGCCACACTCGGGACTTTTTGTAAATAAAAAGATTGACGTGAGGTACAGGCTACATTCCTCGGAAGAAGTGGCCTTGTCGTCTTGTCCGCCTCCCTCCTCCACAGTGGTGGCTGCAGCCACGTTGCAATCCAGACCTGCAGCTTCCTCCTCCGCGACGGCGACTCAGGTCTTGGGAAAGGAGGACAAGCTCCTGGACTCCCTAGGGAGGAAAATCTTTGCCAATTCGGCCTTGCAGCTCAGGCAGGCCAATGCAGAATTGATTTTGGCGGGAGCTAACGTGCGGATGTGGAGAGGTCTGTCGGAGTTTGAGGAGCATATCCCGGTCGAGAAACTGGAGGATTTTAGAGGAGGCCTTTCTGATGCCAGGGTCCAGGATCTCCTGGAGGCTGCGGCTCATCACGTAGACACCTCGGCTCGGGGCCTGATGTTAGGGGTTGATACCTCGCGGCAAGCATGGCTGCATGCCACTAAGTTCTCGAAGGAGGTGCAAGACAAGGTCCTGGACCTTCCATTTGACGGTAAGGAGCTTTTTCACTCTTCTAGTGATGTAGAGCTCACCAAAACCAAAGACAGCACTCAGACGGCCAAATCTTTGTCTGTTCTGGTTAAACCTCCCATCAAGACTAAAGGCCGTTGTCGCAAGGTCGACCTTCCTCTGGTTTTATGGGCTTCCTTGACCGCAAAAATCACAGAGTGGATACTCCTGCGGGGAATAACCGCCGTAGACAACAGCGTACGCGGTATTTCTCCCACTCCTCAGCCTCCTCATCAGGTTCCGGTGGCACCGCCACCGATAAACTTGCCAAATGAGGGTTTTCCGCGCTCGCACGAGACCCCGGTGGGAGGATGCATTGCGTCTCATTGGGAGGCGTGGCACACCATCACAGAAGACAGAGGGGTCTTGTCAGTTGCTTGAGCGGGCTTCTGCTTACCTTTAACCCCTACCCCACCCCTCAACCCTCCTTTTCAGCTGTCGGGCTCACCCTCCCTCAAGGCCGAGGTTCAGAAACTTCTGCTCCTCAGAGCTGTGGAACCCGTTCCCCTTGGAGAGCGAGGGGAGGGCTTCTACTCCCGGCTGTTTACGGTGCCCAAACCCAACCAGGCTGGCTTGCACACCATCCTAGACCTTTCCCAGTTCAAACATTCCCTACCACAAGAGAAATTAAAGATGATCACGCCCGGCCAGATTCGCTCCTCGTTGCAGGCGGGCGATTTGCTCAGCGTGGTGGATCTTCAGGATGCGTACATGCATATCCTGATTTGGAACCCACACAGGAGATACCTCCGTTTCTCTTTGGGAGAGGAGCACTTCCAGTTTCGGGTGCTTCCTTTTGGCCTCAGTTCGGCGCCGCGTGTCTTCACGAAGATGTCAGTGATCGTGGCTTAACTTCGTCTCCAGGGTTCCATGAGTATCCGTATTTGGACGACTGGCTCTTATGCCGGGGTGCGCCCCAAGGCCTTGGTGGGGCTTGGTGCTACCGAACGGATGTTCGAGGCCCGCACGAGTAAGGCTGTTACCGGACCTGGGTCCGAGGTCCCTCGTACAGAGGCTAAAGCTACCAACATTTCTGAGGGTCTGGCAAGGCCTTATCGGTGAAGGTTGTTTCTCACCGTTCCTGCTTTTGCGGCGACACCAGATCTGTTGAGGGGGCAAAGAAGGGAAATTCTTCTTTTACCGGCAGCGCCGAGGTCCTTCCTGAGAAGGCTAATTTGGCGGTTGGTATGCCGCAGAAACATTCCAGGCCTTATAGTGCCGGCTCTGCCGAGATTTCTTATGTTAAGGCTAAAGTTAAGACCCCATGTCCATCGACGGGGACCCCTGCCTCACTTCCTCACGTGCCACAGTTCCCCTCAGGTGATGACAAAATGGCGCCCGTTCCCGCCACGACCGCGGTGGCCATTTTGAACGCTACCCCTACAGCTGCGCCATCGGCCACAGGTGTAGGGCTGGTTTCTCGGCCTTGTGCGCATCCTTATCGGTAAGTTTATGACCGGAATGCTCTGATACCCCTTCCGCACAATTTTTTGTTGCCTGCGGGGTGGGCACCTTTGGTTGATCTGTCCATCCAGATATAGGAGTGGGCCATGCTTCATGGCATCTGGCTGCTTGCGGTGCACATCCCGGGCCAGCTGAATGTCACAGCGGATGCCCTCAGCCGGCGGACAGTGGTCAGATACGAGTGGGAGTTGAAGGCGGAGATCCTCTCATGGATTTTCTTGCGTTGGGGCACACCGGAGGTGGACCTCTTCGCTACGGTGGTAAACAAGAAGCTTCCTCGGTATGCCTTCAGAGGGGGGCTGAGAGCCTCCTCTCTGGGGGATGCTCTCGAGATTCCATGGCACAACATGAGAGCTTACGCCTTCCCGCCTTTGCCTCTAGTTCATCGAGCAATTGGGATGCTGAAGAACTCTGTGAACTGTTCCCTTCTGCTCATGGCCGCGTGGTGGCCGGCCACTTTATGGTTCTCAGAACTTCAACACCTGTCGGTGTTTCCGCTGATCAGGTTACCAGTAACCCCAGATCTTCTTCATCAAGGGGAACAGCAGATGTGGCACCCCTCCCCACAATCGCTCAGCTTGGCGGCATGGTGCTTGAGTTCAAGTCTTAGAGCATTTTAACTTGTCTACGGATAACATGCGTATTATCCAGGCAGCCAGGGAACCCTCGACCAGATCCCAATACAGGAGTAAATGGCTCAGGTTCTGTCGTTGGTGTTTGGAAAAGCAGTTGGATCCAAGGGTGGCTACGATTGACGAGGTGCTGTCCTTCGTGTCCTCCCTAGCAGAGTCGGGTGTTTACGTTCTGTCATGCAGAACTTACCTTTCACCAGTTTCCGCTTATCTTGCTATAGACCAATGCTCTTATTCTCTGAGTAACCCAGTGGTTAAAGGGCATTTTGCAGGCTTGACACTCCTCTACCCTCCGGTTCGTAGTCAGCACCCGCCTTGGGACCTAAATGTAGTCCTAACGGCACTGTGCCATAAACCCTTTGAGCCAATGGCTACGGTTGACCTCAAGTACATGTCCTGGAAAGTGTCCTTTCTGGTAGCCGTTACGTCAGCGAGGAGAGTGAGCGAGCTCCAGGCATTGTCGGTGGAGCACCCTTTCTTGGTCTTTCACAAGGACAAAGTAGTCCTTCAGACAAACCCAGCTTTCCTACCAAAGGTAGTGACCGAATTCCATCTGAATCAGTTGATTTCCCTTCTGGTCTTTTTTTCCGAACCCTGCCTCGGAGGCAGAAAGGGTTCTACACTGCCTGGATGTCCGAAGAGCTCTTAGGTTCTACCTGGATAGGACTTCCGAGCTTCGGAGCTCTTCCCAACTGTTCATGACCTTCGGTAAGCCTCATTTCCAGATGGATTACCGCCTGTATCACGGAATCTTTCACCGTCCAAAAGCTGAAACCTCCTAAAGGTATCCATGCACACCAGGTGCGAGACAAGGCAGCCCCAGTTGCTTTTCAGAAGTATGGTCCTTGGGAGTCCATCGCTAAAGCGGCTACTTGGGCCTCCCCATCTGCTTTCTGTAAGCATTACTGCCTCGATATGAGCTCTAGAGCTGACGCTAAGTTCGGCCAGGCTGTGCTGAAGAACCTGTTTCAGTAAGGGGTTTTTCCATCCACCCATAGTTCCTGTAAGGAGTGCTTGGGAATCTCCCATAAGTATGGAGGAAAGGGGACGGGACGTAGGAGTATTACCAGGTTACTCACCGTAGTAACCACCTTACTCCTAGCCCATAGTCCCCTTTCCTCCATACGCGCGCCCGCCGTCCCCTCTAATAAGGTTCCTCTGTTATTGCTAATGGGTCTTTGACCCTGCGATAGAAAAGGACTGATGGGCGATGCGTGGGGCGGAGCCAAGGTGCGTGGGGTACAGCCGAGTGCTGGGCCCCGCGCAGGAAAGAGAGGAGGGACACATTTCTGAAAAAAATGTGGATGCTTTTTACAAAGTGCTCCGGTCCCGTCCCACAGGACGGAGAGATGTCCCATAAGTATGGAGGAAAGGGGACTATGGACTAGGAGTAAGGTGGTCACTACGGTGAGTAACCTGGTAATTCATCAACACTTTTCTTTTTTCTTAATCCAAACTACAATAACCAATATCTCTGTAGTCCATCTAGCACAGTCCACATCCTCTCTATGATCGTCCACACTATGACCACATCCTCTCCTTGGGCTCCTCCTCTTCTTCTTTTTGTGCTCTGAACTGCATCCTTTCAATGTGATATAACGAAATGGTCCAACAACGTGTTGAACACTTTGAACTGGTGACTGCTGCTGCAACACTCGTTACGAACTCGATCTTTTTCCATGTCTGGTCACTCGAGTCTTCCGACTTCAGTTATTCTTTTGATCTTCTCCTAGGAAGTATACAAAAGACAATATCAGGGTGGTGCTACGGTACTGTTTTGCACAACAATACAATCTTGTCAACATTTGTTACACAGTACCATCAAAGGGAGGGAAATTAATGCTCTCTTCCTAGTCTTTAATAGAATTAATACTGCCTGCGCATATAGCAGGGGTAATCTACATTCTATGGCAAGACTTGAGGCGAGCATTATTCTTGTTTAAAGCTTATCTAAAACAGTTGTTGTAATCCCTCTAATTGGTTTAAAGTAAAACTGTTTAAATGTACACTCGCTAGCCCAGTCTGCTGCTTGCATTATATCCTGAAGGGTTACCCCGGTCGTGAAAGCTTTGGATGCCATGGCTCCCCTTACTGAATGTGCTCCGTACTCCCTGAGATTTATGCCTGCCAATTGCATCACTTCGCGCACCCATCTAGCTATGGTGGTTGTAGCACCTGCTTGAAATGGTTTCCTGCGTGCTATTAGCAGCTGCGTGGTACCGGCTGCTCTGTACTCTGCGGTCCTATTCTCGTACTCCTTAATGCATATAGCTACACACCATTTGGAGTTCTCTGAGAAGTAAGGCTAGTGCCCGTCTTCGTTCTCCTTTCTATTAAAACGGTTACTCCTTTGGGTCCAAAAACCTTCCTATGAATCTCTAATGCCTTAACATCTGCTACTCTCTTACAAGATATCAAACACAACAGCATTGCTAGTTTGCCCGATAGTTGTTTCAATGATAGACAGCTGGCCGTCAGACAGATTTCTATCAGCCAGAGCACTACTGTCACGTCCCACAGCTGATTATATCTCGGCTCGGGAGGCGCTTTGAATCTGGCCCCCTTTATGAGCCTGGCTACTGCCGGGTGCTCTCACGCTGGCCTGCCTTCTGGCAAATGTCCTGCGGAGATAGCTGATCTGTAGACTCCAATCGTCCTGAAGGCATTGCCATCCTGCAACCAATGTGCCAGGAAGTTCAAAATTGCGACTAGAGGTGCTGAAACGGGATGAAAATGTCTCCCTTTGCGCCAGTTTGTCCACTTGGCCCAAGCCGCGTCATTGCTCCTCCGAGTGGAGGGGGCCCAAGATTCTGCGATGAGTTCCGCAGCTTGAGACGAAATGCCAGGCAATTCCCAGCGTCTCCTGATACTTTGCACGCTATCAGCAGGAGCGTCCCCCTCATTCTCAGAGGATGAGATGATCCAGCTGGGTCCGTGAGCAGGTGCTGCCCTTCCGGGAGCAGGCGTGGTATGTCCGCGAACATCTCCATCAACGTCGGAAACCACACTTCCACATCGGGGCTATTAGGATTATCTCTGCTCTCTCCCGACAACACTTCGCCAGCACGCTGCTTATCATGGCGAAGGGAGGAAAAGCATAATGCCTCTCCTCTGTCCATGTCTGTAGAAAAGCGTCCGTGCCTTGCGCGGCTGGGTCCAGCCTCCAGCTGAAGGAGCTGTTTGTCTGTGCGTTGAGGCGCGACGCAAAGAGGTCGTAGTGCACTGGACCCCATTTCTGATTCCATCGTCGGAACACTGCTGGGTACAGCATCCAGTTGCTGGAATCCGTTAGATAGCAGGAGTTCCGATCAGCTTTCACATCGAGTTCTCCTGGTAAGTATTCCGCTGTGACCGAAGTCCTCGACTGCAGGCATGAATGCCAGAAGTCCTTTGCTAGTTCTGCTAGCAGTTTGGACCGCGTACCACCCAAGTGATTTATGTATCTCACGGCTGATATATTGTCCATTTTGAGTAGTTCGCAAGAGCTCACTCTCTCTCTCGTGAATGCTTAGATGGCAAATGAGCCTGCCAGGAGCTCTTGGCAGTTGATGTGCAGCTGGAGTTCCTCTTCGCTCCACTTGCCTCCTGTCTCCAGAGACCCACATCTTGCTCCCCAACCTTGTCGGCTCGCGTCCGACTCTATCACCAGATCCGGTTGGTCTCCAAAGATGGCACGCCCATTCCAGGCGTCCATATTCTTCAACCACCACTCTAGCTCTGTGATGGAATCCTGATCCGGGGCCACCCTCTGGTGGTACCTCAGACCTTGCTGCAGATGTCTGATCTTCAGTCTCTGCAAGGCTTGGTTGTGCAAGGGACCTGGGAATATAGCCTGTATCGAGGCGGCTAACATTCCTACCATCCTTGCTAACCTCCTGATGGAGATCTCCTGATCATTCAGGCAGGCTCTGATCTCCTTCTTGATGTCTGTGATCTTTCTGGTTGGCAGCTCTAGAGTTGCTTTCTTGGTGTCTAGGACGAAACCTAGAAAGTCCAGTCTCTGAACTGGCTTTTTCTGCGACCTTTCTCTGTTTATTAGGAAACCCAGAGATTGCAGGAGCTCCTGCACCCAGGAGGTCTGATACAGCAGCGTCTATCGGTCTTGGGCTAACAGGAGGAGATCGTCCAGGTATATGTCATCTGTATACCCTTGTCCCGCATCGCTGCTGCTACTGGTTTCATCAACTTGGTGAAAACCCAAGGTGCTGAGGCGAGCCCGAAGGGCATTGTACTGAACCGCCACAGTTGCCCCTTCCAACGGAAAGCTAAGTAGTCCCTGAATTCCGCTTGCACTGGCACTGTGAGGTAGGCATCCTTCAGGTCTATCCTGGTTAACCAATCTCCCTCTCTCAGCGTATCCCGGAGTTGGTGCATGCTTTCCATTTTGAAATACCGGTATACTACCCAACCGTTCAGCTCCTTTAAATCTAGAATGGGTCGCACCTTCTCCTTCCTGTATACCAGGAACATAGGGCTGGCGAAACATGGTTTCTACTTACAGGGCTCTATGGCCCCTTTCATAAGGAGTTGTTGGAGTTCATGATGTAGCTTGATCCATCTGCAGCAAGCAGATCGGATCTCTGCAGAGCGAATTCCTTGGACTGGTTCTTGAATGAAATCTGTGTGTAACCCTCTTACTGCCTGTAATACCCATGCATCGGAGAATAGTTTGTGCCAGCTCTCCCAAAAGAGCTGGGTTCTCCCTCCCACCGGAGGATAACGCCCTTCTCTCGCCTGGTGTAAAGTTCTGGCCGCGGCACCCTCTTGGGAAACGACCTCTAGTCGGGAAGAAGGTGTCTTGTTGTTTTGATTCCCAGTAATGCGCTCTTGGGTTTTGGGGCCTTCTTCCTCCTTGATGGCGACCGGCCAATCGACCCCCGATGGCGGCCGGTCCCGGCAAAAACTCTGCCTGGGAAAATTCTGCGAATAGTGGCCTGCGCTTTCTCCAGTGAGGTGTACATGGTAACAAATTTGCCCATCTCCTTGCCAAAAGTATCTCTAAATAGGAATCCCTGGGCCGCCTCTCCTGCTTCGTAGTTGGCTAGATCGCTCAACTTGGGGTTGATCTTAAGTAGGGTTCCTCGTCTCCTCTCGGACGAGATGGCGCAGTTCGCGTTTCCCAGAAGACATACCGCCCTCTGGGACCAGTTCGCAAGGGCCTCTGGGTCAATTTCCTCCCCTGTGTCTCTGGCTCTCTCGGCCAGGTCCTTCATCTTTGCCAATGGTCCTGCGATGTCCAGGACTTTCTCCTGACAACTCCGCCAGGACCTATCTATACGCTTCCTCGGGTCTTTGCTTGTCTTGGCGACAAAGGCCAGCATCATCGGATCTAGGTCTGGCGTCTCCGCCACCTTACCCGGGAGATCCGGGCATGGACAGTCCGCTTGGAGGCTTTGTCTGACATCTTTGTCCAGGGCTTTTCTCAGCCTGGCGGTCATGTACTTTGTTACTCTTGGCGATGGTTGCCTGATATCATCGGGGTTGAACATACCTAGATGTTTCTCCTTGCGGGTTCTTTTGCTGCTGGGTTTCACCCATTCCTCTTCCTCTTTCTCGTCCTCTTCTAGCGAAGACCGCTCGTCTTCCGCTGGCTCTTCCTCTGAGCCCAGGTCATTAATCCCCATATTTACTTCCCCTGGGATAGGGGTCACCAGGCTTGACACAGCCGATTGATGCATAACAGCTTCTTTAAGCTTGGAGAAGGCGTCTGCAGCCTCTGGGGCCGTGTCAGGTACCCCAAGCGGTCGACCTGTGGGGTGTGAGGGGGGGTCATAAGAGGCCTTCCTCTTACGGGTCTGTGTACTCCCCTTAGGTTGTGTAGGCATGCTGATCTTTTTTAAGATGTTGTCTCTCGGCTGGGTCAGCATAGACTCTAGGGTCTCCATTCTCTCGTGTAGGGGTTGTACTCCCTGCGCCACTGCGTCTGCCAACGAGCTCCCCAGCACTTGCTTGAAGCTGGCAGAGAGGTCCAGGGATTGCTCTTCCTCGCTCCACTCAAACTCCAACATAATGGTAGTGCTGTGTGGCTTATTACTTTAACGGTGTCAAATGAATGCCCACTGCTGCGTTGGCTTTATTAGGGCGAAGGCGACTATCAAATCAGCCCACTGCAAAGCTAAGCCTTCAATGCCTCAGGGTCACTATCCTATTAAATGGGATTAGTTTTTTTTAAATGTGTTTTTTGAAAAAACATTTTTTTATAAGTGGCTGGCACCTTTGTTCAGCTGACTATCAGTGCCCTCTGGCTTTCCTGCTCCCTGTGTAGAGAGAGGGATGATAGTGCAGAGCCAGAATAAGTTAGCATGGTTCTGAGGAAGCTTAGTTTGGGCTTGTAGGTGGTGCTTTTATGCCGCTGTTAGTTCTGGTTCATAAGTGGTGCTTTATCACCACCACCATCATATTTGGCTGATAGGATGTGAAATAGCAACACTTGGGGAGACTACATAGGTTTTATTCCCAGGTGCGCTTAGCGTCAGGATAATTTACCTGGTGGTTTAGCAGCACCATTAATTTCAGCTATTGGTTATCCCTCCAGAGCCAAGGATGATATTCTGGATAGATGGGAAGTGACATGGAACAGAGGGTTACAATGAAATTGATCGGTGGGCTGGGTGGAACCAGTTGAGGGACACTGCACTTTCTTTAGCCACACAGGCTTATTCTTTGGTCTCTTACTGGGACCGGTGGAATGCGTAGCAATGGACTTCCATTGAGCAAAACCAACCCTTTTGGTTTTGAAAATGCTTGTTTGAATGTATCTCCGATGACAATGTTACAATAAGTATTCTTCCAAGATTTGAAAGGTTATGACACCTGTCATATTTTCCCTCCTTTACCTATTTTCAACTTCAAAGATGTAACCATTTTAGTGAAGTTGGAAGAACATATAAATGTGCTAACTGCCACTCTAAATGTAGTACTGTAAGTAAAACACAGTTCTAGGATTATGTAAAGTATAGGGAAGCTGTACAATTAAAGGTTTTCCTAATTGTTTGAGGGCTGCCCTGGATGGTCTGAAATATTGATATATGAGCAAAGCTAATAGGCCTGGCTGTTTTCTTGTAAATGTTTTTATAAAGCGCATGAAGAATCGCTGTATGTAATGTTTGTAATCGTGGTTGGTAATCGTGGTTGTCTGAGAGTGAAGATGGCTAGTGCATTTGCCATGGGTGCCATTTATTGGAAATTTCATATTTGATTTTAGAAGAGTATTTTGCATTTGTTCTGATTTAATGATTTTCTTGAGAATCAGTTTGTAAGTGTCCAGATTTCACTCCATGAACCACCAGACACTAATTCTTGTAAGATATTGCAGTACAGTTCAGAGATCTGTGCATGATGTGTAGGTCAAGGTTCAGGCTACGAAACCCAGTTGTGCAGAGAGAGGTGTATACCCTGCAGATCTTGGGTTACAACATTAGCACAGCTTATAGCCCTCTGTGGTCTATTAATTAAAAGTTTGATATAGCTACGTAAGACTCTGGTCTATTTATTTAAATATTTGCCATGGTGTCCTAAGTCACCATCTGGACACTTACGAAAAATGGTTGTAAAGCGGTTGAGTGTAGGAGCAAGTTGGCAGGTATTTGGAATCCACCTTAATGCAAAATATGTCATCTTTCAAATGGATTGAGTCCTCCCACATATTCCTCATCTTTGATATCTCCAATATCCAGCTTCAGCTGCTTGTGAAAACCTGTTTGGCAGAGGGTGCTGTGCGTCTCTGCAGTCGACTCGATGTCCCTCGAGGGCCTCCGTCTCGAGGATGTCATCACAAGCATATATAGCACATGCAATGCCCGTTGGCTTCAGTTTCGTTTTTCTGAGTAAGCTTACGGTTCGAGAAATACAGCACGCTTCAGAAATTTTCTTGAGAAATTTCTTTGACTTTCGACACTGAATGCCCCGGAGACCGGGTTTAAAAAATGTCAAGACTGCGATGCCAAGTAGTCGCCGCCCAATCTGCATCGCGTATGCTTTTGGTGCACAAGACCTTGGTGTGGAGCACAAGACCTCGGCATGTTCAAATTGTCAATGGATAACCGGAAAAGCTCTGAAGGCGTGTAAGGGGAAATTGGCGGCAAGTAAATTCCATAAAAAATCCCCATCAACTACCCCATCGAAGAAATCTTCTTCCGACAAAGCGAGAGGCGACTCTCCTCGAAGAAAGGCAAAAAAGGTCCAGGTCAAGGAGTAGCTCCCACCACTCCTCGTTGAGGAAGTCGAAGAAGAGGCATCATAATCACCTACTTCGACATCCTCGTCCGACTTCTCTCCTGAGAGGGCTATATCCTGTCCCACTAAAACCTCCACTCCTGCCGAACGGAAAGCATTCAGGCAAGAAATGTTTAAAATATTTGAGAATGAGAAACCCTCGAAAAAGGCAAACTATGCTCCCACCGTGCCTTCTGAAGCTGGTAAAGAAAGTACTCGAGTCACATCCTGCATGCCCTCGAGCATGGGACGAAGGCCAGATCCTCGTCGAGAGCCGTCAAGGCCTCGACACAATGAGAAATCATTGAGGGATCCTTCGAGTCATAAGTCAAAAGACAGGTTGAGGTTGTCTGTGCCATCAAAGCCTCCAGTGCCATCGAAGTCAAAAACATCTTAATCTAAGACATCAACGCATCAGGCTTGTAATTTTCAAAGCCTTGGACACCTTTACCTGAGAGAACCTTCACTGCTTTACCAAGAAAGGATTTCTTTAAATCTTTGACCCCTATTTATGAGGACAATGAGCCATCTGATAAAATGCACCCTTGGGTTTTCAGTATGGCACACCAAATGTCCCGGATAGTTTCAAATTAGAGGAATCTAGACTGAAAGACCTATATGAAAATGTGCAGGCAGCCAGTGGAGTGGACACTTCACCGGAATTGCATGAGTCAAATGAGCATGCAGATGTCTCTTGAAAGCAGTTGATGACCAGGGTAGTGGATTACCTGTGATGGAGCAGACCTGCCCCCCTTTCGAACAGGATGACCTTACAGATATCCTAGCTAAAGGTCCTCAAAAGGATTCCAATCTTACCTTTTTCATATTGCTCTTCAGAAGAGAGTAACTGCTAATTGGGAAGCACCGCAGTCAAGTCTGGCAGTAGCGCCCATCAAGTAGTGACCCCAGCTACTTCTCGAAACACCCTACCCCAGAAAGTCTGGTGGTCCAGGCAGCAACCGCTACCTTGAAACAAGCAGCTTATCCCACCATCCCACCGGATAGGGATGATACCTGGTCAAGAAAAGTATCTTTTGCTGGGAGCATGGCTCCTAAATCAGCCAACTCCACATGTCCCTTGGCAAAGTTTTCTTACACTCTATGGGACTGCATTTCTATGATGGCTGAGCATATTCCTGACTGGAAGGAAAGCAACGTTTTCTTGGCCATTGTTAAGGATGTCAAGGAAGCCATGTGCGAGTCTCTGCAGTCAGGTTTGGATTCTGCTAACAGCATCAGAAGAGCCATAGCACCAAGCACCGTAATTCGCAGATTTGCGTGGTTAAGGAAATCTGGATTTGCACCGGACGTGCAGTCTAGACTCCTTAACATGTCTTGACGGTCTCATCTTTTCGTCGGCAAGACTGACGAAAGCCTTGAGAAGCTGCCGTCCTCAAAGGCGGCAGCCAAGTCTTTGGGTGCCGCTATTAGGCAGCCTCAGCCTTTTCACCCCAGTGGACCGTCTTGGAGGGGTAGATCCTTTCGCTACTACTGCTCAGTTGGAAGGGCGAGAGGAATGGCTGGTCAAAGAGGCCATAGAAGATTCCCTCATGGTGGACAAGGGAGAGGTGCAAAGTCCTCTGAAGCAGCGGCATCTTTACCAACAGCCACTGCTTCAACCGCCTCAAAACCTCTCTGAGGTGTTGAGTCACAACACCCCTGTGGGAGGCAGACTGTCTCAGCATCTGAAAGAATGGCTAGACATTACTTCGGATGCTTGCGCATTAGAAACCATAGCCCAAGGTTACTGCCTCCCCTTCATTCAGAGACCTCAGAACCATCCACCGAGGAGCCATTCTTTGAAGGTTCCAGATCCGTTCCTTGTGCATGAAATTTTGACACTGCTAGAGAAAGGTGCTATGGAGCCGGTACTGCAACGGAGAAGAACAAAGGATGGTATTCTCCTTATTTCCTAATCCCCCACGAAGGAAGGAGGACTGAGACCCATCTTGGACTTGAGATACTTGAACAAGTTCCTCACTAAGGACAAGTTGAAGATGGTCACAGATCCTTCAGGCCCTCCAACTCCAGGATTGGATAGTGTAATTGGACCTTCAGGATGCTTATTTTCATGTGCCAGTTTATCTCAAGCACAGAAAGTACCTGAGGTTCGCCGTTGGCAGTTCTCATTATCAGTTTTGAGTTCTTCCATTCGGACTCACCTCCGCCCGAGGGTTTTCGCCAAACTGATGGCAGTGGTGGCAGCAAGTCTCAGGAGAGTGGGGATTCACGTCTACCCCTACCTGGACAATTGGTTGATCATGGCGAGTTCTCCTGAACAAGTCCTCGATCATCTCAGTGTCACCTGCCACTCTCTTCACAGGCTGGGCTTCTCCCTCAATTACAAGAAGTCCAATATGACACCATCTCAAAAGCTCCAGTTCATCAGGGCTGTACTGCATACATCCTTGGAAAAGAGCTTGCTACCCGAGGTGAGGACTCAAGACATTCTGCAGATGGTCACCAAGTTTGTGTGCCCAGCGTCACCCGGCCTTCGACCTTTTGAGGTTGCTCGGCCTCATGGCATCCTGCAATCCTGCATTTTTCTGGTGCTAGAGGCTCGCCTGAGAATGAGATCCCTTCAATGGGCTCTCAGGACACAATCGTCTCAATTTTCGGGCAACATGCCAGACCTACTTCAGGTTCCAAGCAGGGTCGCACAGGATCTCCTGTGGTGGGCCTGCGAGTACAACATTATGAAGGGAGACCCTTTTTGGCAACCATGGCCGGAGTTAACAGTAGTGACGGATGTCTCACTCAAGGGGTGGGGAGCCTACGGCAATGATCTTTCTTACAATCAGTAGTTGTTCTCCATCAGAGTCCAAACTAGACTTCTCTCTTTTGCAACTGTGATCAGTCAGACTTGCACTGAAGACTTCTCTGCCCTCGGTACAGGGAAAGAATGTCCTGATAATGACAGGCAACACAGTGACCATGTACTGCCTCAACAAGAGGTGGTGTAGGGTCACTACCACTGTACAGAGAGGCAATGCAGCTCTGGTTCTGGGCAATACAAGAAGGAATTTCTTGATCAGCATTTCACCTAGCCGGAGAGAACACGGCGGCAGACACTCTGAGCAGGCAGAGCAGAGTCTCCCACGAGTGAGAACTAGCTGAGGAAGTCCATCAAGAGATCTTCATCCTTTGGTGAACCCGTCAAATGGATCTGTTCATGACCAGGGTCAACCGGAAGGGCGAACTATACTGCTCCTGGGAATTTCCCCCAAGAGGAGCTCCAGGAGATGCGTTTGTGGTGGACTGGGAGGGGCCACTCCTGTATGCATTTCCTCCAGTCCCCATCATTCCTCACACGATCAGGAGGTTGAGAAAGGTCTGGAAAACACATGATCTTAATTGCCTCGGAACTAGCCAGGAGGACGTGGTACCCGGACCTTCTTTATATGTTAATCTGCCCTCCAATACATCTCCCGCAAAGAGAGGACCTTCTCTCGCAAGAAGAGCCTGGTTCTCCTCCAGAGGTTAAGCCACTGTGCCTTCAACCATGGTTTCTGAGAGGCTGAGGTATAAGTATTGCGACGGCCTGGTTGATGTAATGGAGATTTTTTTTTCGGCCAGAAGGACAGCAAATGAGTCTTTGTACCACTGCCATTGGAACAAATTCTGCAGTTCGTGCAGCGACAAGAATGTGGACCCTTTGCTTTGCAAGACACCGGAGGTGTTAACATTTGTACTGTACTTGGCCAATCTTGGGCTCCAGGTTGGGACAATTAAAGGGTATTTTTGGGGTGCTTTCCATCAACTGCTCGTCGGAGTAAACTTCATATTTTAAGATGCCTTTGGTGATACAATTTCTGAAGGGACTCACCAATGTGTTGACTACATCTCCCTTTCAGGTTCCCATTTGGGACCTTATTCTGGTGTAAAAATGTCTTGTGTGCACCATTTGAAACGCTCCATTCATGTCCCTTAAGGTTACTAATGTTCAAGACCATCTCATTGGTAGCACTCACTTCAGCACGTAGAGTGAGAGTGTTTTGCAGGCATTGTTCTCTAAACCACGATTTACTGTATTTCACAAGGACCATCCTTTATTACTACCTAAGCTCATTTCAGACTTTCATTTAGGGCTGAAGATTGTGTTACACACTTTCTATCATCCACCCCATCCTGCCAAGGAGGAGGAGAGATTGCACAGGCATGATCAACAAAGTGCTCCGAGCTTCTACATTTCAAGGTTGTCAAAACTTTGTCTGGATGACCAACTATTCCTAGGTTATACAGGTCATAGACTGGATCAGGCTGTAACAGAGCAGACCTTAACCAGATGGATTATTCTAGCTATTTCAGAATGCTACAGGCTGGCGGGCAGGTATCATCCAGAAGGCTTAAGGGCCCATTCCACTAGGGGCATGGCTGCTACTTCTGCTCTGCAAAGAGCAGTTCCTATTAAAAACATTTGTGAGGCAGCTACGTGGTCTACAATACACACTTTAACTAAGCATTACTGCCTTGATTCTACCCTAAGTCAGGATGCAAACATTGGAAAAGCTGTGCTCCATTCTGTTGATGGAAACCATTAATGGCAAAATTCTTACTCCCTCCACCAAAGCAAACACTGCTTTGGAAGTCTATCAAAGATGAGGAATAAGTGGGAGGAGACAATCCATTTGAAGAACAAGTTACTTACCCCTTATGACTGGATGTTCCTCCCATGTATTCCTCATTGCCCTCCGAGCCTATCCCTCAGTAGAATTTTCCATGCTATTACAGCTTTCGCTCCTTCAGAGGCTTTTATGGTTAAATCTGCATTGATGCAGGTAGTTCTACTTGAGAATGACACGAAAAAACAGAACTGAAGCAAATGGGCGCTGCACGTGCTATATGCCTGTGATGACATCATCCTAGAGACGGAGGCCCTCGAGGGACATCGAGTCGACTGCATCGACGCACAGTGCCCTCTACTGGAAAAAAGAATCTGAAGCAGCTGGATATTGGAGATCTCAAAGATGAGGATTACGTGGGAGGAACATCCAGTCAAAAGAACAGTACCAGGGGTAAGTAACTGATTTTATTCTTCAGTTGCTATTGCCCCACATACTAACTGGTAATCTCCATTACTCAGTCATTCTATGTCAGATACCTTCTCCCCAGCCTGAACATGCTTTCAATGTTAGTTTCATTTTTCTTTTAAGATCTACTTTTCCCTAATATGAAGCTGGTATAATTATTAACCCCATCTCGCAATTCAACTATGCTTTCTACCAAATGGACTGATGCCCCATAATACAGGGAGGGCGAGTAGGGGAATCCTGACTGGTACAAGGAAGAGTAGGATTCGAGGGATGATTACCAGTAAATTACTGCACCAGTCACCACTCCTTTCTGCACACCCAGCTATTGTGTATTTATTACTGAAGTCATATTATTTGGAAACCTAATTAAGAACCAGCATACCAAACATGGCCACCTCTGTGTCACACACCCTCAGGCAGTTGTGCTCTGCAAAAGTGTGCTGGGTAGCCTATATAGTGGTCATACACTCGCTTTAAGATTCAGCACTCCCTAAGCCTCTGCTCAGGAGACCCCTGGTAGGCCTGCCTGGATCCACTGGCAAAGTGAGAAGGATGCATTTAGGAAGCCATGGTGATGGCCCATCCGATCAATCTCCTGATAAGGGTGTAGCTACTCTTCCTCTACTTGCAGGCCCAAAGTTGATGCGTAACCTCTACTTGGCGGAACTCAGTTATTCTCTGTTACAGTAGCCCTCTTAAACTATGGATCATGCCATTGACCCTTCTTTAGAGAGGAAGTTTCAGGAAGAACGTGGTAGGGATGATCTCTTGTGAGAGAGATATAAATTCGATACCACCTTGGAAAAAGATGTGCAGTTGCACCTTAGGACCTCAGGATCTGGTAAGATCTTAAGAAATGGACCAATACACAAGGGCACTGGTTCCCACTGAGGAAAAGGCGACCAGAAAAACAGACTTAATTGCTAGGTATTTTAGGCTGTATGATTTGCTTGGCTCATGCAGAGCTTCTTGTAGGTTTTTAAAGGATTGCTCTGGAAGGCGAAATACTGCCTTCAATGGAGTTTGTGATCATGTAAGGCTTAAAGTAACTCTGGCCACCAGAACTGTTCCGGCTAACCCCTGTGGACAAGGACCCCCAAATTCCTGGATTGCGGCCCTAACGGATCTGATGATGGACATGGCCAAGCGTAGAGCTATCCTGTAGGAATTGAAGTACCATTGCAACTGGGCATGTAATGGGAGCCTTTATCCGTGCACCTCCTTTGAAAGGAATTCCAGTGCCTGCTGGAAGAATCTAGGGTTGAGGACCTGGAGGCAGAGAGCTCTGAATATGCTGCTTTGTCAGTCTCTCCCGTTCGACCTCCAAATAGAACATCCTTAGATACATATTCAAAGAACTGAATGCTTGCAATACGCTAGAACTGGGGACAGGGCAACCCTCCAAACTTGGACAGACAACATCCTCACTAGAGACTCGAACCAGGGCTTCTTGTGCTAGAGTGGAACCATTAAGATCCTAGGCCAGTCCCTAGCAGATCCTGAAACCACCTGAGGAATCTGAGAAAGACTGCGAAAGACACAAAGAATTTCCTGAGGCCATTTTGTGGTCATCACATCTGAATTCCAAGCCTTTGAGTCCAGAAATCTCACACAGAATGTTGGGTGATGTGATTCTTGTGTCATGTAAATAAGTCCTGACGGTCTCAAATGTTGCACTATCCATTGGCAAGAGATTATTGGCTCTCGACAAGAAAGAAATGGTGCACTGTGTGCATGTGGAAAACTGAAAAATCCGTTTACTTTTTATGCCTAGCTAGTAGCTTGCATCTTAAACGTTTAACCCCTTATAGTCCAGGTTGCATGACCTCCTGCATATTTGGTGGAGAATATTCTGCTTCAGGAAGAGCTCCCAGGATGCCTGTGATGCATTTGCCTGTTCCATGGTTGTTAAGTCTTTAGAGGGCAATGATCTGTCCAGAGGCCCATGGGGAAAGGCAATTTCTGCCAGCTTGTTGTGCCACCTTGCCTGTTAACATGGGCTACTCTTGTTGCATTATTTGTAATTAATATAACATAGTTGTTCGAAAGACTCCTGAGATAGCATTTGTTGTCTCGAGCCAGGGGGTTCTGTCTGCTGTAAGAGCATACGTGCCCTCATCTTTGTATGTCTGAAACCTAGCACCAATGTCTGCTCCTGGGACCTCTGCTAGTTTCTCAAGGACCCATGAAGTGTCAAGTCTGTGCAAACCCGATCTAGATGCTTCTCAACAGATTGCACCTGAATAAATCAGTCTTATAGGTAGGGATGAAGTGCACTACCACCGCTATAGCCACACCTTGGTGAAGACCCTTGTTAGTCATTATTTTAATTGTAATCCAATAGTCAGCATAACTAATTGATGATGCCCTCTGCAATTGTGAATCATAAGTATTGTCAGTCTTTTGGGTGGATGGGAGTATGTAGGGCGCCCGTTCAATATAATCTTGCCAGGAGATCTCCCTTTGACATGCATGATATGATCAACTGTAGAGTTTCCATCTTAAAGTATGTTGTCATTTATTAAATAGCTTAATTTCAGAACCAGGCTGAATGATCCCAAAGACCTTTGAACCACAAAAATATTTGAGAAGACCCTTTGTCCAAGCCTGGCCTGTGGGTGACTTCTGCAATGCCATTCTTCTTTAAGAGATTTGGAATCCCTGCATCCACTGCCTCCCTTTTCTCTCGACACTCTTGGGTACAAAGCGTGTCTGTGAAGCCAGATCCTGTTGGTGGGTCTGAGAACTCACTTGACTGGTATTTACTTATTAATTGCTGCACCCATCTGTACTGGCAGGTGGCTTCACAGTTTTACACAAGAAAAGGTTATGTCCTCCTGCTTGAACATCTATGCCACCGGAATTGTCGGGATCTCTGGTTCTACTTCTGAAGGCCTTTCTCTGAAAGGAGTACTTGGAAAACATACAGCAGTTGGACTCTCAAAAGGAAGATGCTTTTACATGTGGTGGCTGGCTTCAGGTGGTTCCTCTCTGCTTCTGCATGTTTTTTATCCCTAAAGTACATGTGGCATTTTCCATCCAATGCATCACACAACAGAAGAATCTCCAAATCACCCTCCCTCTCCAAACAGTAAGCTGCATTCTTATTTTGAGCCTGTGGTACAGTCCCCGTGTGCACCTGGCGCCTCACTGCAAAGCACTGCTCCCATGGTTCTTGCAGCCGATCTGCCTCTTTCATTGCCCATGTTTGAAATCCTCCGGACCTGTGTGCGCAAGCGTTGGCCACTAAGGTTGAGAATTCTGACGTGTACTGTTTTCTTTTAGAGGGGTCCAAAGTCTGCCAATAGGAGTTGTGCCTATTGTCCACACTGAGTTGACAGGTGGGTTCCTTAGTAACCCCGTCTGAGAACTGAATCAACTTACTGTCATTTGGATCTATGAGTGATGTCTTTTCTGTCTGTGTTTTTTGCAGGTACTTGAAGCTGCAGAGAAAGACGTCTAGCTATATGTTGTATGTTTTGGTGTGCTCCTGATCTAATAAGGGATATTGATTGGCCTTTAATTTGGGCATGCCTCCTCTTGCCACCCTCCACCCCCATGCCTAATTCCCTCCAACCTTTTCAGTTTGTGGCAGAACAGTGGGAACATAGGCTTAGTGAGTCTCATTAAACTGTTAAATTGTTTGCCCTAACAAGTAACCCTGTTCTTTGGCAACCGATGAGTATATGCATTATAACAAATGGTGTAAGACTAACTCTTGTGCTTGAGCGATTACCGTGTACTAGTGGGCGTCTGGTTAGGGGACCTGTTCCTGGTTACACGATGTTCTTAAGTAATACCTGGAGATTTGAATTACTCTGTTCTCAGACTGGGGCTACGGATGTCATCTGTTGGAACCTCTTATGGAATATTCGGTGAGGAGAAGAGGAGGAGGAGGAGGAGGAGGAGGAGGAGGAGGAGGAGGAGGAGGAGGAGGAGGAGGACCACCGCTGTTTCCTGCACATTGTGCACTGCATTAACAAGTAGCAGAGTTGTGTGGTGCATGGACAGCACAATTACAGTGAGGTCGTGAGAGGGTGAGCTTTGGCCCAGGAACCCCGCAAAATACAATCTAATATGCACAATTAAGTTGCAGAAGGATGGGATCTTGTAGCACTGGCTCTGTGGAGCTGATTGGTTTTCTTTGTTGTGTAATACTGCTTGTAAGGACCTGTGCAGACCAGGATCTCTACTGGAAAGTGGAGCACCGAGGGCTCCAAGGTGGCGCCAGCGCTGTGGCTGTGAAGAGCGCCCCTGAGATCCTGCTGTCAAACAAGGGGGGTGGGGGAGAGTGTACAAGGTGGTCATGGGACTGCCTGTGAGAGCCATCCCTCTGGGGGGCTATTAGAGGGGTGGATTGGCATGCTGGAGCGGAGCAGTGATCCTTGATCGAGACTGGGGTGTCGTGCCAGGCAGTGATTGAGGCCCGCTGGAGGTCAGGAGGCTGGTGCAGTGCAGGGGGAGAGGCACAATTTCATACTTGGGGATCCACCCCTGCAACCCCACCCAGTTTAGTGCAGCCTGTGCCATATTTGCCTAGTGAAGGGCTGGAGATGCACTGAGAAGAGTTGCAGTACATAAAGACCTGCAGTGCCCTGGGACTGAGGGGTGAGTTGCGTTTGTCGCCTGTATGCTTCTTTCTTGGAAATGTCGTCTCATACTCCTCACTTGTGTGCCAAACAGGCTAACATGGAAGACTTTACCCACAAAAAATTGACGCAACTGCTTGGGTCAACGATTGAGGCTGTGGAGACAGAGGCCTCTCAACAGCGCACTATATCTTCTGAAACCGCCATCTTGGGAGCAATAGCGGACCTTCGGTCCTCGTGGAGAGCAAAATAGGAGAAGCAGAGGTCTCTTTGCTGCATCAGGACTTGCATACCCTGGCACAGAGGGGGGCTGATGGTGGAAACATTGACTAAGGTGGATGGGCTGAAAGACCAGGTGGAGTGCCATCTATTGAGAACCGCGAGATTGGAAGATAACATGAATGTGGCAAAAGGAAGAGCGAGAAGAAATATCAGGATCCTGTGTTTGCTGGAGGGAGATGAGGGGGATTGACCCGACAGATTACTTAGAGAACTTGTTATTGCAAGAGGTAGGCCCAGGGAAGCAAACATAATGCACAGGCACACCAGAACATTGATCAGGAAGCCCCCTTTCTGGGGCCCACACGCTACGGATGATGGCTAAAATACATAATTATAAGTAATTTTATCATGAGTTTGAGACTGGGTGGACGGGTCAGAAGAGGGATCCCGACTCTGGCTATTTATCCAGATTGTACTACGCAGGTATAGAGAAAACATAAGCTCTGATCCGGTTTAGGTCTGACTTAGCCCGCATCAACTTCAATGATGTACCCTACAAAACTTAAAATAGTCTTGGTTTTCTGATACACCTGAAAGAGCCCATCAGTGGAGGGATCAGCAGAGTTTTCAGTACCCGGCGGTGGAGCATAAACAAGATGAGGCGGGTGTGGCATGACCCTGAGGTGAGTTATACACTAGTCCGCTTAGGACTTGATGGGAGGAATTGTGAACCTGAAGGGTGTGGGTCCATGGGGGGGGGGGCAGGGGTTTCTGAAGAGAGAATGGACCAGACTTTGGATGAATTGAGTTTCGGGGTATATTATGGACTGGGTGGGGGAGGGGGGCTGGCGGGGGGACCCGGGTCGCTGGATGGCTCATCGCTAGGAAGGCAACTTTCCCCCGTACATGACTACTGATACAACTTGGATCTACCCTATATGGTGGGGTATAGGCTATGCAGTGAGCCTTAGGTGGTACTGGGACTGAAGGCCTCCAGCCGGAAGTTGTGCCACCCTCGAGGGGAACAGGGCAATTGCTTGGTCCCCATCTCGAATAGTGGATTGCTATTGAAGGAGTTTTTTGTTCTGGGTTAAATTGTTGTTGGAGAGGGGTTTATGTCTGATCTCTGTGGAAGGGTGAACATTCATGGAAGCGTTGTTTGGTTGTGAAGGCCATGGTGTAGGTGTAAGAGGTTGGTGGCGTGGGATGGGTCTGGCCTGTAATGAGATTGACGTTTGATGACATGGGGCTGAAATTAAGGTTGTAACATGGAATTTTGGAGGTTTGAATGGGTGTATTAAAAGAAATCGAGTGTATACTTACCTTGGGCATAAGAAGATATATTAATGTTGTTATTGCAGGAGACCCACTTGAATAAGACAGGCAAGAGGCTGTGCTTAAGAGATTGGGTGGGACGGGGCTTTGGGGCGACATAAATAACCTACTTGAGAGGTGTATTTATATGGGTATTGAGTGAGACCTCATTTAAAGTGGAGGAAGTATACAGAGCGTGGGAAGGTAGATTGATAATTCTGCAGGGAACAATGCGCCTAATATGGACATGGTTCTATTCTTTAAATCGGTCCTTGAGGCTCTGGCCATCCATAGGGAGGCTTTTTGTTTGGGCCTGGGATTATAACAGTGGCATGGCCCCCTGTTTGACAGATCATATGGAGGGGTGAGGGGGGGCAGAAGGATATTAGTGGCACCTTGGGATTTGGGAAAACTAGTAGCGACCCTTTAATGAAGGAAATATGGAGGCAACATAACCCCACATTCAAGGGTTTTTCATTCTATTCTCCACCTCACAACATATATACAAGAATTGATTTTATATTTACAAGAGATGAACACTTGGAGATTTGTGGACCTGCAGTACCTGGGAGGACTGTATCTGACCATCCTTCACTGGTGACTACGCTTCTATGGGGTGTAGATAGAGCGGTCATACGACAGAATATGTCGAAAGATTTATCAAGTCTATCGACAGTTCCTCAACAGAGTCCAGTCGCTGGGACTCGGCCGAGCTTTGATGGATCATGGCTGGCCCCGATTTTAGCAATTTTAGGGCCTCTAAGCTTGTGCTGTAAAAACTGGCGGCTTAGTGGGCAGTATGTTTCATATACATTTTCTGGCCCCTTCGCGCTCAATTTGAGCACATTCCAATCTCTTGGTTTCGTTAGAGGCCTCTATATTCATAGACTTGGCCAATCTTTTCTTCAAGATAACTCTGAGATTGGGGCGACTTGATATTATCTTTATCCGATGCAAAGAATTTCGAGAACATTCCATATTTTCTAGCTTGTTCTTGCAAGGGTCTCTGGGGACCAATCCCGGCTAGAGTTCCTATCGACTCTGTAGTTGGAGCCTGATTTGTTTCTGGCTTGTGGAGTTGGGATGGCTTTGAGGACCCTCAAGCCAGAGCCGGCTCCCTCCCAAATGCCCCCATAGTCGGAGGTATCTGCAAAAGTCTTGAGTCCACAACATGTAGGCTTGATGGTTGTAGTTGGGAGGAGTCTACCGCTTTTCCTGGGCCAGATGTAACGGGCAGAGACGTCAGGTTGATTGATGCCAAGAGAATATTGGGGGCATGGGGTTTCTGAACACCCTTCACTCCTCCTGTTCTTGTCAACTACTGCCATTGAGATAATAGATTGCAGGATCTTTGTAATTTCCTCTTTGTTCTTGTCTAAATGTCCCTGTATGCCTGTCACAAAGCCCCCTAAGAAAAATCATTTTGTGTGGAGCATTGCTATTAATGTAGATTGGTCCCTGATATGCTCACTCATTGTTTCATGTAGTTTCATGAATGGGGCAAGAGTTAAGGTCAGGGTTGCAATCAAATCGGTATCAATCGGAGGGAGGAGCGGGGGCCTGGTGTTCCACCTTTTCCCTGTATGCCTGTCACAAAGCCCCCTAAGAATAATCATTTTGTGTGGAGCATGGCTATTAATGTAGATTGGTCCCTGATATGCTCACTCATTGTTTCATGTAGTTTCATGAATGGGGCAAGAGTTAAGGTCAGGGTTGCAATCAAATCGGTATCAATCGGAGGGGAGGAGCGGGGGGGCCTGGTGTTCCACCTGTTGTGCTGCGAGATCCAGTAGAGGATCCTTGTCGGTAATGGAGCGATTTTGAATGGGGGAGTGCGTCCTTATTGTCCCCTCGGTTTCTCCTAGGGGTCCGTGGTTTGTTTTTAATGGACACCCTCCCTTTGTAGCTGACGGAGGTTGTGAATGTGGTGCCACTTGCTCCAAATCGCTCCCCAACATGCTCCAGCGACAGGGGGTGGGGGGGAATGCCTAGGTGCTGATTTTTGGTAAGTAAATCATCCTATATCAGAGGCTGTTTCCGGCAGCAGCCCTGTCAGCTGCCAGCACTGCTTACTCACAGACAGCACTGTTATCTTCTCCGTGGAGCTTCCAGATGTCTTAGCAAACCTTTAAATTCTTGGCATAGAAAATGGCTTTCCCCCTCTCCTAAATAAGGGGGTTTGGGCCCAAAGCGAGTCCGGGACCATCTCGCTAGGCATTTTACGGCGTGCATCGCCGTGGTTTAGATGGATTAATTCGTATTTATATTTTATTGTTTACATAGCGCTTTAATCCAAAGAGCTTTACAGTTTAACACGGGAACATTAAACATGGAACATAGAAGCAATAACAGTTTATATGAGACAAACCAGAAAAACAGCATTTGGAACAATTTGCATTTGAGGCGGAAGAAGAATGCAGGGAGAGGGGAAGGAGAAAAGGGAGAGAGCGTAGGGAGTAGTGGGAGTAGGAGGGAGGATGGAGATCATGGGGAGACAGGAAAGATATAGGAACGAGGAAGAAGGTATTGGAAGGAGAGAGAAAAGGTGTCAGGGAGGCGAGTGGAGAAGGAGTGCTTTCAAGGAGGACCGCAAGGAGGAACAGGTGGAAATGGAGCAGATAGTGAAAGGAAGGGAGTTCAATGTAGGGGGGCAAGGAGCTGAAAGGAGCGGAAACGAGAGGAGGCACAAGGGTGGTGGGGGGGTGGAAAGTAAGAGATCAGCAGAACAAGGGAGTAAGAGGGTGTATAGAATGAGAGAAGAGAGGAGAGGTAAGGAGGGGCGAGGTCATAAAGAGATTTAAAGACAAGACAAAGGAAGTGAAATTTAAGTTGGGAATGGAAAGGAAGCCAGCCTAGGTTGGAAATTGAGTTGGAGATGACATCATGGGGAGAGAGAAGACAGAGGGTACGGATAGTGGAATTTAAGGGGGACAAGATGGGAGGCAGGGAGACCAAAAAAGAGAGAAGAACAGTAGAAAAGGCGAGAAAAGATAAGGGAGGAGATTAAGAGCTTGGTAGCATGGAAGGTGGAAGAAGAGCAGACTTAACGGATATTGAAGAGGTGGTAGCGACAAGAGCGAGACGTAAGGGAAAATGGTGAGTAAAGGACAGGGATAAGTCAAAGTAGATTCCTAGATTCCAGGCATGAGAGGAAATCGTAAGATTAGAAGGGGGAAAATGAATAGAGGGAGGAGGAATTGTGTTAGAAGGGAAGAATAAGACCTCAGTCTTGTCAGTATTAAGAGAGAAATAGTAAGAGGACATCTAATTTTAAATGGCGGTGAGACAGGAGGAGAGATTTAGATGTAGGTCAGGAGAGAAGGAAGAAAAGGAGAGGAAGAGCAGAGTATCATCAGCGTAGAAATGGTAAGAAATACCGAATGATGAGAGGAGCAAGAAGTGAAGTATAGAGAAAGAATAAGAAGGGTCTGAGGACAGAGCCTTGGGGAACGCCGTAGTCCAGAGGTAAGGTGCAGGAGGTACGTCTGCACCAAGAGACGGCGAATGAGCATTGTGAAAGGTAGAGGAGAGCCAGTTAAGGACTGAGTCTTGGAAGCCAAAGGAGGGAAGAGTATTGAGCGGTAAGGGGTGATTAACAGTATCAAAAGCAGCAGAGAGGTCAAGGAGGATGAGGATAGAGGATTGCTTAGCATAGTGAGCGGTAAGGAGGGAGTTAAGGACATAGGTAAGAGCAGATTCAGTGGATTGTTTGGGGCGGAAGCCAGATTAAGAGGGAGGAAGGAGAGAGTGGTTAGAGATAAAGGTTGAAAGTTGAGAATAGGCTAGTCCAAGTAATTTAGAGAGAAAAGGTGGAAGTGAGATTGGGCGAAAGTTAGATGTAAGAAGGGGATTAGCAGAAGGCTTTTTAAGGATAGGGATAATGGTGGCATGCTTGAAGGCCGTAGGAAAGGTGACCGTGGGGAGACAAGTGTTGAAGAAGGTTAAATGGGGAATAAAAGGGGGGGTAAACCTTGGTAATAAGAAGGGTAGGGATGGGATCAGAAGGGGCGGCGGTAGGGTGGGATATGGTTAAGAGGAGAGAAACGTCAGAGGGAGAGATGGGAGAAAATTTAGACGTGGAAGCCGAGGGGGGAGTGTGGGGACGGAAGGGGATAGGAGTAAGGAAATCATTTTTTGGCAAAGAGAAAATATTTTTTCAGAGAAGAAGTTAGCAAAGTCAGATGCAGAGAGAGGGGATGTAGAAGAGAGGTCAGGAGGGGGCGGGGAGAGGAGACGAGAGAGGGTTTGAAAGATACGAGGATGAGAGGCTTGGGAGTGAAGGAGGTTAGAAAAGTAGGAGCGTTTAGCTGAATTAAGGCAGGAGTCATATAGTGAGTGATATGAAAAGTAGGTGGTTTGGTTAGCGAGAATAGGGGTTTTGAGCAAGCAATGCTCGAGGCGACGGAGGAGACGCTGCATGGCTAGGTGGTGAGGGGAAAGCCAGGGTTGAGAAGGCTTACGAGTAATGTGGAAAGAAGAGAGGGGATAGTTGATCGAGACTAGAGGTGAGAGACTAGAGGTGAGAGAGGAGGACATGGAGGAAAGGGCAAGGTCAGCAGGGAGAGAGTAGAAGTCAGAAAGGGGTGGAAGGGACGAGGAGCAGGTGTCAAGGAAGAGAGAAGGGTTAAAGTTCCGGAGGTCACGACGGGTGAAAGTGGAGAGCGGTACGGAAGTGGGAAGAGGGGAGCAAGGAGTGAGGGAGAAGGAGAGCAGAGTATGATCAGACAGATAGGTGGGGAGAGAGGAAACAGGGGAGGAGGAGTAAGTAGAATCAAAGATGAGATCAAGTGTGGAGCCAGAAAGAATGAGTAGGAGGGGAGAGTAGAGAGAAGGTAGGAGTCGAGGATAGAGAGAAGAGAAGGATGAGTAGGAAGGTGAAGGTTGAAATCGCAGAGAACAGTGAGGGGAGAGGGGAGAGGAGAGAGGGGGAGGGGGGGGAAGGGGGAGGGGGGAGGGGGGAGAGGGGAGGGGGGAGAGGGGAGGGGGGAAGAGAGAGAGGGAGAGAGAGGGGGGAGAGAGAGAGAGAGAGAGGGGGGAGAGAGAGAGAGACACTGACTCAGACTGACTCAGACTCATCGTAAAAGGACGAGAGGGGACCAGGAGGTCTATAGATTATTAGGAAGGCAATGGGGTGAGGGAAAGTAAAGGATTTCTCTGGCATGGATTCACATGCTCATGAATATTCCCCGTCGTCAGGCTGGGAATCCTCGGTAAAGAAAAAATCAGTATCAGTTTTGTTTCTGAACTGTCTTTCGTAGTAGTAACCAATCGCTGATCTCTGCGTCATACTGGCCACAGCCAATGACTGCCCTCTACCTAAGCCCCGCCTCTGGCAGCCATCTTCAGATTTTTACCGCACGTTCAAGTGTTGGGAGTCCTCGTGCTTAGCTCTCGAGCTTTTACTGCGTGTTTCGTGCTTTTTCAGGTGAATTTTCACATTTTTTCGGTTAATCGAGCCTCAAGCTCCACCGTTTCCACTCCCGTTAACGGCTACCCGTTGCGGGATTTTCCTACGCCCCTCAAGGGTGAAGATTTTGTCGAATCAACTTCTTGGAGGATTCCAGAAGATTCGCAGCCTACTTCGAGATGGCCCAGGATGCGAGTTCGTCGCCTGGACCCAAGCTGTTTCGCAGCTGCCCTGGAGGCGGGCTGCAGAATGTGTTTAAGGAAGACGAACATTTGTGATGCCTCTACTATCTTCATGGGTACAAGACTTAGGTACAGAAGGACTGCCAGTTCTGCAAGAACTTGTCGGAGCGGACCATGAGGGACCGTCAATCCCGTCTCGCCAGCTGGTTGGAGAAGGGCTCAACGGGTGAGAAGAAGAAGAAAGGGTCCGAGCGGGCTTCTAAGTCCTGTGCGGGCGCCCTGGCGACGGGGGCCCAACACCAGGCCAAGCACCGCGAGTCCGCTGGCTCCGGGAGCGCCGAAAGGTCGGGCTCTTCGGTCGCCAGGCAGGGCGCACCTTCCCCGGCACCGTCAACCACGAGCCAGCGCTCCTGTTCGGGGAAGAGGAAGTCCGAGACCCCGGGTAAGCTTCGGGAGAAGCCCCGTCTGATCTCGGAAGAGGGGGAGCGAGGCGTCGCCCCTCCCCCGAAGGAGAAGGCCAGGGACGCACCTAAGGTGGTGAAGGCCCCTTCCCAGCAGGCAAAGGCCTCTAGCGAGGCGATCGCGGCGACTCTGGCCTAGCCGGCAGAGACCCCGCCAGCGGAGACTGCCTCCGGGACTAGAGTTTCCCTGCCGCCAAGGAGGGAATCCTCTTTTCAGCCCATCGTCGTGGCCGCCATGATGGAAGAAGCGAGGGGGGCACGGTAGCCTCCTCGAACTCGGAGTCAGCCTCGGAGGAGGAACTGACCGAGGCCGTGAGGAACCTCGAAGTCCAATTCGAGAAGGTTCGATCCCATAAGGAAGATCCTCGGGAGAGAACCGAGGAAGACGACGATGGCGAGGAAGAGCAGCCTTCCCTTCCGGCGCTGCCTAGGCCATTTTGTCTGCGATCCAGTCCTTATGCTCTGAGATAAGGACGAGATTCCCACGGCCTAGGCCGGAGGACCCTCAACCTGGCCCGTCGGGGAGTCCTCAGAACAAACGACGGAGGACCCAACCCTCTCCTCCGCTCGCCCCCGTAAGGCCTACAGTTCCCTCCTCATCCTCCCACGAGTCGGGAGATGACGGTGCGTTGGGCTCGACGACGGGTTCTGAGGGTGACGACGACGGAACGGGTCTCCCGTCGCACGGGCCTCACCGCCCGACGAGATTGGCTCATTCCACGCCATGATCGCCAGGGCGTCCGAATTGTTCCAGCTCTGCCCGGAGGAGCAGAAAAAGGAAGGTTTCCTCTATCAGCGCCGGGAGGCCAAGAGGAAGACTGTCATCGCGGTGCCTCTAATCGATGACATCTGGGAGGAGGGCCTGTCGGTTCTCAGAAACCCCTCCACGGCACCAGCCAAACGGGACCGGTACGAGAAGAAGTACCGGGTCCCCGAAACCGCTCCCCTGTGCCTCAGGGCCCAGCCAACGCCAGACTCGGTCGTCTCGGCGGCGGCGAAGAAGAAAGCGGCGGGGTCAGGAGCCTCGACGTCGAATTCCCCGCCGGACGGCGAGGGAAAGAAGTTGGACGCCATGGGGCGGCGGGTCATTTCGTCGGCGGCGACGACGATCAAAGCGGCCAGCGCCCTGGTGATCGTGGCCCGTTACGACAAGGAGCTCTGGTTTGAGCTGGCCCCCACATTGCCGGACGACAAGAGGTCCGAGGCCCTGGAAATACTGCAAGAGGGCGAGGTGGCGTCGGACCACGCCATAACGGTGGCAACCGATCTTGCCGATACCGGGTTCCGCCAGCTGGGCAACGGTGTTTGCCTACGACGACGGGGTTGGCTCCGGGCGACCGACTTCCGTCAGGACGTCCAGACCAGGGTGTTGGACATGCCGTTCGACGGCAGCAACTTGTTCGGGAAGGCGGTGGACGAATCACTCCAAGCCATAAAAACGGACACGGAGACGGTCCGCGCCCTAGGAGCTCTTCAGCAACGACGGCCCTTTCGGAGCTCCGGAGGCAGACAGGGTGCCTCCAAGGGATCCAGCGGTGGCTCGTCCTACCGCCAGGTGGCACGCTCCTCATCACAGGAGGCCTACAGTGGTTGCGGTGAGCGCCTTGCCGCCATCGGCAAGGTGCCAGGGCGGCAAGGCCGCCACCTCCAAGCAGGACTGAACCGGCCGTGGCCTCGGCCCCCACCGAAGCACCCCGGTGGGAGGCCGGCTGACAAAGTTCGTCGGCGTGTGGATGTCCATCTCCACCGACCGTTGGGTGCTGGATACCCTGGCAAGAGGACACTCTATCGAATTCCTGAAGAAGTGCCCTCACGTTCCACCTGTGGCCAGGAAGGAAAATCACGTCCCGCAACTGCTGTTGGAAGTACGGGCGATGCTCAGGAAAGGCGCCATCGAGCTTGTCCCGAAGAGGCTCCGGGGTGTACTCAAGGTACTTCCTCGTCAGGAAGAAGACGGGCGGCTGGCGCCCCATCCTGGACCTTCGTCGTTTGAACAAATACATCAGATCACAGAAGTTCAGGATGGTCACCCTCCAGCATATACTGGGACAGCTGGAGGAAGGCGACTTTCTATCGTTGTGGACCTGGAGGATGCATACTTCCACGTTCCCATCCTCAAGTCACCGAAAGTTCCTCAGGTTCGTCGTCCAGGGACGCCACTACCAATTCAGAGCACTGCCGTTCGGATTGAAGTCGTCCCCCAGGGTCTTAACCAAGTGCCCAGCACCAGTGGCGGCGCGGCTGCGCCTGCAGGGGATTCATGTCTACCCCTACCTGGACGACTAGCTCATCCGCTCAAGGACGAGGGAACTCGCCGTCGAACACACTGCGAGGACCGTCCAGCTACTCACAGACCTGGGATTCGCCATAAACTACCCAAAGTCCCACCTGGTGCTGTCGCAGGTGGCCCTGTTTCTGGGAGCGAAGCTCGATACAGTGAGGCGCCTGGCAGCCCCGTCGGAAGAAAGGACGAAGACCATTCTAGGCAAAGTGCAGCGCCTGCTGGCCAATGACGTGGCCAGGGTGAGGTCCATCAAGTCCCTCCTGGGGATGTTGTCCTCTTGCATCTACCTGGTGCGCCTCTGCAGACTACGGATGCGCCCTCTTCAAGAATTTCTTGACGCCCGTTGGATGCAGGCGACGGGCACCTTCGAAGACAGGGTCCCCCTCAACGAGGTGTTCCGGCGGGCGATTCAGTGGTGGGGCGTTCGAGCGCACCTCACGGCGGGTGAGGACTTGCAGATGCCGGCGTGCCAGGAGTCGGTAACAACGGACGCCTCCCTGGAAGGTTGGGGCGCCCACACCGGAGATCTCCACGCAAGAGGCCTCTGGCTGCCGGAGGAGAGGCTCCTGCACATCAACGTCCTGGAACTCTGAGCCGTGTTCTGGGCTCTCAAATCGTTCCTCCCGTCGCTCAAGGGCAAGGTGGTGCGGATCTTCACGGACAACACCACGACAATGTTTTACATACGGAAGCAGGGAGGCACCAGATCCCCAGCCTTATCCAAGGAGGCACAGGATCTGTGGCACTGGGCGGTCGCCCAGGGGATGTTCCTGGTTCCCTTCCACCTGGCAGGAGAAAGCAACACCATCGCCGACTCGCTCAGCAGGGAGTTGCGCGCGTGTCACGAGTGGGAACTGCGCCAGGATCAGGTGGATCAACTCTTCCGACGATGGGGCAAACCCCAAATCGACCTGTTCGCAACAGCGACGAACTCGAAGTGCAAGAGGTTCACCAGCAGGTTTCCCCAGCCGAGAAGCATGGGCGATGCGTTCTCGTTCCCCTGGGACGGCCTATACCTGTATGCGTTCCCTCTGTTGCCGTTGCTGCTTCGACTCGTCAGCCAGCTCAAGAGGTCCCGGTGCAGGATGATCCTCGTCGCACCGGCGTGGCCGAGGCAGATCTGGTTCCCGGACCTTCTGGACTTGTCAACGTCCCCTCCCATCAAGCTGTCGGCGGACGTGGACCTTCTCTCCAGAGAAGGATGCGCCATCTTCCACCACGACCCGGCGTCGCTGAACCTACAGGCTTGGCTCCTGCAGAGCTAGAGTTTGGAGGCTACGATATACCGGCCGATTGCAGAGAGGTTCTTGCTAAGGCCAGGGCGTCCTCGACTCTCAAATGCTACGATCATAAGTGGAAGAGGTTCTTTATCTGGTGCCGAGCACAGAAGATCAACCCCCTACGGATTACGGCCCCTCAAGTGCTGCCGTACCTGCTATCGCTGGCAAAGGCTGGGCTAGCCCATGCCTCCATTAAGATTCATCTGCCGGCGATCTCCAGATATACCAGAACCACAGGACGGACGTCCCTGTGGTCCCATCGACTGGTAAGAGTTTATGAAAGGACTGTTCCAGTCGTTCCCGCATGTGAATGCCCCGGCCCCGGCGTGGGAACTTAACGTGGTGCTGACCAGGCTCATGGGGCCCCCATACGAGCCGATGCACTCCGCACCGATGAAGTTTGTGTTGTGGAAGACTGCATTCCTGGTGGCCATTACCTCCGCACGACGAGTGGGAGAGATCCAGGCCCTATCCTGCAAAGCACCGTACTTGACTTTCCAGGCCTCGAGGGTGGTGCTTAGGACGCACCCCTCCTTTATGCCCAAGGTGCCGTTCGACTTCCATCTTTACGAGCCCTTGGTGTTACCTGTTTTCTTCCCGTCTCCTTCGTCACCGGCCGAGAGGACTTGGCACTTGCTGGATGTGGCTAGAGCGCTGAAGTTCTACGTGGACCGCACAAAGAGTTTCCGGAGGACATCACAGCTGTTCGTGAACTTTGGACCTGTGAATCAAGGGAAGGCTCTCTCGAAGTCTTCTATTTCCAGATGGCTCTCCGGCTGCATCATGCACTGCCACCGGTTGGCTAACCGACCGCTGCCAGGCCGTCCGAGAGCCCATTCGACCAGAGCGATCGCTGCTACTACGGCGTTCTTATCTGGTGTGCTCCTGCTGGACATCTGCAGGGCTGCTACGTGGAGGTCGACGCACACCTTCACGAGATTCTACTGTGTCGATCGGGATTCCAGGGAGGAGTCCAGGGTCGGCCAAGCAGTGCTGCGCAACCTGTTCGCTTAAGGTGAGCCTGGTGAGGAGGTAAGAGATGCTTAATGTTGAGTTTTTTGTATTGCTTAATGTTGAGCCTTTTGCCACCCCTGTGGTTGTGCATGTGTGTACTGCTATTTATTCTTATATTCATGAGCATGTGAATCCATGCCAGACCCCATGCTGGAGAAGGAACAAGTTACTTACCTGTAACTGTTGTTCTCCAGCATGGGTCTGGCATGGATTCACATGCGAACCCTCCCGCCTACCCCTCTGCGGCTCTTCACTTGGTCATACTGCCTCTTCACGTGCTACCAAATCTGAAGATGGCTGCCAGAGGCGGGGCTTAGGTAGAGGGCAGTCATTGGCTGTGGTCAGTATGACGCAGAGATCAGTGATTGGTTACTACTACGAAAGACAGATCAGAAACGAAACTGATACTGATTTCTTTCTTTACCGAGGATTCCCAGCCTGACGACGGGGAATATTCATGAGCATGTGAATCCATGCCAGACCCATGCTGGAGAACAACAGTTACAGGTAAGTAACTTGTTCCTTATACAAGTATTCGAAGGAAGAGAAGGTAGGAATGGACAAAGAGGAGGAAGATGAGAGGTATTTAGGATGGAAGAGAAGACCAACACCACCGCTACGACCAGTGGGAGGAGAGACATGAGAAGAGGAGGAGAAAGAGATGGAGAGGGAGGCAGGTACAGTAGAATTGTGAGGTGGGATCCAAGTTTCAGTTAGACATAGGAAGTGAAGGTTGAGGCGAAAGAACATATCTAAAACAGCAGCAGTTTTATTGCAAAGAGATCTGGCGTTCCATAGAGCAATGTTGATTAGGCTGGAAGGTTGGATTGGAGGGTAGATGAGGTTGAGGCAACGAGAAGTGGAAGAAAAGGAAGGGGTGGACGTGGGAGGGGTTTGAGCAAGGGAATGGACATTAGGATTAGGGAAAGGACGAGGGTGAGAGGGAGGAGGGAAGTGGTCGGAGTGAGTGAGGGAGGGAAGGAGGGAGGGAGGGGGAGTAAGGTAGGTGGGAAAGGAGAAATCTAGCGATGTGCATGATGGGGAGGGGAAGAGACCGGAGAAGGATAGAGAGGGAGGAGAGAGCAGAGGCCAGGAGTGATGGAGGGAGGGAGGAGAGGAGATGAAGTGATGGTGAAGAGGGGAAGTGGATGCTGTTAAAACCAGGCTAGAGGCTCGGGCGAAAGAAGCCAAAAGCAGGGGTAGAGAGAGTACCTGCCTATGGGGGGAGGTTAGTACAAGAGGTAGTAGATGGCAGATGAAGCAGCAGGGCTTGAAAGGGGGGGGAGAGCAGGGAGGAGGCAGGCAGTCCTCAGCTTAAAGAGACTTAAGGTGGTGGGGACCTCAGCTTAAAGGTGATGGCAGGTGGCTGTCAGGAGGAGACTTGAAAGGGTAAGATGGGTAGTAGGCAGTGGTAGCTAGATTAGGGAAAAGTGGTTGGAGGTGACAGCAGCGCGCCCATAAGGTAGTACACTCTATAGGATTAATGTCAGGAATTAGAGCAATGCAGTTACTGTGAATAGTCAGAAGCGAGGGCAAGGGCGATGAGGTCACAATGGAACAGGCAAACCATGAGGAAGAGAGGCGAAGGAGTAGAACGCAGAGGAGTTAGTCCAGTGTCACCAGGAGCAATCTCGGAACAGCAAACCGGGACAGAGGGTCGAAGAAGGCGGGAGTCTTTGGGTGGAGAGCTGGGATCAAGGCCCAGACTGGGGCAGTCACAATAGGCAAAGGAAAATAGGTTGCAGACCTCCAACCACCGGTGATGGGATTAGGGCCAGGAGCAGTCAAGAGTAGCCTTGAAGAGCATGGGTAGGCACAGGGGTCCCACGCTGGAGAGATGGGGTTAGGGCCTCCAAGCTCCGGCAATGGAATTGGGGCCTGGGGCAGTCACAGTAGCCTTGAAGCATCTCAGGCACCGGCAATGGAATTAGGGCCAGGAACAGTCACAGTATCCTAGAAGAAAAGGCGCGGAAGTCCCCCGCTCGAGAAACAGGGGCAGGGCTCAGCCAGGGGCTGACACAGTAGGAAAAGCAGAGAGATTGCGGATTTCAAGTTCCGGTGATAGAATTCAGGCTAGGTGCAGTCACAGTGGCCAGTGAGGAGGAGGCGGGGGAGTCCCCTGCAGGAGAGCTAGTGTCGGGGTCCAGTCAGGAGCTGACGGAGTGGGTAGCGAGGACAGGTGACAGTCCTCTAAGCTCCGGCGAAAGAGTACATGCCAGTAGTAGTCACAGTAGCCCCAATGAAGAAGAGGAGGTGCAGGAGTCCCCCGCTGGGGAGCCGGGGTCAGGGCTCAGTCAGGAATTGACGCTGTAGGTGGAGGAGGACAAGTGGCAGTCCTGCAGGCTCAGGCTATAGGTTTACGGGTGGGAACAGCCACCGTAGGCCCGGTGAGATGGAGGGGGCGCAGGGGTCCCTCGATGAGTCGGGATCAGGGCTCAAATGGAAGCTGACACTTCAGGCCGAGGAAGACAGGTGGTGGTCTTCCAAGCTCTAAGGCAGAAGATTCCGAGGTAGGGGGAAGTCGCCGAATGCTCTACGATGCAGGGACCAGGCTGGCCAAGGGGGAGGGGTGGCCAGCAGACTGGAACGGAGCCCAGGGACTCGCTGATCAATAGGTTGCGGCACCAAAGCAGGCAAGCGGCTGCGGTAGGTTGAGAGGGGCGCCTGCCTACTCAGAATCCAGGCTGGAGGCCACTCTTATGCCAATGAGCCCGAGGGGGCAGGCGCAGAGGAGAGGCCCCAGGACAAGCTGGTAGGGAGGCGGAGGCCACGGCTCCCAGGCAGAGCGGCCACTGCCAGTGGATAGGAACGGAGCACAGGGAATCGGCTGAACAGGTAAAAGCCCTGCAGCAGTGGTAGATTGTGGGAGTTAGAGGTCACGGTTCCCAGGCAGGGCAGCTACTGCCAGTGGATAGGAACAGAGCCCAGGGATCGGCTAATGAACAGATGAACGCGCCGCAACAGGTGAGAAGGAGTGGTAGCTGGGGTAGGCGCCCACCTGCTCAGAATCTGGGCGGGAGGCCACTCCGATGCTGACGAGCCCAAGATGGAAGGGGCAGATGCAGGAGAGGCCACATGGCGAGCTGGTAGGAAGGTGGAGGCCATGGCTCCCAAGCTGAGCGGCCACTGCAGGAGCAAGGCAGACCCTGGATGGAAGGTAACAGCAAGAAGCTCACCGGAGGAGCTACGGAGCAGCCGGCAGAGGCCACGTGCACCGTTCCTGGGATGCGAACAGGGAGGCACTGGGGCGGAGGGAGCTGCAATACAGGATGGAGGGTCCGGGTATCGGTGAGGCTCACAATGGAGGTGCCTAGGAGGTAGGGACGTAGAAGCTTATGGAGAAATCAAAAGAAATTGCAATAAGTGCTAATTTAGAAGGTTTGAATCAGCCCGAATTCAATGATATGTCGGATCAGGCATCCGATGCTTCTGCGCTCCCTGGGCGCAACGTCTCGGAAGTCCTAGGTAAGGGCCCCACATCCTGCAGCCCTGTCTCATGTAAACAAATCAGGGGTGTTCGCTTCTCTTCAGTTAGAACACATGGGAGTTTTTATGGATGAGACAACTGGGCCTGTGATGTTTTGACTTCCAAGTGATCTGGTTGAGGGTTGGCGTCGGGACAGTTTGCATTTGTTGGGTCAAGGGTGTTGACATAGGAAGTAGTTTCAGCTGTTATCCAAACCTCCAACGGACATTCATTTACTCTTTCAGCCTCATCTTCATTTTCAGCCCCTAGAGCCGGGAATTCCTAGCCTACTGTGTTACCACTTGAGCACTGAGTAACTCCACACTCCTCTCGAGGTACCCCCGCCAGGCCGGGTTTGCCCTCGCAAGCAATCTCTAGGTTCGTATGTGGTGACATATCTTCTCTTACAGTAGGTACAAGGGCTAGCCAATGGGGATATAGCAGAGCAATACTTCCAATCAAATGGAAACGAGGGCCTCGACGAATTCTGCAAAAACCACTTTTTTAAATCCTTAGACTCCAGTCAAACGCCCCACCTTCCAAATGCTATCCATCTTAATTAGAATTGCAGGCAGCATGTAATGGCAGCATACAGTGTAGACCACGAACACACTACCACCACTGTTTACCTTTTACCATTTTCCGCTTGTGCTGAAGCGCTAGTCACTGGCGAGCCACTCAGCCGTATTCTCTGGCTCACTGGAACTTCCGATTCCGCCCCCAGCAGTAGAGCCCAGCTGGATAAATCACATTAAATTCCGCAAGCTCCCGCTTTTCCGGGGTCCACCCGTACCCCTTCCACGGCACCAGAGCAACACTGAGCCGAATGCGGGCAGTTGGCCAGCAGATCCTCCTGCCTCCTTCCTTCCAACTAGAGGAAAGGACCCAGATACCAACAAGACGCGTCAAGCCGCACTGTGCTCTTGCTGTCGTTCAATCACACAGCCTCTTCCGACACGCATAGTTCTGTTACAGTACGATCAATATCAGGGTGTTCATAACGGCGGACAGGATTGCGGATCTATTCACCACGTGTCAGCTCTTCCTCCAGTCTTTGCATGTGACGGCTTGGTGGTTTCAGAGACTTCTGGGCCTCATAGCTTCTTGCGTGCTTACCCTTCCTCTTGCACGTCTGAAAATGAGGCATACTCAGCTGGCTCTCAGAGCTCTTGGTCTCAGGCTTTGGACTCGGATTCCAAGATGATCCCAGTTCCATCCTGCATGACGACAGATCTACTATGGTGGTCCTCGCCCAACAACCTTTCTGAGGGGGCCTCTTTTCAGGAGCCCAGCCCACAAGTGACAGTTACTACAGACTCCTCCCTTTTGGGGTGGGTGAAACGCTGGATCATCTCCAGGTATTTGATCTGTGGACACTTCAGGACAGGCAGTTTCATATCAATGATCTGGAACTCCTGGCTGTTTTTCTGGTGATAAAAGCTTTTCAACCATCCATCACGAACAAGGTGGTCTGTATTCGCACGGACAACTCTGTGGCGATGGTTTATAGCAACAAGCAGGGTGGCACGAAGTCACCTCTCCTTGTGGACCTAGCCATTCAAATCTGGGAATGGGCCATCCAGCAAGACATTTAGGTGCTGGCTGTACACATTCCGGGTCACATCAATATAACTGCAGACTCACTCAGCCATCAGGCAGCAGCCAGCTACGAGTGGGAACTGAACACGGAGGTTCTCTCCACCATTTTTCGCCAATTGGACACTCCAGAAGTGGACTTTTTTGCGACTTTTACAAACTGGAAACTTGCTCTTTATGCATCCAGGAATGGTCTTGGGGTCTCCTCCCTAGAGGACGCTCTCGAGATCCTGTGGCACAACATGAAGGCTTATGCTTTCCCACCACTGCCTCTGAGTCATTGGTCACTCTGCAAGCTCAGGAATACATCGAATTGCACTCTCCTGTTCATAGCTCCTTGGTGGCCAGCCAGATTCTGGTTCTCGGAACTTCAGCATCTGTCGATTCTTCCTCCGATCAGATTGCTGTCGATTGCCAACCTGCTTCACCAGTGCGATCACCAGATGTGGCACCCCTCTACACAATCGTTCAGCTTGGTGGCCTGGTGCCTGCATTCAGATAGTGTAGTTTAACTTGTCTGAGAATAATATGCGCATTATCCAAGTGGCCAGAAAACCTTCTACGAGGTCCCAATATAGGAGCAAGTGGTTCCGTTTTTGCCACTGGTGTTTAGCTAAACAGCTTGACCCCAGGCATGCTACGATTGACACTGTGCGATCGTTCATATCTCATTTTGCAGCTTTGGGTGTTCATGTCTTGTCTCGCAGGACTTGCCTGTCGGCTATTGCCGCCTATCTGTCCACTGACAGCTGTTTCTTTTCTCTGATTAATCCAGTCATTAAAAGGCATTTTGCCGGTCTGTTAAATCTTTTTCCACCGGTACGCAATCCTCATCCCAAATGGGATTTGAATGTGGTCCTCACCGTCTAATGCCATAAACCATTTGAACCCATGGCCACTACTGATCTCAAATACTTTTCTTGGAAGGTTGCCTTTTTGATAGCAGTGACATCTGCGAGGCGAGTAAGCGAGCTCCAAGCTCTGTCTGTAGAACACCTGTTCCTCACTTTCCTTAAGGATAAGGTTGTGCTTTGCACTCATGCTTCTTTCCTGCCTAAAGTGGTTACCGATTTTCATTTGAATCAATCGATCTCATTACCTTTTTTCCAAATATGGCCTCAGATGCCGAGAGGGTGTTACACAACTTGGATGAGTTTTTTTTTTCTCAGGTCCTTTCATCTGCCCCCTGAGGCTCTTGCTTGTGTTGTGGTGCTGGACGGTTCTGGTTACACGTCCAAGGCCTTTCTGCAGTCGCCAAGCGCACACCGGGGTGCAGGATTCCTCCTCTGGCGTCCTCTCTCTCCTGTCTGCCATACCTCCTGTATGCGCTGCAACATAGTTTAACTCAGCGGGCTGCATCAATACTTTCTCCTGATTGGTTCCTCAAACGACGTGCCTCCAGAAGACTTCTTTTCAACTTTATGCTGTTACCCATAAGAACTGAGTATAACATGGAACAGATACAAAGCAAGACATTAAAGGGGTCTTGGGGTTATGCACCTTAGTTTCTACATACCCCATAAAGGTGTTTGTGTCTTGGGTGGTGACTTAACTCTGTGGGTTTCCTGTCCCCTAAGGGGTAAGGCTCCTCCAGAGAGATCCAGCTTACTGTTTACCCTATGGGGTGTAAAGCGTAGCAGGCTCATCGCCCTAGTCCATAAGGGATTGGCTCTCCCTTGGGGAGAGCTGACAAACTCATTGAATAAATTACATTTTACATTGCATTTTTTAAAAAATATTTATGGTTGCTGCTTCGTGAGGTTTTGAGGCATAAATCCCTTGTGGCAGTCCTTTTTTCACTAATTTATCTTCTGAATCCTTTTCCTATACACATTTGCACTTACTCTCTGCTTAGAACTACTGCTCAAAAAAGGCAAGAAACTGCTAGTTTGATACAGCCCTCCACAGTACAAACCCTGTGTTATGGTGTAGTGCGCCACCACCACCAGTTTCTTTTCTGCTGGGTAGGAAGTTTTTATCCATGCACGAGACTGGGAGCTGCAAACAGTAGTTTATATAAAGACACACCATTGCTGCTTAATCCTCCAAATCCTTTCTATTTTCACTGGACTTCTACATACACGCGCCATTCGGTCTCCACCACCAGATCACAATATCCACTATTCTTGTCCTATACGTGCACTCTTCAAACACCATACATTACGCAATATACTGTCATAATGAAATGTGGAGTTTACACAAAAATGTTAGATCTCATGTAGCCATTTAAGAAAACACACAGGGACCTAGGTAGAAGTCAAAAGGCTTATGAATGGGTAACCCAATGCCCCCAGAGATGACCACACTTAGGAGAACCTGCCCACATCCAACCTATGCCCACACATCAAGACAGCAAGCACCTTTCACATGAGACACACAGCCAAATGTCCCATATAGACCACAACCCTTGCTTGCGCCCTCCACTCACAGCATCCAACAGAGAATCTCTCGTACACATTCTTGAGGATACTGCACATAGTCTGACTGCGCATAAGTGGGTTTTGGGGAAGGTTGCAAAACCTGACTCCCTATAGGCATCTACCAAATGGTTACTCATGACAATTGGTCCATAATGTGCTATAGATTACAAAATGATCATCCGCAACAAGAAGTCGTGCAAATGGCAGGCATTGCTTCACAAATACCACATAGTGTATTCGAAAATAAGCCCCAAGTGGTAGCAGCCTGTGAGCACATTTTCTCCCTTGGCAATAACCCCTTGGACAGGATAACCTCGTAAAGACAGCAGAGTGGTACATTTTTTTGAATTGCAGTTTCAGTATAACAGAGTGCAGAATAAGGCAGTCTAGCATAGCAGCCCAGAGTACTTAGCCGACCTACAACCTGGGCCCCATCATCGTGGTCTCCCTCAAGGCAGAAGGTGATGCGCTGTATATTTCCAGGATCCATCTCCTAATGTCCCATTATTTTAAGAGCTACAAAAAAAGTCCACCAATTACATTTGCTATCGCAAGAGTTAAAAGTTAATAACCAACATGGGTGTCGACAACCATATATAAAAGCTCTCCTCATGATTGTGGCTGGATGTCCTTTATGGTTGTGTAACGGCGTCCTCCTCCACTGTCGCTTTTCTTGCGATAGAACTGAAAGGGAAGATTATGTCCTGGAGATGATTAGAAATGGCTATTCTCAACATTTACTGGTCATTCTGTTATATGCAAAGTTTCAGATTTCTTTCCTTTCAGGGGTATTAAATAATGTCATGCATTAAAGGTTGAGTCTACCATGTTTCTTTCTGGTAGAAAATGTGACTGAATGAATGCTATGAATAAGATGAGTATACCTTTTGTTAAGAACACACAAACGACCTAACAGAAAATGTGTATGCAATCTATGTATATGCGTAATTATTATTTGGCATCAAATCCCTACTTATTTGAAGGGGTCTTCCAAGAACAATGGAAAAAAGCCAAAGTCTGTGGGGAGGGCGTATACATCACCCGGAACAACAGATTTATTTTCTGAATTTGTGTTAATTATTTGCATAAACCTTTAAAACATTTTTATACATTTTTCTGGATGATTCTGGCATGTCCGTGTATTCACAAGGGCATGCTATAGTAAATCACAATGATAAATACATAAACATTTATAGACAAAAAAACACATACAAATATATAAATACAACCTAAATGTAGATACCAGGAAACGGGTTTGTGCAATGAGGCAAGAGCTTTGTGCAAACTATGTAAACTGTGTCACACTTTGCAAAAGAAACAATGAGCTATTTGGCTTTTAGCACATAATCAGTTTCTAATTTCTGACCACAAATCCTATACAGACCCGAATGCACTCCAGGTATTTGAAACAGAAAACACAGAATTGAGCGGAGCTAACAGTATCAATCAGTGAAAATAGTTAGGGAGAGGAAACATTCAGAAACCAGCTGGTGGATTGTTATTTCAGGGGTATTAATATCATGACTCATGCTATAAATAAGATGAGTATACCTTTTTCGAAGACCAGATTATCCCTTTGTAGCGGATCGCTGAATGAAGACATGAGAAATATATATTTCAGTTCACAATCTTTTTTTAAAAATGTTTTTAATTTCAGCTTTATTACATTTTGAAGAAAAACACAGCTTACATTTAGTATATTGGGATCGTTTAACACTGATCAGAATCAGTACAACAATCTCCTTGCGCCCAGCGTCATTCAACCTTCACCCACCCCCCCACTCCTAATACCCCCCCATTATCAACATAACAGACTGATGGCTTGCTCATTTTCACCCTCCTAATCCACCCGTCTTGAAAGATCAGTGTTCTCTTGGACAATTGTCAATTACAGTTGTGTATGGTACCATATCTGAATTAATCAGGGTGTTGTACTGCCCTTTACCACAAAAATCTGACCATTCTATTTCGACTGAGTCACTGTGGATTGCCACCGTTAAGCGTTCCATCAGATATAAGTTTCAGCTGTGTGGATCCATTCTTTCTTTCCAGGTGTCAACTCTTTTCCAGTGTGCAGCAAAGCACGCCCTCCCGGCAAGAAGTAGGCCATGGACTTTTTTCGGCAAGCTCATATTTATATTCCCCTTCGTGTTTTTCTAAACCAAACGGTATCCACATCAGTGTTTTCCCTCTCGTGATCTCATCCAGGTCCCTAATCCAGCTCAGGACCTCATCCCAATAAGACTGGACCACTTCACATTCCCACCACATATGCCAGTAATCAGCCCTCGATCCACACTTATGACAGCGCATTGGGTTCATACTTAGGAACATTCTCGAGAGACTAGCCGGATCGTATTGCCACCTGTGCAAGAGTTAAATGACATGCAATTTGTATTGGCAGGAAATTGATGTCTGGAAGGCACCCCTGCACATTCTCTGCCATGTCCGGTGGCGGTCAAGTTCTATCCACAGGTCTCCACCCTCCCCCCCCCCCAACACACCCCCATCTCTGTCTCAGCCTGTCCGAATAGCCCTTTCTCGACTCCACTAGGGTTCTGAAAAGTGAACTGATCAACACCTTGGAATCTGTTGCAGTGTCTAGAATCTTCTCAAAGGGTGTAAGCTCCCTCTGTATCTTCTCTATCCTAACCCCCCTTGTCAATACCCACTTCAACTGTAAATATGAGAAGACGGAGAGCGTGCCTAATCTCAGGGCATCTTCCAACTTTTCAATATTGTAATGAACCTGCCGTCTCTACACATTTGTCTTACCCTTTCTAATCCCGCTTCGAACCCTGTTTGGAAACTTTCCGAATTCAGAATGGCATCCCTCACTCCAGGAACCCAGCGATGTTCCAATGGGGATGGCCACGTTGTAACGCCACCCAATCCCACTCCCTGTCGCCAAATGCTCCAGATGGTTTCCAAAATGGGGTGTACCCATATCCTACTTGTTAACTTCGACCTAGGAAGCTACAACCATTCCCCTACCGTCGCTGGCCGTAAGATTGGAAGTTGTCCTGTCGTCTGAGGTGCAGAATTAGAATCCTAAACTGAGTGGCCTTATATAACAGGTGTATGTCTGGGAGTCCCACCCCCAGTCCTTGGAAAGACTCATGGCCTCGCTAGAGACCCTGGGTTTCTTCCCCTGCCAGAGGAATCGCAGGCGAGTCCCCTTGGGTACTTTAAAATTGGGGTCCTGGATCTGAATTGGGAGCATCTGGAACAGGTAAAGGATCTTGGGGAGAACTACCATTTTAATCACGTTCAACCTTCCCATTCAGGAGATGGTCAGCTTATTCCATTTCTCTAGTTCTTTCGCCATTCCGGTCATTGTGGGAGTGGGGGGGGAGGTTTGCTTCATATAGACCCGCAAGGTCAATTGTGACGCTAATACCCATGTAAGGCAGTGTCCCCAAGCTAAATTTCATGCCTAGGGATGAGAGATGCCCCACATCTCCATCCCTTCTTTTGTCCAATGTGAAAAGGACTGATTTGCCCATATGTATTTTGAACCCAGCCATACGACCATATTCTTCAATCAGATTAACTGCAGCAGGCACAGAGGTCAGCAGGTTCACCACGTGCAGGAGCATGTCTGCGTACAGACCCAGTTTGTAAATCATCCCTTCCAACTCAAACACCTCCACCCAACGGTCCTGCCTCAGTCTATGGGCCAATGGCTCCATTGAGAGTACGAATAGTCGGAGAAAGAGGGCAACCTTGCCTCATCAGTCTACCAAGATAAAACCACCGCAAGTATTCACCATTCACTGCCACGCACGTCCTCGGGGAGGAGTAGATCGCCATTATACCACTAATAAGTCTCCTGCCCACCCTAAATTTGTAGAGCACTGCCTCTAAGAAGTCCCACTCCACCTTGTCAAAGACCTTCTCCGCATCAACGGAGAGAAGAGTATGGTCACCCTGCATGCCCTGAGCCTCATTTATCAAATGCAGAGTCTTCCTCGTAGTTTCTGCTCCCTGACACCCTCTGACAAACCTCACTTGGTTGGAGTGAACCAATTTCGGTAAATGTACCTCCAGCCTTGCCGCTAGGACCCTAGCATAAATCTTGTCGTCAGTTTCGTAATGAGATTGGGCGATACGAGCCACAGGACCACGGGTGCCTGCCCTCCTCAAGTATCACTGTTATGATGGCCTGGACAAATGAGTCCGGGGCACTACCTGTCTCCGTTATACCGTTGAAAAGCAGTTTCAAGATGGGAATCAAGACCGACGAGAAGGTCTTGTAAAAGCCTGAGGTGAAACCATGCTCTCCCGGCACTTTCCACTGCCGGGGGCTCCTTTATAGCATTCTTAATTTCCTCGCCAGTGATTTGGTCTTCCAAGGCCCCGGATTCATCATTCATCAATAACAGGAGGGCTGACCCTTCCAGATATTCTTAAACCTTACCCATAGCACCCGTCCCCGTGCTCATGTATAAAACTTCATAAAACGAGGCAAATGCCTCCTGAATCCCTTCCACTCAGCCCTCCAATGTCTCCCCTCTTCCCTCTATTTCCGGGACACATCTCTCATCCTGTTGTCCCCTTAACCACGTGGCCAGAAGAGCATCAGCCTTATCTACTTTTTCGTAAAATTTCTGTTTCAGAAACCGTAGAATGCGGGCTTTCTTTCCCCTATTCCAACAATTTCAACTCCTCTCTCAGGCCCCTGGCCTCCAAAATGCATTACTACCTGCCTCTAGTGGATTACTGTGCCAGCCTTTCAGAGAATCCTATTTTGTCCCTCAGTCCTTTCTCTATAAGCATGCGTTCACTCTTCTTGTGAGCCCCCTCTCTGATCAACACGCCTCTCCATATGGCTTTCGCCACATCCCATACTATCCCCTTTCTCTCCTTGCCTATGTGATGGAGAAAACAATTACAGAATTATTTGTTATCAATTTCTTCTTTGAACACTGGGTGTTTCCACAGCGGCTCATTGCACCTCCATTTAGAGTTTCTTGGGCACAGACCGCTCAAACCAGTATCTATGGACACCCTGTCATGGTCCGACCAGCTAACCAGGTGACTCGCTGAGCTCCTCGCAACATCCCACAGGTTCCTTGAAATGTATAGCTAGTCTATTCTCGTAAGAGTACCACGTGCGGCAGAATAGGTGAACCCCCTTTTCTGTGGGTGGAAGTGCCGCAATAGATCCCTTAGCCCGTACAGCTCCATGGTAGCTCTGAGCTCCACATCACCTTGTTTGAGATTCCCCCAAATGTTTAGCCTGCCTATCCAGATGAACATCCATCCAAACGTTAAGATCCCCACCAAGTACGAGACGTCCCTGTCCCTCGTTCATTATTTTCTCTAAAGTTCTTTGCAGGAATCTCTTTTGACCCTGATTCGGGGCATAAATTGTTGCAAATCAGAACCTTAATGTCTCGATCAGGCCCGAGATGAACACTGCCCTCCCCTCTGCATCTGACCACACCTTTTGTAACTTCCATCCAGAGTCCTCTACCGACCAGAATCTCAACTTCTGCCTTTCTGCATATTCCTGATCCCCAGTTTTCACCACCAGTAGGGCCAAAGGGCATCCTATGTTTGTCGCCCCTCCGATACCTAGTCTCCTGAAGGAATAAGACATTGTTCCCAGACCTCTTAAATTCCCTTTCAACCAAAGACCTCTTGGTAGCGGAGTTGAGCCCCTTAACATTATGTGTACATACACGCAAACTGTCACCCCTCGTCCCCACATAACGGAGTCCCATACCTGAAGGGAATCTCTGAATAAAAGCCAACCACCACACTGCATAATTCTCAATTCCCCAGGTGAACATTACAAGAGCCGTCACGTAAAACCTGAATCCCCTATACTCCTACGTCCCGTCCCCTTTCCTCCATACTTATGGGACATCTCTCCGTCCTGTGGGACGGGACCGGAGCACTTTGTAAAAAGCATCCACATTTTTTAAAAAATGTGTCCCTCCTCTCTTTCCTGCGCGGGTCCCGGCACGCGGCTGTAACCCCGATCACCTTGGCTCCGCCCCACGCATCGCCCATCAGTCCTTTTCTCCGCACAATCTGGGCCGGACGCACTTGCATCCTCGGAAGACTTTCTTCCCTTTTTCCCTCGCTGGCTCTCGCTAGCGTTCGTTTACTAGTCGGTCTATGTCTTTTGAACTAGATTTTCCAGACTGTTCATCATGTCACCGTCGCTTCACGAGGGAGGATCCCCATCCTCTTTGTTTAGAGTGTTTGGGTCCGGAACACCGTTGGGACTCCTGTTTTTACTGTGACTCCCTTTCGGTCCGGGCACTTCAACGTCGGTTGGATTGGTGGGAGGAGGTGTTCGGATGGACTCCTCCTTCGCATTTTCAGGCGTTCATCGACGAGAAGAAAAAACTCCTGGTAAGTTCTTTACTTTTCAGAGCACCCCGGCCGGGGGGATACCTTTCCGGGTTCCTCTCGAGCCGGGAGGGGCGTTGATCGCTCTGTTACTGGGGTTCGCCCTGAGGTGCCTGTCCGGCCTAATCATTCTACCGTAGTTTTCTCTGAGGGTTTCCGTAAGGGGCCTGTGTCCACCGGAGTACGCTCCGAGGCCCCTCCTGTGGGGGCTGTTTGTAGACCCAGTTCTACTCAGTCACGGGGCACCGGAGCTTGCTCTGAGGCCGCTCTTTCGGCTTCCCTCAAAAACAAAACCGGAGTGCGCCCCAAGGTCTTGGCTGGGCTTGAGGTTACCGAACGGATGTTCGAGGCCCGTGCCGATGAGGCTTCTACTGGGCCTCGATCCGAGGTCCCTCGTACAGAGGCTAAGGATACCAACAGTTCTGAGGGGCCGGGCAAGGCCCTGTCGGTGAAAGCGCACCGTTCCTGCTCTTGTGGTGGCACCAGATCTGTTGAGGGGGCAAAGAAGAAAGTTTCTTCTTTTACCGGCAGTGCCGAGGCCCTTCCTTCGAAGGCTCAGTTGGCGGTTGGTATGTCGCAGAAACATTCCAGGCCTCATAGTACCGGCTCTGCCGAGGTTCCTTACGTTAAGGCTAAAATTAAGACCCCTGACCCATCGACGGGGACCCCTGCCTCACTTCCTCACGTGCCGCAGTTCCCCTCAGATGAGGACAAAATGGCGGCCGTTCCCGCCACGTCCGCGGCGGCCATTTTGAACGCTACCCCTACAGCTGCGCCATCGGCCTCAGGTGTAGGGCTGGTTTCTCGGCCTTGTGCGCTTCCTTATCGGTCAGTTTATGACCGGAATGCTCGGATACCCCTTCCGCACAATGTTTTGTTGCCTGTGGGGTGGGCACCTTTGGTTGATCTGTCAATCCAGATATAGGAGTGGGCCATGCTTCATGGCGTCTGGCTGATTGCGGTGCACATCCCGGGCCAGCTGAATGTCACAGCGGATGCCCTCAGTCGGCGGACAGTGGTCAGCTACGAGTGGGAGTTGAAGGCGGAGGACCTCTCATGGACTTTCTTGCGTTGGGGCACACTGGAGGTGGACCTCTTCGCTACGGTGATAAACAAGAAGCTTCCTCGGTATGCCTCCAGAGGGGGGCTGAGAGCCTCCTGTCTGGGGGATGCTCTCGAGATTCCATGGCACAACATGAGTTTATGCCTTCCCGCCTCTGCCTCTGGTTCATTGAGCAATTGGGAAGCGGAAGAACTCTGTGAACTGTTCCGTTCTGCTCATGGCCACGTGGTGGCTGGCCAGTTTGAAGTTCTCAGAACTTCAACGCCCGTCGGTGTTTCCGCTGATCAGGTTACCAGTAACCCCAGATCTTCTTCATCAAGGGGTACAGCAATGTGGTACCCCTCCCCACAATCGCTCAGCTTGGCGGCATGGTACCTGAGTTCAAGTCTTAGAGCATTTTAACTTGTCTACGGATAACATGCGTATTATCCAGGCAGCCAGGGAACCCTCGACCAGAGGAGTAAATGGCTCAGGTTCTGTCGTTGGTGTTTGGAAAAGCAGTTGGATCCAAGGGTGGCTACGATTGACATGGTGCTGTCCTTCGTGTCCTCCCTAGCAGAGTCGGGTGTTTACGTTCTGTCATGCAGAATTTACCTATCAGCGGTTTCCGCTTATCTTGCTATAGACCACTGCTCTTATTCTGAGTAACCCAGTGGTTAAGAGGCATTTTGCAGGCTTGACACACCTCTACCCTCCGGTTCGTAGTCCGCACCCGCCTGGGACCTAAATGTAGTCCTGACAGCGCTGTGCCATAAACCCTTTGAGTCAATGGCTACGGTTGACCTCAAGTACGTGTCCTGGAAAGTGTCCTTTCTGGTAGCCGTTACGTCAGCGAGGAGAGTGAGCGAGCTCCAGGCATTGTCGGTGGAGCACCCTTTCTTGGTCTTTCACAAGGACAAGATAGTCCTTCGGATGAACCCAGCTTTCCTACCAAAGGTAGTGACCGAATTCCATCTGAATCAGTTGATTTCCCTTCCGGTCTTTTTTCCGAACCCTGCCTCGGAGGCGGAAAGGGTTCTACACTGCCTGGATGTCCGAAGAGCTCTTAGGTTCTACCTGGACAGGACTTCCGAGCTTCAGAGCTCTTCCCAACTGTTTGTGACCTTCGGTAAGCCTCAGGGCAGGCCGGCGTCCAAGGCATCTATTTCCAGATGGATTACCGCCTGTATCACGGAATCTTTCACATTCCAAAAGCTGAAACCTCCTAAAGGTATCCAGCACACCAGGTGCGAGGCAAGGCAGCCGCGGTTGCTTTTCAGAAGTATGTTCCTTGGGAGTCCATCGCTAAAGCGGCTATTTGGGCCTCCCCATCTGCTTTCTGTAAGCATTACTGCCTCGATATGAGCTCTAGAGCTGACGCTCAGTTCGGCCAGGCTGTGCTGAAGAACCTGTTTCAGTAAGGGGTATTTAAAAGGGATTGTGTCCTCCGACGTATTCCTTATCTTAGATATCTCTTTCCAGCTTTGCTGGCCTCGGAAAAAAATTTCTCTAGAGGGCGCTGCGCGTTGACGTCCGCCGAGTTGATGTCCCTCGACAGCCGCCGTATCGACGTCATCCTGCCTATAAAGGCCGCACGCAGCGTCTGTTGCTCAGTTCCGTTTTTCCGCGCTTACTCAGTGCCTTGGAATATCGTTGCTCAGTTTTCATAGAGAATTAATCCAATTTCCTCGAGATATTCGATCCATACTGGATGGCTTCCTCGTCGGAACCGACGACCCCTCGGTCCGGCTTTAAAAAATGCCGAGACTGTTGGAAAAAGATGTCGCTGACTGACCCTCACAGAGTTTGTCTGTGGTGTTTGGGAGCTGAACACCATTGTTCGGAGTGCGAGGACTGTATGTCCATGACAGCTAAGGCCCTGAAGGAGCGTAGGGGGAAGCTGGAAAAAGGTAAGACTTCAAAAGCTTCTTCTTCCTCGACGAAGTCGAGACATGCGTCTCCTCGTCACCATTCGCGCTCCAGGTCTCGAAGCGGGTCCCATCACTCCTCGAGATCGAAGCACTCGGAGAGGAGACGTCGAAGATCCCCTTCTTCGTCCTCCTCTTCCTCTGTTTCTCCTAAGAGAATCCCTTGCCCCACGAAACATAGTTCCCGGGCTGAATGGGAGGAATTCCGCAAAAATATGATGAGCGTCTTCGAGAAAGCGGCCTCGACCCCCTCGAAGACTGCCGAGAGCGATGCTCTGGTCGAAAGACCCGAAGGTCTAAAGCGCCGCGAGTCGCAGTACCCGGCGAAGGAAGCTTCTGGAGCGCGTCACAAACCCTCGAGTAAAGCTATGACCTCGAACCCTTCTTCGAAGGTTCCGTCGACGCCGAGGTCGGTGTCTTCGACGGCGTTGTCGAAGGGACCTTCGACACACGGGTCTGTCGACTCGACGCCATCTTCGACACCGGCGTCGACGCCAAGGAAAGTCACGGTTGCGGCGCACCCAGTGGCTATCCCCAGGTCTTCGATGACGATGGCGTCGAGATTGTCGACATCCTCAAGCAGAATCCCAATTCTATCGAGGACCTCGAGGCCTCCGCCTTTGTTTTCGACGCCACGTTCGAAGGCGTCGATGACATCGAAGTTTTCGAGGCTGATTACAACAAGTTTGGCACCCTCTGCCTTGGAGATGGGTTTCACACTCTTTTCGAGTTCAGACCAATTGAGAACTATGTCCTCAATTATGGAAGAGGGAGAACTATCTGACCAAGAAGAGACATTTGAGTTGCAGGGATCTGCAACCCCAGTTCAAGAGGAGTTATCCTCAGAGGAACGCAGATTAAAGGCACTCCATGATTCCTTACATGAGGCAAGTGGGTTAGACACTTCCCCTGAGGTGGAGTTCGCTAGGCCAGACCCGGGGGAGCATGCTGAAACCCCCTATAGAGCCTTAATGGCCAGGATCACAGAATTTATGGGGTGGTCAACACCTTCACAGGCTTTCCAACAAGATGACCTCACGGATATTCTTGATAAAGGTCCACAGGAGGATCCTGTAGTGCCTTTTCATAAAGCTCTTCAAAGGAAAATCATGACGAACTGGGAAACCCCAGATGTCGTCCCGGCAGTAAATAAAAAAAACTATCTACTAAATACAGGGTATCTTCTGCAGAGCCAGAGTTTTTGTCAAAATACCCATCCCCAGAAAGTCTGGTGGTACAGGCAGCATCTTCTACTGACATCAAGACTGCTTACCCTACCGTCCCACAGGACAGGGACGATAAAAAATATGATGCTATGGCAAAGAACGTTTTTTTCGGCATGTAGCATGGCGTTAAAATCTATTAATGCTACTTGCACCCTTGCTAGATTCAGCCATACACTTTGGGAGTGTGCTTCTACAGCGGCTGACTGCATCCCGGAGGGAGAAGAAAGGGAGGCGTTCCTAAATATCATACAGGACGGTAAAGACGCTATGTGCGAATCCCTCCAGACTGGCATTGATTCGGCTGACAGTATCAGCAGAGCAATGGCGGCAAGTACAAGAACCAGGAGATTCGCTTGGTTGAGAAAGTCTGGTTTTGCCCCAGATGTGCAAGCCAGGCTCTTGAACATGCCATTCGATGGCTCTTCTTTGTTTGGGAAAAAGGCGGATGACCGTTTAGAAAAACTGCAAACATCAAAGGCAGCAGCAAAATCCCTAGGTGCTGCAATTCGTCAGACACCTTTTGCGTTCCACAGGATCCTCTGCGAGAGGCAAGTCCTTTTTGCTTCTACTCCGCATTCGGAAGAGGTAGAGGACGACCGGCTCAAAGGGGACAAAGAAAAACTACCCGAGGTGGACGGGGTAGATATTCAAAAGCCGCAGCAACAGCAGGTGCCTCTTTACCATCGGCATCTGCATCAGCCGCCCCAAAACCACTCTGAGGATTTCCCTCACAAGACACCTGTAGGAGGCAGGTTAACTCAACATCTGGCGGAATGGCAGGCTATCACGTCAGATGCTTGGGCATTGGAGACAGTTGCACAAGGTTACTGCCTGCCTCTCCTACGCATACCTCAGAGTCATCCACCGGGGATCAGCTCTCAAAAAGCTCCAGATCCGCTCCTCTTGCAGGAAATTTTAGACCTGCTAGAGAAAGGTGCCATAGAACCGGTACCTGTAGCGGAGAAGAACAAGGGCTGGTACTCTCCTTACTTTCTCATTCCAAAGAAAGACGGAGGACTGAGACCCATCTTGGACTTGCGAGAATTGAACAAATTCCTCAGGAAAGACAAATTCAAGATGGTAACTCTTTCTCAGATCCTTCAGGCCCTTCAGTTCCAGGACTGGTTGGTATCTCTGGACCTTCAGGACGCTTATTTCCATGTGCCTATCCATCTCAAGCACAGGAAATACCTGAGGTTCGCAATTGGCAACTCTCATTATCAATTTCGAGTGCTGCCATTTGGGCTGACCTCCGCCCCAAGGGTCTTCACCAAGTTAATGTCGCTAGTGGCTGCAAGTCTAAGGAGGGAAGGGATTCACGTCTACCCCTACCTGGACGATTGGTTGATCAGGGCTGTATCTTCAGAACGACCTCAGATCCAGCTAAATCACGTTTGCCACTCCCTTCACAGACTGGGCTTCTCCCTCAATTTAAAGAAGTCACAAATTATACCATCACAGAGACTCCAGTTCATCGGAGCGATCCTGGACACTTCCCTGGGAAAAGCCTCCCCACCAGAGGTGAGGGCTCAAGATATTCTACAGATGGTTACCAAGTTCCAAAATGCCCAACGTCTCCCAGCCTTCGACTTTTTGAGGTTGCTAGGCCTCATGGCATCCTGCATTTTCCTAGTGCCAGAGGCTCGCCTGAGAATGAGATCCCTCCAGTGGGCACTGAGAACTCAGTGGTCACAATTCTCAGGGAGAATGACAGATCTTCTTCAGGTTCCCGACAGGGTGGCTCGAGACCTTCAGTGGTGGGCCTGTCAGGAGAACATTCTGAAAGGAGAACAGTTTTGGCAACACTGGCCGGAGATAACAGTAGTCACGGATGCCTCACTCACGGGGTGGGGAGCCCACGCCTACGTCTTGACCATCAGCGGTCGTTGGTCTCCGTCGGAGTCCAGACTACATATCAACCTGTTAGAGCTGAGGGCCATCAGACTTGCGCTGAAGGCGTTCCTGCCATCTGTACAAGGAAAGAATGTCCTGATAATGACGAACAACACAGTGGCCATGCATTACCTCAACAAAAGAGGAGGCGTAGGATCACTACCTCTGTGCAGAGAGGCGATGCAGCTCTGGTTTTGGGCAATCCAAGAAGTAATCTCTCTATCGGCAGTTCACCTAGCCGGAGAGAAGAACTTGACAGCAGGCGCTCTGAGCAGGCAGAGCACAGTCTCCCACGAGTGGGAACTAGCTCGGGAAGTCCTTCAAGAGATCTTTGCCCTTTGGGTAACCCCTCAGGTGGATCTGTTTGCCACCAGTGTCAACAGGAAGTGCGATCTGTTCTGTTCAAGGGAATTTCCCCCGAGAGGAGCTCTGGGAGACGCGTTCATAGTGGACTGGGAGTTTCCGCTTCTGTACGTTTTCCCACCGGTCCCTGTCATTCCTCAAATGATCAGGAGGTTGAGAAGATTCTGGAAAACCATGATCCTAATTGCCCCGGATTGGGCCAGGAGAACGTGGTACCCGGACCTTCTAGACTTGTTCATCTGCCCTCCAATTGGACTTCCACTCAGAGAGAACCTACTCTCACAGAAGGGAGGTCAGGTTCTCCATCCAGACATCAAAACCCTCAACCTTCACGCTTGGCTTCTGAAAGGCTGAGGTACAAGGATTGGGACCTCCCTGATGATGTTATGGAGGTGTTGCTTTCGGCAAGGAGGCCAGCAACAAAATCTTTATACCGCTGCCGTTGGAACAGATTTTGCAGCTGGTGTAGAGAAAAGAATATCGACCCCTTTTCATGTGGTACACCAATGATTTTGTCCTTCCTACTCTATTTAGCAAATTCAGGCCTTCAAGTTGGCACCATCAAGGGCTATCTCGCAGCGCTATCCATCTTTAAGCGCACTGCGGAAGAACCATCCTATTTCAAGTTACCCTTGGTAATACAGTTTCTAAAGGGGTTAACTAACGTTTATCCCCCAAGACCATTCCAGGTTCCCCTATGGGAGTTAAACTTAGTCCTAACTTTCCTGATGGGCACACCTTTCGAACCACTCCACTCTTGTTCGTTAAGATTTCTTACCCTTAAGACTGTTTTATTAATAGCACTTACATCTGCTAGAAGGGTGAGCGAGTTACAAGCTCTTTCTTGTAAACCCCCTCATACAATCTTTCACAAAGACAAAGTTGTTCTGCAAGTGAAGCCTAATTTCCTCCCAAAGGTGGTTTCTGAATTTCATATCACTCGGAAGATTACCCTTCCATCTTTCTATCCTCCTCCTCATCCGGGGAAAGAGGAAGAGAGGTTACACAGGCTATACCCAAGAAGGGCTTTAAGTTTTTACATCAGTAGACTGGCTAGGATAAGACAAGCAGACCAGCTGTTTGTAGGCTATGCAGGTCACAAGCTGGGGTTACCGATAACTAAGCAGACCATTTCCAGATGGATCATTCTAGCCATTTTGGAATGTTATAAACTGGCAGGAAAAGAGCCCACTCAAAATCTTAGGGCTCATACGACCAGAGGTATCGCAGCTTCATTGGCCCTCAAAAGAGGAGTGCCGGTTAGAGACATATGTGCGGCTGCCACATGGTCGTCCGTCCATACCTTTACACGGTTTTACAACTTGGATTCCTCCTCCAGTCAAAAGACTAGGTTTGGAAGGGCAGTATTGCACTCTATTCATCAATAAAAGGAAGCATGAAGTCAGTACTCCCACCTCCAATAACAGAATACTGCTATGGGAGCCTATCTAAAATAAGGAATACGTCGGAGGACACAATCCCTTCGAAGAACAAGTTACTTCTTACCTTGTAACGTTCTTTCGATCGGATGTTCCTCCGACGTATTCCTTATCGACCCTCCCATCCATCCCCGCAGTACTACTTCCCTTGTTGTTGCAGCTTACGCTCCTTCAGGGTGATTAGTCTAGTCCAGAAAGAATTATTGTGGGCTACAAAACGGAACTGAGCAACGGACGCTGCGCTCGGCCTTTATAGGCAGGATGACGTCGATGCGGCGGCTGTCGAGGGACATCGACTCGGCGGACGTCGACGCGCAGCGCCCTCTAGAGAAAAATGTTTCTGAGGCCAGCAAAGCTGGAAAGAGATATCTAAGATAAGGAATACGTCGGAGAAACATCCCATCGAAAGAACGTTACAAGGTAAGAAGTAACTTGTTCTTCCATCCACCCATAGTTCCTGTAAGGAGTGCTTGGGGAATCTCCCATAAGTATGGAGGAAGGGGGACGGGACGTAGGAGTATTACCAGGTTACTCACCGTAGTGACCACCTTACTCCTAGCCCATAGTCCCCTTTCCTCCATACGCCCGCCGTCCCCTCTAATAAGGTTCAGCTGTTATTGCTAACGGGTCTTTGACCCTGCGATAGGAAAGGACTGATGGGCGATGCATGGGGTGGAGCCAAGGTGGGCGGGGTTACGGCCGCGTGCCGGGCCCCGCGCAGGAAAGAGAGGAGGGACACATTTTTGAAAAAAATGTGGATGCTTTTTACAAAGTGCTCCGGTCCCGTCCCACAGGACGGAGAGATATCCCATAAGTATGGAGGAAAGGGCACTATGGACTAAGAGTAAGGTGGTCACTACGGTGAGTAACCTGGTAATTCCCTCCCCCCCTTAGTCACCGCCTCCCACTCCAACACGTCCCCTAGTTACCATCACTAGGTGAGTCCGAACCACCAAACAAGCCTGAGGATCAGGCCCCCCCAACAAACCTCTCAATCTTATGTTCCCCCACCCACATAAATTCACAAGTACGTTACCAACCCAACGCAGTTACACATTTCTTAACACCTCTGAACAAAACCCTAGAGCTGAATTTCACCCCCACGTGCAGAATGAACTAGGCCCGCCCCTCCCCTGTGAATCCCGCCGGAGATTCAGCCCATTCCGCAGCCTTACACGTACACCATATGTGCCTCCTCCAGGAGTGTGTTCATGATGTATTAGGAGGGGACATGGTCAGCTTACTAAATTTCTTCGAACCTGGTATTCTTCTCCTATTCAGGCCCTTAATGCACCATTTCCTGTCTCCTTTGCGCTCCCCTTGAGAACTCGAGGCTAATACTTCACCCCTGAGTAGTTCTTCTGTGGATTTGTTTATTTCATCTTCTGTCACCAACCTTTGTGTGCCCCTCAAGCTCAAACGAGATTGAGAATGGGAATCCCCATCTATATTGTACACCTTTACCATTAAGCCACTTCGTCAAGGGTAGGCAAAGTCGCCTCTTCGTGAGGTTCAGGGAGGACAGGGTCCTCCCCGACCAAGTCCACCACTGTGAGACCGGATCTTGGGGGGGAGGGGTGGTGTCACTCTGATCTGTCACCCCCCCCCCCCTTACCATTTGTGTTGTACCATCTGATATGAATCTGGGGTTCCTCCGGCTCCCACCTTCCTCAGTGTACCATACCAGTTCCACCCGGGCCACTTCAGCACTTCTTGAATTGGACCTCTGGGTTATTTAGAGTAATGGATCTCTTCCAATGTCAGACTGCAGGGAGGCGGGCACATGCCCCAATACTGGGGACCAATACCTCCCAGGCTGTATTACCTCCACATCTCCACTACTTTCTTGCCACCAACCTCACTGACCTGGGTAACTGGATCAACAACAGCAGCCTTGCCTAAAATTGTGGCCCCCCGCACTCTCTACCAGTCTGGAGCGGATGTTAATCCTCAGCCACTGAGCCCTGGGTGCACAGCTCACACCCGCACCTCTCTGTGCGACTTGGGACTGCAGGGATTCAGCTGTCCGGAGGGCCGACGGAATGCTGTACGATGAATCACTCCTGTTCTCTCCGGGTATGCGAGGGTGGAGGTGGGGGAAGCAAGGCCTCTAGTGGCAACTCTCCAGTACCCTCTTGGTGGAGCGGGGGTCTGCAAGTCTGGGATGTGCAGAATCCTTCAGGGGTCGAGACGCCATGCAGCTGATCTTGGCTCCACCCCTCCCTCCAGGTGTGTAAAGGGGGGGAATAGGGCCCCCTCTGGCAGCACTCCAGTCCTCTTTTTCAGGGGAGGGGGGATCCGCACGCCTGGGCGGCAAGCAGTCCTCCTGGAGAGGCCTCCGGTGCTTCTACAATGCTAGAACCGATCTCCGCCTGGGCCCGCACTGCAGAGGCGGCACTTTCACTTTCCCCTTGTTTCGTTCAGTGTGTATATCTCGTTCTTATACACAGCCTATTAACTCAGTTTTTGGTCCAGTTGGTTTCCGTCTGGTTCTCCCTTGTCCAGTCCAGTCGTCTACCTTCCCCGGGGGGCATAAGCGGAAGCACCCTCACTTTTTCGGGCTCTGGGTGACGACACGCTCAGGCATCTACCATCCGCACGCCACCTGGTGGCCGTCCAGTTAACAATCTTTATCCTAGATCTATACATAGATGTTTCTGTGTTTAAGAGGGGTTAACAAGAATTCTGTCCTTCAGCTTTTCTTCTGTGATTTGTTGTCCAGTCTCTTAGCTTAAATCCACCTCTTTCCTGACACTTTCCACTCTGTTACTCTCCTTGGTGGTGGCTGCAGCCTTTCTGTATCCCAAAGCTGCTCCAGCGGCTTAATCTTCCTCAGTTTTAGAGAAGTAGGATGAGTTTCTTAAGAGTGTAGGCAAGAGGGTGTATCAAAACCAAAAGTGCGTTGCTAGTGGCTGCATATCATAGGCTGTGGATGGAGTTTTCCCAAATGCCTCTGGACAAGGAGACTACTTCATGGCTGGGCTTACAGAGACGCGCCAGATGGCACAGGCTCTCATGCTCAGACTGTAGACTATGTTGGTACGGTGGCTTGGGATATGGCAGTAGGCATGACTGTTGAGTGACATGCCCACATTAGATGCCCAAAATTCAAACCTGTGTACAGGAAAAGATCCTGTATCTTCCTGTTGATAGGATTCACCTGTTAAACTCTGTAACGGTTGAGGAACTGTGCAAAAATGACTCTCTAGCAGTGATGACAAAGTTGTAGCAGAAATCCTTTCTGTCCTCCAAGAAGAAGCACAGGTCCATATCCTTTGATGGATTCAAGGTTTTCAGGAGTAGAGGGCTTGGCAGGAGGACAGGTCACTGTCGGGCCACCATAGAAAGCATAGGTGTTCCACCTCTTGTGTTTTCAAAAAGTTTTTTTTATATCAACGATTCCTCCTCTGAGTCAGCTGAGACAAAGTCAAAACAATGACATGTTGTTTTGCCCTCATGTCACTCTAGTGGGGGCAGGGTAACATTCCACCTGGAATCTTGGAGGGCTGCCTACATGGACCCTTGGTCCTTTAGTGTGAGGTGGGGCTTTCGCTTTTCCATTCAATTTCCCATACCACTGCCCATGCTACAGCGATTCAGCTTGCTACCTCTTCTTGAGGCCATCCAGAAGTCGTTGGACCTTGGTGTGGTGGAGGAAGTGCCTCCCTCCCAAAGGAAGTATTCGCTTCTTTTCCTGGTCTGTCACGATCCCACAAACAAGGCACAGCTGTGTACAATCCTAGACCTATCCCACTTCAACCTCTCCCTTCCCCTAGAGAGGTTCAACCTGATCACGCTGGTGCAGATCTGGTCGGCCCTTCTTCTCTGTGGCTAGTTATTTATGGTCTGTCTTCAGGGTGCTTACTTTCCCATACCGATATGCGTGCCCCACCAGATGTTCCTAAGCTTTTACCTGGGAGAGAGACCATTCCAGCACAGGGTGTGTAGTTTCCCTTTGAGTTGAATCCAATGCCTAGAATATTCACCAAATTGATTGTAGCGTTGGCATCATACATTCGGTTTTAGGGGGTGCACATATACCCATACCTGGACAACTGGTTGGTAAGGGCCATTAATCAAGGCGAGGCAGCCCTTTCTCAATATCATCTGTTGCATCCTTTTGATCTGGGGCTCTTGGCCACCGTCAGGAAATCCTCCTCGATGGCTGTGTGCATCCTAACTTCATTGGTTTCCTCTGGGATACAGAAAGGAAAGAGCCAGGGTTTTTCCTACAGCCGAGAAAATCCAGGACCTGCTTCTGACTGGCACCTGCCTCCTCAACCCCAAACTAGCAACTGTATGGTGATTTCATAGATTGCTGGGCCCCACAGCCTCTTGCATGCTGTTGTGCCCTATGTCATGCCAATATCGTAATGAGATGCACGCAGATTTACCTCTCCATTCCGTGTGTTGCTTTTTGTGCTCGGAACATGCACAGTGTCTAGGAAAAGCATGCACCACATTTGTGGTCCCTCTGCCCTCACTGTGCTGCACAGGCTTAATTGAGGCCTGCACTCCTGCTTCGCTCTTTAGGACTGATCTTCCAAATGTGAGTTGCCAAAGAACGGAGGGCCAACTCAGGCCTAGTTCATCTTGCAGAAGTGTTTCTTTGGCTAAACCGTTAATGCATTCTAAGGAAATCTCTTCTCAGGCCTTTGATTACATTGGTCTGCTACAAAAGGGAATCTTGTTTCTTTTTTCATGCTGTTCTCCACCAGAATATCCCAAAAACCTGTCCCTCCGTGCTTTATGCTTGATTCAAGGTGAAACAAACTCCACTTGTACTCTTACTTGTTATTTTTTTTGCAGAGATCTTTAAACTGGGTAGTACTCGCTAGTATGAATAAAGGCAGTTTAGAACCACATGAAGGTTTCTAACATCTGCATAATAACCCTGAACCAATTGGTCTTTGTTTTTTACTTTACTTTACTGTGCTGGATTGAGAGAGCCTTAGTATCCAACGAAAGAATCCTGTAAAGGAAAATCAACTTGAAAGGAAAAATATTCTAAGCCAAACATACTTTGCACCACTAGCATCCCTGTCACACTCGCATTACTCGCACCTCACTCGCCTGATAGACCTGACAGTACCCCCTCAAGGCCCAGACCCCCCAGCCAGGCTTTTGTTGGTAGTTTATGAAAATGCATGACAAGTAGAGGAGTATACAAATCTCTAAGTGCCCCCAAGGGGCTCTCTTCCGAATGTACCTCTTCCAATTAATCAAGTATTGCAAACTGCCCCTAACCACCTGAGAAGACAACATAACATGAATCTCATACTCCTTCAGTAATGATAAACTGGAAGCATTTCTAAACTCTATTCCATCCCAACTCTGTTCCATTCATGCAAGAATTCCAAAGGCTGACGTGAAAAACGAGTTCATCATTCGACAGGGATGTAACTTCAATCTCCTGGTTGCTGGATTTAATCTCTTGACTATTCTGAAAGGAACACTAAAACGAGGGCCAAACATATTTTTGCAGTGAACTTTAATAGGTGTGGTGAGCAACCACACTCCGTTCCCTACCTGGTATCTGGGAACTGATCAATGAAAATTATTGGCAAATTTATAATTTTCTTTGCTGGCATGTAAAACCTGAACTGCCCTGCGGAGATTCTTCCTAATCATTCTAAACCTTGCCTCAATATACAAAATCCTGCACTCCTCAGAGGCTATTCTCCTTAAACAATATTGATGCAAACCTTGGTTGCAGAAAAAAGGGGATATAGAAGTGGAGTCCTTGGCAGAAATGTTGTTAAAAAAAACTCCGTTAACTAGACTAGATCAACCTAACTCTCCCCAGCCTTGAAATAGCACCTTCAATATTTTTCTAGTTCCTGTTTACTTACTCAGTCTGCCCATTGGTCTTGGGATGATAGCCCAAGGACCGTTTCACCTATATTCCCAGTTGCTTGATGGCCTGTAAAGAATTGGAGATAAACTGGTATCCCTATCAAGATTATCTGAGTAGGCAGACTGTGAAGCTGCACCATGCTCTAAAGGAAATGTTGTGCTAAATGATCTGCTGTTACCAAACCTTTTACCACAATAAAATGCCCATTCTTGGTTAAGAGATCCACAATTGCCAGGATAGCTGAGCAACCTTTGTCTAAAGTCTAACAAGAAAAAAACATGAGTAGCTTTTTCCAAGGTCTAGATGGAATTGGCAAAGGTTTGGGCAGCCCTGCTGGTCATTGAGCATCTGATTTGGCTCTAATAGAGGTTTCGCAGGTATTAAAAACCTTCCTTCATAACAGCTCCAAAGTGTTTCTGGAACCAGGATGGCCATTTTTAGACGTGCTCTTGACATTACTTCAATACTGTTTACCGCAAACCCTTGGTGATACAGTACAACCTAGCATCTACATAAGGAAGTCCATCCATTAGCCTTCTTACTGGATCTTTAATGACCCATTCATGTATTTGCATCTGTCATACTTGAAATGCCAGTAATTAATTATGTTATTCTCCCACTACAAAATGATTTTCTGGAGTCATTGGTCCCACAATCTATCCCACTGTATAATTTTCAGGGAACTGAAGAGATGGGGTGTCCACCTTTATCATTTAAGCGTCCAGTCTCCAACCTTACTTATACTCCACGAAGAGTAAGAATCAACATAGTTCAAAGTTAGATTCTTAGCTCAGTTTAAAAAAAAGTCTCAATAATCTGTGCGCCATGTCACAGGATTACCTACTCCCAGTAGGTAATACCGCTATTCTTAAAAGGCCACCTTAATGGCAAACTGCTCCCAGTCAAATAAGGTATAGAGTACTTTTGCTAAAGAAAGCTTTGGGGCGTGGGGGGACACATTCGTGCCTACACAAATAAAGGGTGCTCAACCATAGGCTGTGAAAGAATTGGTCTAAAAATTAAATCTTATTTGACACTCTGAAAAGGCTCCTCGACCTACGGTGACCAGACAAGCCTCACCCCGTTTCGTTGCCCTCACTGGCAAGTCAGCCTTCCAGTTGGGGCCAGGTCAAAGGTCTTAAAACCTCATCCAAGACTCTCTTGGAGTCAGTCCTGGCGCCTTTGGCGCCAGGCTCATAACCATCATGAAGACCAACATTAGAATGGGACTATTTACTTGAGACTATTTAACTTGGGGGTTGGGTTCAGCCAACATGGAGGCACACACATAGCTCAGTTACAAGGAACCGAGCTATGCGGTCTAGTCTTTTAGGTGTGGCAGGCCTGGGACTATTTTACCTGAGACTATTTATTTAAACCACACCCAAACAGCAGAACATGCTTTGCGTTATTCTGCTATGGGCAGCGAAACGCTCACCGTGTCCAGTTCTTTGATGCCAGTTTACCTGAAACCAAGGACCTGCAGAGAGAGAAAGAACACTACAAAACTTACCTGGAAAGTATCCTGTCTTCAATCCATCGCCGACACAATTTCCACTCACCTGAAGGTACGAATTCCATCACCCGGCACTGCATGCATCCTGGAATACCATAACCTGGAAAGAGGAGAAAGAAAGACAGCATTAGTAAGCGTTTACTCATGTTTACTCCCGAATGAAGAAAGCCACACAATTCCTACCTGGGTAGTCATCTCCTGGTCAGTATCATTGCTGGAACATTACGGCGCTCGGCGAGGAACATCGCAACCTGCAAGGAGAGAAAAGACACAGGTTAGCAATATAAAAGGCGAAACAGCGCCGCGCATTGCGCATTACTCACTGGAGAGCATCGCGCACACCGCGCTTTCGCCTACCGGCCCATGCTCATCTTCAAACTGCATGACAACACCGAAATACCTTTCCATACCTAAAAGGAAAGAAGCAAGACATTATTATTCGAACTAAGAGGAACATAAGAACTGCATATAAAGACTGTAAAGCAGCAAACCTACGGAGTCGCAGCAGGCCTGGATTCCCACAGGGGGGTTTGCACCAGTGAAGTAACTTGGTTGCTGCTCGTCCCCCACTTCTACGTGCCCCTGCCACGAGGAGCAGGACTGAGAATCCACCTTTTACAATATTAAGTTGAGGAGAGGGCCCAAAGGGGAGGAAGGAGTTGAGGCCAAGGGAGGTGGGGAAACATAAAGACAATCTGGTATTGAATCCCGCTCTCCTATATTGCAGACCCATCTTTAACCAGAGGCCTTACCACGCGACCGGGTGAGGGTTCGAGAGTGCAAATCATCCAACCAGGGCTAGGTGGCGTCCCCGTGGATACCAGATGAGCGTAACAGTTTCTTCAACAACCAGGTGATTGGTAAAAGCAGACAAGAAAAGTATTTTATAAACCTTCAATTGAAGGTTTGCAAAGCCCAAAAAACTTCATGTCCTTTAAAACAAGTTGAAGTTTGCCAAGTTTTCATAGCCTGGACCTTGGAATGATACATTTCCAATCACGCAGGGAGATGGTGAAACTCAATAATACTACATTGGTGTGAAATGGACTCTTCATGTTTGGCGCAAAGGAGGTCCTCTGTTTTTGCAATAAAATTCACAAACATTCTTGATATACAGGATATTGAGGGAATATGGTCAATATACACACAACAGTGAAGACCTCAAAAAATGCTCTTAGGGCCTCATAAATGAAAAATGGAAATGCAGTGGTAATGTTATAAAGCCCAAAGTCAGTATTTGGTTTGGAAAACGGTATTCCATTAATCTCCTTTTCAAACCCGGACAAGTTGAGTAGCTCAAACACTGTTGCCCCTTGGATTTGATCAATCATCACTAAGATCAATGAGACAATAGCTGTTCATAATTGTGATCTTCTGCAAGGCTCTATAGTCAATACATGTCCTTTAGGTTCCCTCCTTTTTGGGCACATAAAATAAGGGTGAGTCTGCCTGGGGCTACAAATGCCTGATGAAACCTTTGCGTAGGTTCTCTTGCAGGTACTTATTCAGAAACGCACTCCAATCGCTGCCCCTATTATTTGATACTGCCCTACTTCGGGCGCCAAACAAGCTCTTGCAGACGTCTCCAAACTAGCAGAATTCCCTTCGGCAAACATCCCTGTAGAGCGTGGATTTGAGCTCCTTTCCTTCTTCCCCAATTTACTCCAGAGTTATGTTCAGTTAACCTGGGTATATCCAAGATTACATGTAACTGTGGGCTATCATTTAACTCCAAAAAATGATCTCCTCCTTTCACTTCCTTGCCCAGGGTAACAGGCTTATGGGTAATTGGTCCCAAGGACAATTGTGTGCCATCCATAGTGAAAACCTTTTCACATCTCTCCTTATGCCTCCAAGGGATTCCCACAGAATTTGCTAACTCCCAATCCAGGAAATTACTTGTAGCTCATGAATCCATCTTCACACTTGGGTTGTTGCCCCAGTGATCGCTCTGTGCCTAACATGGGATCTGATAATGGCCCCTGCAGCCTGTGGTCAGAAGCCCGTTGAACACATATGGTCTGTGACATCAGGCATGTCTGGCTGAAGACTGTGTTCTTGGTGGCTGTTACTTCAGCCCGTCGGCTGGGGAGCTACACATGCTTTCGGCCTTAGAAACCTATACAGTTTCTTGTGGAATATACAGTATTCCACAAGGATAAGCTAGTCCTTTTGACACATTCTTCCTTTCTGCCAAAGAATGCCTGAGTTTCACCGAAATGCAGAGCTTCCATCATCTGGTCCCTGACACTTCCTCTGAGGTTGAAGAAGGCCTTCATTCCTTGGATGTTTGGTGGACCCTCAAATTTTACCTGGACAGGAGCAAGGGCTTTCGTTCCCCGGAGTACCTTTTATTTTCTACAGTGGTGCCACCTACAGACAGTTCGCGTCTGAGGCATCTATTGCTCTTTGTCTAATGACCTGCTTCATGGAGAGCTACAACTTAAGAACCACTCTCCTCCAAAGGGCTTGCATGCTCATGTGGTAAGGGCTTGGGTGGCTTCTGTGGCCTTCCAGAGGCACATTCCTTGGGAAGTCATCGCCAAGGTGGCTACGTGAGCCTCACCCTCTGCATTCTGCAGGCACTACTGCATCGATGCCAGTTCTCAGGCGATGCCTGATTTGGCAAGGCAATACTTCAGAACCTATTTGGTTAGACCAGGTTAGGGCTACCACCTCTTGGGTCTTTTATTTTGCTTCGTAGTCTCCCAAATGTATGGAGGAGGTAGACTGGATGTAGGAGTAAGTAAAAGTTCCTTACTGTAGTTCAAGTCCTTCGCCCTCTGTCCTCCATAAGCTCTTGCTTCCCCTCTAAAATGTATATACACTTGGTACTGTTTCGGTGGATGAAAAGGGTGTGACTAGGAGAGGCCAGGCGCAGCACCTGGAGGGGTCTAGTCCCGTCTGTGCGTAACATGAATGTTCAATTTGAAGGCAAATATTTTCTGCTGGCAAACTGTCTGGTCCTGGACAGGATGCCCTAACAGTATGAAGGAAGGAAGGATGGACCCTGGACTAGGTGTACTGTAGTCCCTTCGGTGAGTAACATTTACTATACCAAACCACTGTCCCCATTGGATGGCATATCTGTATGTATATGTAAATGCAGTAATTACTGATGATGTATTTAAAGTTTGCTGCCAGCCAGTTTGATTATTGGTGAAAAATCTTTCATTTCTATTAAGTACAATTTTAGATCTGGTCTGGGACTGATGTCAGTTTGTTAATTTGCAGACCACCCAGGCCTGTGTGCCTGGCACATGTTTGAGCTCAAAGGCGGCATGAACAAATCTGTTGTAAAGGAGTAATAATCCCTCCACCCCAATATTCTCCTTAACATTATTGTTGAGTATTTTACATTGCTCATTCTTTCAGTGGGTAAATGTTGTACACTACCTCTCTTGGTGTTTTCTAAAATGTGAAAGGATGATTATGATGCCTTTTCCAGAGAGAGGAGTCGTCAAACATTTTCTGTAAATGGCTACTATAGTTCATGCAAAAGATTTTCTACACGTTTTTAAGCGATCCAGCTTTCTTTGGTAAATGAAGGCGTCTGTAGAGGAACAAAGGTGACTTTAAGGTGTCTGGAACAATGTATGGCAGAGAAGGTGATACATGAATATACATGAGACGGACCGTATGCAGCACGTTTTATTTATTTCCTTTCTAAATTGGTGTACACCCATGTGTACTTACTTTACTCCACTTCCTTGCTCTCTTGCCCAGAGAAATCAACGGTGACGTCTTACCATATTCCTGAAAGTAATGGAGTAATTTGAAGGGGTTCAGGAAAAGTGCATGGAGCAATGCTTTGGCAAATCATAGTTTTTGGGAGGGTTTTCAATAAGGGTGTCCATCCTGTGGAACCAGATCTTTGGTGACCAGTTTTATTAGCAATAGGAATTCACAGGACAACAAACCAACGGCAGTATTCGACTCTGCCCAAGCAAACCCCCGCTCCCCTCAATGCGCTGGGTTATATACTGGAAACTACACATGCATTTCAATGGCGAGGAAGGTGTGGACATGAGACGAAACCATGTTGCAGGTGGGCCTTATTATAGCCTTGCCGGTATCCTGGCGGTATTACCGTTTCCGGCACTCGGTATGGCTGCATTGTCGACGGATTACGAGTTCCAGAGGGACGGAGTTAATCCCCTTTCATGGACTCCCATAGGGCTCCATGAGGGGATTTTCTGTCCCTACTGGCACCGGCAATGAGGGCCTTTTCTGCCAATAGGGCGCCTGGCTTTCCTCCAGCTTTTAGATGGAGGTAACCCAGATGCCCCCCTGGCAAACCTGTAGTCCGGCATGCTGGTAAAGTGACAATATCCGCTAATACTGGCACTTTTTTACCAGACCGCCTGACTCATAATGAGGCCCAGTGTCTCTTCATACAAGCCTCACACAGTGGCTGCATAAATCACGCTCGGGACAATACAGTTCATGCAAGGTACGCTACTTCTACAGTTCGTGTATGCAAGCCCATTTCCATCAGCTAAAACCACCTTGCGCTTACTTATGCCAAAAAGGAAACGGATCAGAGGCGAGAGTTGTGGAGGCGAGCGCTGCTACACAACAGGCAAAGCTGTCGACGGTAAAACATGCACAGTAGAACATAGGACTCATCTCACTATGGCAATAAGGCACTTGTTAAACATGGCAGTTTGCATTAGGAGCACAGTATTATAATGCAACCTGAGGTCAGTTTAATAAAAACTTTCAAACCCTGGGTCCTCCTTCCCCCCCCACGTTATCTTGTTGTTCTTTAATAGGATGGTAGAGGTAGCCATAGACGGCTCCTTTCTCATTGGCAGTAGGGTCTGTGATCAATCTTGATCAATGTCTATAGTTTCTTTGGCTAGCCCCATTGCGTGTTTCCATTTTCCTAATTTGAGGCATTTAATGACGATATTTAAAGCTTGGCCTTCTTTGGTATATCATTCTATGTCTTCCTATGATAATAGTTTTGGATTGGCTTATTGATGGAATGGTCAGCCACTGCGTTTTCACTTGATGTGTCGGTAAAGAGTGACAAGACATTGGCATCCTTTCCAGGTTTGTGTATGATGAATCTACAGTCCTGTAGATGTAACCCCCCCACATGGCTATTCTTGTAGGCATGCATACTTTGTGGTTTCTGTATATTGTTGAGTGCTTGATGATTCATGATCACTGTAAAAGGCGTATCATTGAATATTAGTTGAAAATGCTCACATTCCCATACGGCAGCTAGGCTTTCCATTTTTGCATGTTACTAGATTTGTTCGGTCATAGATAAACCTCTCCTGGCTTAAGATACATAGACCCTGGGAGAGTTGATCGCACCTAAACCTAGCGGGCTAGCATCTACTGTGACTTCTGTGTTTAGATTCACTTCAAGAACGTACAGATTGAAGAAGCAATGCAGAGTCCTATGTTGTCAAACACACCCTGAAATTCCTGGCACCAGAAGAAGTCTTGGTCTTTTAAACCTTGTAGGTGCACTGATTTGTGGCAAAGTCCTGAATATCTGTAGCTACTGCCAGTCCCAAGGAATTAACTTAGTGCGGTTAGAGTTTGAGGACAAGAAGTGGTTCTCAAGGCTGCCACTTTCTCTGGATCTGGTTGGAACCCCTTTTAAAAAAAAAAAAGTTTTATTTATAGTTGTTTGACATTACAGTAGGAACATAGGTGAACAGTTATTTGAGAGTTGCTCTTAAACAATAGTAAAGCACACATGCGTTTGCACCGAAAACATGTACAACGTCATAATATACAGTTTACAAGGAAGGTATTTGTATTTTTATGTTTGTATTTTGTATTTGTATTTTGTTTATGTGTAATGCGCACCTTGCCCTGGGGCATCTGGGCGCAAAATTTAGGCAGTGGTTACATACATGCACAAAAGTTTCCCAAGAGGGATACGTCAGGCCAAAGGGACGTTACGCGGCCAGCACACGAGTTAGAAGAGTTACAGTGGAAGCATTACATACAATAAGAGTTACAGTGGAAGCATTACATACAATACATTCAGCATATCCCGTAGTGTAAGGTTAGGACAATTGGAATTTCACCTTAACCCACCTAACCAAATTAGTAGGATGAGGAGGCAGAGGCGTCACGCTCATGAAGCCAGAGTTTAGTTTTGTTTTTGAAGGATAGAAAGGAGGGTTCGGCTCTGAGGGAAGAGGGAAGTGTGTTCCAGAGTTTGGCCGCTAGAACTGGGAAACTTGATCCTCTTGCAGTCTGGAGCTTATATCTAGGTACAGTAAGTGAGTTGACTTGGGCAGACCTCAAGGGTCTGTTGGCAGCATGTTGTGTGGAGTGGCTGGTTAGATAAGCGGGGGCTGAGTTGTTCTGGCCCTTGTGTGTGAGAGCAAGGGTTTTAAGCAAGATTCGGTGAGAGACGAGGAGCCATTGTAGGTTGCGTCTCGTGTCTGAGATGTGGAGTCTCCTAGGGAGGTTGAGGGCTGCCCTAATGGCGTTGTTCTGCGTGACCTGTAGCTTATCTAATTTTCTTTGGCTGGTTCCTAGGTATAATGCATTACAATAATCAATTTTGGCCATTATTTGGGTTCTCGCGAGGATTATGCCGTTGTCAGTTGTCAGAAAGGGTCTGCAAGCAGTGATGCTTCAGGGCTCCGAACGCAAATGTAAAAGCCTGGACAGTCAGATGCATCAATCATCCTTAAGAGTCTCATCGTTCAGCTCCTGCAGGTAGGAACGAAAGGGGGGACCATATGTGTGTAGGTTTACAGGAGACCACTTGCATGGCGGCCCATCGCTCCTCATTGTCGGAGGCCCAAGTAACAGGAAGCCACTGATCAGCAGTGGGACCAGTGGGTCGTAGCCACAACAGCAGTATACAGTGCACCGCAAGTAACATACATAACCCAACCAATTTCCTATAACTACGCTGCAGCGCCGCAAACTATTGAAACAGGCATGCCATCGGACTTGGTTCCAAGTGCAGTCCAGCATTTCTGACACAGCCTCACAGACCCTTCCAGAATGTCACAAGTTTAGGCCATGCCCACAGCATATGGAAGTACCCTGCATTGTCAGCACAACATCTTGGGCACAATGGGGAGCGATCTTGTGACATAAGGTGCAATCTAGCAGGGGTGTAGTGATACCTTTGTAGTAGCTTAAATTGGATTAATCGGAACCTAGAGTTGAAAGATACCGTGTGCGTTTGTAAACGCATGGTTTCCCAGGCCTCCTCAGTGACATCAACCCCTAGGTCCCTGCTCCAGGGCCCACGAAGCTTGTGTAACGGTCTGCATGCCTGGTCTTGCAATAGGTTGTACATTCTTGATGGCCTACCACGGGCCAATCTGCCTTCCATTACCATGGTTAACAGTGTATCGTTTGGAGGCAGTGAGGGGAACTCTACCCATCTGTCTTTATGTGCACAACGCAGGCTGGCATAGTGCAGCCATCGGGAGGGCCGCACTCCCAGGGACCTGGGCAAGTCCCGCCACTCAAGAAAGGAGCCCATCTCATAGACGTTCCGTTAGAGAGTGTACCCGTCCGCCGACCAGCTATGCACTGCCGCCCTGTCAATCATGGGTGTGTCTGGTAGGATATGATATGGCATTTGTAACGCGCCTATACACAAGTGTTTCAAGGCGCAATGAGGCAGAGGGGGGGGGACATAGGGAAGACAGACAAAGATCTTACCAGGCCTGGTATAATTCAGATCGCGCACGTGCATGTGAAGGGGGGAAGAGAAAGTGCTAGGGGCAGTGCAGAACATGGGATAGTGGAATAATAAGATAAATAAGGGGCCAGTTGGTGGCAAGTGCAAGGTAAGTGCAGAAAAAAGTGTTGGGAGGGGGGGCTGTAGGGATACAGAGAGAGTCCCGCGGTGCAGAGTTGTCAGGGAGGCAGAGCCGGGGGCAGGTGGCTGGGCCAGGGACCGAGATCAGTGGGAGTGGCCCGGTGCCGATTCGGTGCAGTTTCATTCAGGAATTTAGCAGGGGAGAGAAAGCAGAAGCAAAGAGGAAGGTTTTGAGGTGCTTCCGGAACCGGAGATGGTTCTCCTCAAGTTTCAGGGAGGCAGGAAGGCTGTTCCAGAGGGAAGCCCCTGCCGCGGAGAGAGATCTACCCCCAGATAGGCAGTTCCACAGGGGGAGATCCCCATGAAACAGACTGGGCAATTTCCAGATTTTACCCCATGCGAATACCGTGGTAGCAACTGAGTCTGTGGCCCCCAGAGTACACACCAGTGGAGGCAACACCAGGGATCGCACATCTTGAGTCCCTGTCGTTAGTTTGGCATGGGGAAGCAAGTTGTCGCATCAAACCAATATGCTGCATATTGCATCTGGGCCGCAATCCAGTACCTTTCAAAGTTTGGGGCAGCCAGCCCTCCATGCTTGTATGGTCTGGTTAACATGTCATATTTCAGCTGGACAGCTCCAGCATGCCATAGAAAACTGTTGATCGCGCTCTTAAGTCTCTCAAACAGAACAGCACAAGGCCAGAGCGGGACATTCAAAAAGCAGTACAATCACTGTGGAAGCACCAGCATTTTGAGGAGTGTAACGTGTCCAGCCACTGTAAGCAGTAGCTTCGCCCAATTACATAGCTTCTGCAGCAATGACGACAGGTAAGCTCCATAATTCCGGTCATGTAGCCAGATCTGGTGCTGTGTGACAGTTATGCGGTTTTACCCCCTCTGAAGAAAATGTCTGAGGCAGAGGCTCTGCATGCGTTTTCCAAATGTGCATTTGTTAAACACTGATTAAGTAATTATTTAAATATCAGCAATTTCAGAGTGCTTTGTGGAATTGATGGTGTGGCAGGCATAGAATTCAACTGGATTTGTTTTGCCACGCTGGTCCGCTGCCAAAACTTCTCAAAAGGCCTGGGTGAGTGGCATTTGCTTGGAATGCGTAGGGAGGTTGAATATTACTTGCGTGGTCTGGCAAGAAACATCAGTGGAACCACCCTTATCTTTGCGTTGGTCCGACTCTGGCGTTGTAGTGAAGTAGGATTGCCAGAAAAGAAGTTGTTCTTGTTTTCCTTGGTATTTTTTTTATTTTATTTATTGTTTTACAAACTTAACGTGAATCCTCTGCTTTCACATATTGCTTAATTTTACATCCTATTGTTTTTAGTCCAAGCAAATAATTAAAATGCAATATTATCCATTGGGCTTCTTTAGCGGGAATCCAGTAGAGATGTACAATTACTGTTTAACGTCTTTGTTTAGCAATCATTGTGACTCTTTAAATTAACAATACATAGAAATTAAACTCTTGCTTTACTGTTAACTGCAACTTTGACCATTTTTTTTTATTTTTTAGGGGTTCTCTGAAAACATTTGTTCACACGGTGCACTTGTTACAGAAACAGAATGATTTGGGATCTCTGCCTGTTGCGGATGTGCTATACCGGTAGGCATCTTCTTAAACTGTCCTCTTATTATTGTCGACATGCATGATAAGGCCCAAAATGCACCCATCTGTGAAGCGAAAACAATAATACAATGGCTTTCCTGATGATGGGCCATTGGGAAATGTTAATTGTAAACCAAAAATCCTGTTCATGAAGATATAGAATTAAGTGGTATCAACCTTTTTATTTTTTATTTTTATATAAAGATGGGCTATTTCTGTTGGTCCATATCCTTTTGGTGAAACCGTAATAGAAGATCGTGTTTTGAGCAAGAGAGGTTGGCATTGATTCTACGACCTGGCATGTGCAGTTTTTCCTCCACTGGATAGTAAAACTGGAAAGGCATCTTAAATGACTGTTTACTGAGGAGTTGCCACTTGTACCCCATAAATGAATGCTTATTGTTTTGAAATACATTTCAAGTGATTTTATTTAAATCATCTTTTTGCAGACCTATAAAGGGAAATGGTTGTTAGCCTATATGTTCTATAGTCTTGAAAAGCTGGACTGCAGAAAAATCCTGCAAAATTGGATATTAGAAATCTTAAAAAAATGTACTCCTTTTATTTAAAAAATAAATAAAAAAGTCACTTCTCAGTCTCAAGAAGCAATAACTTAAGCATTTCCATCAATGGCTTTTCCCTTTTGTAAGGGATTCTCTTTAAGGGATTTTTTCCCGTGCAGAGGGGACATAGTTTAGCAGCTTGTGCGAAGGCAGATTTGCTTGTAATGGGTCGCCCTATGCATTGGCGTGAAAATGCTAAAACTATCACGGAAGCTAAGTGATTGTAAATAATTGTCTCAAACATGTCTATCCATCACTTTGTTTCAGTTTCTTAACATCTTTTGAGAATTTTAGGAAGCAAAGTTTCTCAAGAATTATGCTATTTGTAACAGTCCTGGGGCATAGCGCTGGACAAGAATTCATCTATAATCTTTTACCTGTCCCCCTGCGCCCATTCGGAATAGTGTGGCGTCCATGTCTTCCGACCATGTGTCTGAATGCTGTGAAGGACTTGGACCTTTCAATCAGGATCTTTTATATTTTATTGGCAGCCAAGTAAAGTGCATTCCATTCTCCCTTCGGAAGCAATCCAAAATCACATTTTAATGATAATGTGTTATTTATATAGCGCCTTTATCCAAAGCGCGTTACAGAGCACATATTTACATACAATATCACCCAACTGAAATTGGTACTCATTTATCGACCTCGGAAGGATGAAAGGCTGAGTTGGCCTTGCCGGGATTTGAACCTGCAGATCATGCTCAGATCGCAGCAGCGAGCGCTCAACACGCTATCTTACCGGCGGTACATTTTATTGATAAGTAACGTTGCTCTTTGTCACATCAACAGAACTAGGCATCTCCTACATTGTTACTTAGCTAAGTGTTCAGAGCGTGTTCCCTTGAATGATGTTTAGCAATGACCTGGGTAGAGTAATTTTGGTGGTATGAGAGATGAGGTGTGGTGGACTGAGGAAGAATTGGTTTTATTTTTCTGGTCGACAGAAAGCATGCAAAGGAATTGAGATAGCAGTATATAGTTTGCAACCAAGGGGTTACTGGGGGGAAGAAATTGATGTGTGCAATGCATTGATTGAAATCTTTTGAACGACTTTTATTTTTTAAATTATCACCAACTAGTGAAACATAACATAGTAATTCAATTGGAACCCACATGGTCTGAAATGTTCTACAAAGCCTCGGTCTGTTTAGGGACCATGCTCACTATAGGAGGGTAGGGAGGAGGAAAGAAAATGGGTGGGGGAGGGATGTTAAGTCGAAAGTGGTTGGAAAATCTTGAAAGGGAAATGGGAGCAATCTAGATAGGTTGATTTGCTGGGTAAAACGTGCAATATTACCTGAATTCTGAGTATAGCTGTTACTGTACATGTACGTGTGTGTGGACCCTATGTGGTCATGCCTGCCTTGGCTTCCTGCTTGATTGACTATCTATTCTGCGGGTTAGCTAACCTGTCAAGGTCAGCCAACCATGAGTGCACTTCCTACTTGGACACCCTTAGTATCAGTCACTAAGCACACTTGATTGCATTTTGCAGACGAAACAGACTTTCCTACTTCATGTTTTTATGTTTATGCGAAGTTGCAGGCCCCTGTATAAATCCATCATATTCTCGATGTTAGACCAGATGTTCATTATAGTCGGGCATAACCGGAACATGTGTGAAAGTCCTCCACGGTAAGCTTCACGACACCAGCATAGGTTGTTTTCCTTTAGAACGACTTTAAACATTTTAGCTGAAGTTGAATAAATCCCCCAAATATTTTTTTGCTGCTTTAGGAAAATGTTCGGGTCACCCGAACAGTTTTAGATTGTGTAGAGCATTATGCCACTCTTTCGTGGAGAGTTCTCTACCCAATTAATCTCCCTGTTTTCTTCTTAATAGGTAGAAAATGTCCACTCCCCACTAAAGAGAGGATGATTGGTCTGGCGAGTTCCCTGCACACTTGACAACTTCAGTTTCTCTGCAGCATTTTTTCTCTGGCTTTGCTTGCATGCATCAGTTGTCCCGGGTTCTTGTCCTGGTTTCAGGCCAACGTTTCTTAGAATTGTATTAGTTACTGTATAGAAGTGTGCATAATTCAACCAATAGTTTAAACTGTTAAATTAAATTCTAAGATGGCTGGTTAAGCAGCTAATCGAAACTGTTTAACTCCCAGACTGGTATTTCAGTAGTAAGGCTGTAGAAAGAAGTGCAAGAGTAGAAGTACAGAGGAAGCAGTTCAAGGCTTGGGTATAGGTACTGGATGTCAAAGTATCCAAGCAACGGCAAAAGCTGGTCATTCATTCTTGGAAGAAAACAATGAAAACAGAGAAGCAGGTGAGCATTGTTGTTAGATCTAATAATTTTGGTTTGGGCCCTGTTTCAGCCCCCAGCGCCCGTGTGCAGCCTTTCCTCCGGCCCCCTCCGCTGCATCCACTTCCCTGGCATGCTTTCCCTCCCGTCTCCCAGCCCGCCCACCACCCCTGATTGGACTACTCCAGGCCCAGGTTTATGCGCAGTGAAGCGCTTGCGCCGTTTTGGTGTCATTACAGAACTGGCAGCAGGTGAGCATTGTTAGAGCGAACCTCCTGGGACTCTAATAATTTTAGTTTGGGCCCTGCTTTCAGCCCCCAGCACCTTTGTGCAGCCTTTCCTCCGGCTCCAACCACGGCATCCACTTCCCCGGCATTCTTTACCTTCCAGCCTGCCCACCACCCCTGATTGGTGTATTGAACGATCATAAGCGACCCTCTCAGGCCAGCCCTCTGCCCGGCAGCCCCTGCGGCAAAGGACCCCAAGGCAAAGGGTGGCTCCTACAGAAGCGGCTCCAAACTGTCTCTGCCGGTGTCGGCAGGGGAAGCCAGGAGCCAGCCGCCATCCAGCAGCGACAAATAAGGTAGGAGGTGGCCAGAAGCCCCTCTGCATTATAGACCGACATACATTAGGAACATACTGTGATTATTAGCTTGTGGCCTCTAGGATAGCACTGTGATTATTAGCTTTGCCCTCTAGGATAGCACTGTGATTATTAGCTTGTGCCCTCCTAGGATAGCACTGTGATTATTGGACAGTACTGCGATTAGCTTGTGCCCTCTAGGATAGCACTAGGATTATTAGCTTGTGCCCTCTATGATAGCACTGTTTTTGGCTTGCCCTCTAGGATAGTACTGTGATTGCTAGACTGCACCCTCTAGGATAGTACTGTGATTATTAGCCTGCACCTTCCAGGATAATATTATGATTATTAGCTTGTGCCCGCTAGGATAGCATTGTGATTATTAGCTTGTGCCTTCCGGGATATCACTGGGATTATTGGCCTGTGACCTCCAAAAAAGACTGATTATTGGGCTGTGCTCTTCCTAGGGTAGTACTGTGAATATTAGCTTGTGCCCTCTATCATAATACTGTGATTGCGCCCTACATTAAGAGATTAGCACACATTGACCAGATTCACATCTAGAAAGCTATAGCATAGCACTGTGATTATTAGCTTGTCCCCTCTAGGATAGTGCGGTGATTGCTAGCTGGTGACCTCAAAAAATACGGTGATTTCTGGCTTGAACCTTATAGGCTAGTACTGTAATTATTGGCTTGTTCCTTAGGATAACATTGCGACTACTGGACTGTGCACTAGCTTTAGAGATTAGCACCACTATAAAATAGCGCTGTGACTATTGGCTTTAGCCCTCTTGGATGGTACTGTCAATATGAATTTTTACCCCCTAGGATAGTACTGTGATTATCAGCTGGGCCCTTCTATGATTGTACGGTAATTGTTTGTTCCGAGACAGTACCGTGAACAGTACTCTGTTTCACACCACAGAGATTTGTCTGTTGCTGTAAGTCTCATCCAGGGAGAACCACTTTAGAGACAGCCATTGCAATATCCTAGCGATATAACCACAGCAGACCTCCCCAACCGGACAACCTAAACTCGAGACGGCGACTGAATTACCCAGCGAGATCACCTGACTAGACCACCCCAACAGACAAAGCCCAAGCTTTTATCGGACAACCACCCTCCCGCCCCCCAGACCCAGTCGAACACCACAAGAAAGCCGGACCAAAAGCAAAAAGACCAACTCTGCAACACCGAACAGAAGAAAAACTAACCAAAAGAAACAACAAAAACTCAAAATGCTGCATACACAAATTGGACCAAAGGAAAGACAAAGCACAGAAAGAAAAAACCCAACTGAACACCACCGAAGATTCACAACTGCAGAACACACTCCCACAGACAATAACGACAACAGAACCAGCGCAGAGAAAAGAGAGAAATCCCCTTACCTAACACCATACCTCGCAAGTAACCACTCACCGGAACAAGCCGACCTAGTGCTCAAATCCAGAACGACCAACAACCAGACACAACCACGCAGAAGAAGAATGGACTAAGTTTGAAACAACAAGAACATAATTGACGCCCTAACTCCTTCCATCACCAAAACCAGAGGACCCTCCACTCAACAGACAAGATTTAGAACAGGAACCTGATGATAACAAAACCCCAAGACTTAACCTTGAAGAACTTTTCGATCACAGACACAACTGTGCCAACACCTCAACTAGAGATCGACCTCAAAGGAAACTTTTTAAAAAAACATTTTTATTAATTTCCAACATGTGCAACATACAATGTAACAACCATTATACAAGTCAATTCTCTCATACAGTTCCATGATGTTTTTCTCCCCTGCCCCCCTCTCCCCGAGCCTACCAACCATTCCAACCTTTCTTAATCCACTTTATCGGGCGTACCTCCTTCTCCTCCACTTGGAGGACCATCTTCTTCCTGACTTGCCTGGTCAGATCCAGGCTGTGTTGCTACTATTTGTTTCCAGGCCACCAGTGTGTTCGCTGCCTCATCCCAGACTGTGGTCTCGGCATTCGCCCATTTCTGCAGGTCATACCACCAGGCTTTTGCTCTGTCTCCTGCTCGCTTTCCACTCCATTGCTATTCTGCGCTTAGCTAGTATATATGCCAAGTCTTTAAGTTTACTCTGCCTGGGGGAAACCCCCCAACATAAACACGCGTAGGGTATTTACATCCAAGTTAATCTTTCCTTGCCATGTAGCATGCCACGTCCTCCCAGTATTTTTTTTTATTTCGGGGCATGCCCAGAACATGTGTAGCATTCCAGCGTTAAACTACCCACATTTTGGACATGTCTGTGTGCCAGCATTTTTAAACCTGGCTATCCTCCTGGGGGTCATATATGCCCTGTGGGTGACGTATAGCTGCGTCCTGACCCATAACCCATCACTCATTGGTTCCCCGTTTCCTCCTCCCAGTCTCGTCTCGTCCGGGTTATGTCTTTTCCCCACTTTAGACATCAGTAGCTCGTATAGCCGGGAGACCTCATGGCCCCTGTCTGATAGGTCATAGAATGTTTCAATGACTGCCTCTGGCTGTTGAGCTAACTCTGCCTCGGGCCATGTGTCTTTTATCGTCCTCACCAGCCTAGCATATGTAATGTAATGTATTGTATTGTCCTTGGTGTAAACCGGTGTCTGCCTGCAAAGCATCAAAACCTTTCACCTCTCCGTTCTGCCACACATCCCCATGGTTCCCACGCCTGTCGGTTCCGATTTTTCCCCAGATAGTCCTCATTTGCTCATCTACTCCTTTCAGTGCCACTAGCGGTATCTGTGGGGAGCACGGGTACGGTTTCTTCAGCAATTGGCAGGCCCTTCTCCACATTTTACCACCCAGGTCCAGCAATCTGCTGCCCCTCCCCCATTGCAATTTTGGCAGCCACATCCATTCATTTAGGAAATACGGGGTGCATCCGGCCCTTAGTAGTTTGGATTCCGGTGTGGGGTCCTCCAACAGCCACCTTGCTACATACTGGAGTTGGCTAGCCAGGTAGTACGCTTAAAAGTTGGGCAATCTAATGCCCCTCTGTTCATATGGGTTCTGTAATTTCCACAATGCTACCCTGTTCCTAGAGTTATGCCATATAAACCCCCTGCATATGCTCTGTAGCTTGGTAAAAAACTGTTTGGGTATCATATATAGTATATTCGCAAAATAATGTAACAACCTGAGCAGGACAACCAACTTCAACAGTGTCACTCTACCCATCATTGTCAAGGGCAGCTTGGCCCAGAATACCATGCTATTTTCAATTTTTGACACTGCTCTCTGTGTTCTGCTTGTGTTAGACTTCCGTTGTATGGTACACATCTATTCCTAAATACCTAAACAACACTGTCTCCCATTTTATCTGTAATACTGGCAGCTTGTGCTGCGGTATCCCCGCGTATCTGCCCAGAAGGAATATGCTTGATTTCTTGGGGTTCACTGTTATGCCGGACAATATTGCAAATCTTTCCAAAACATACTGTAGGTTCTCTTCTGGGTTCTTTAGGTACAGTAACATTTCATCAGTGTACATTGATATCAAATGTTGCCCTCCTTTGGTGCTGATGCCGACTTCTCCATATTGCCACCTCAAGTATGCCGCCAGGGGCTCCAGTGCTAAAATAAAAAGCATTGTGGACCACGGGCATCCTTGTCTGGTGCCTCTGCCTAGTTGCCACTGTTGTGATATGGTCGTTCCCTATGCCATATTCCTTTAGCACAGCCATCAACCACGGCCACTTGATCGAGTCAAAGGCTTTTACTGCATCTAGCGAAACTATTGCCACCTCCTGGGAGCTTCCTTGTCTGTTCTATGACATGGTGGAGTCTCCTCAGGTTGTCAGATATGCTTCTACATGGGACATACCCCGTTTGGTCAGAGTGTAGAAGTTTGTTTACGACTGGTCTCAACCTGTTCGCGTTCACCACTGTGAGTATCTTGCTTTCTTGGTTGAGCATCGAAAGCGTCTTTAGGACCCGCATTCTGTGTCAGGTTTATTGGGTTTAAGGAGCGGAATGATAATCTCTTCTCGTAGGGACTCCTCAATGTGTTTGTGTTAAACACTTCATTTAGCATTGCTAGCAGCGGGGGGTGAGTAATTCAGCCCTATACACTTTGTAGAACTCACTCGGGAGTCCATCCGCCCCGGGGCCTTATTAGTAGGTAGTGACTTAAACATGTGTTCTAGCTCATCCAATGATATTGGGGCTTCTAGGTTCTCCCTCTCAGCTTAGGGAGAGTGATCTCTGTTAATGCTTCTTGTATGTCTATCTCTTCCCCTCCAGCAATATCTGCATATAGTTCCTTATAGTAATCCAAAAAACATCCATTCACACCTTCCTGGGTGTCATGCATCTGTCCGTCTACTCTTCGCATTGTTCTAATTGCTTGTCTTACTTTCATATAACCAAGCTAGTAGCCGCCCTGGTTTGTCTCCTTCCGTGTGTTGCCTCTCCACATATTTTTTATAATTTAAATTACATAATCTCTCCCAGTGATTTCGGCATTCTTGCTGTAGTCGGGCTATCCTCCCGGCTTCCTCAGAGAACCCTGTGCACTCTCGCATCATTGTTTCTAGACTATTCTCTGCATCATGTAAGTCCTGTGTTATGCAGTTTTGCAATCCCTTTGATTTCGATATCGCTTCCCCTCTCACCACCACTTTAAATGCCTCCCATAGGGTTCCTGCCGACTCAACACTGCCGGTTTTGTGTCCAAAGTATTCCTTTATCCCTTCCCTCAGATCTTCTCTAAACGCTGTGGCTTGCAGTGCCTCGGCCCTAAGTCTCCATGTCAGGAATCTCGCTTTGGGGGGTAGATACTGCCATGTTGCCATCAATGGTGCGTGGTCCGAGAGGAGCATGGCCTTATATTCTATCTGCGTCGCTTCCTGTATTAGCTCTTGAACCATAAAGATATAGTCTAATCTAGTGTGCAAGTTTTGTGGGGCAGAGTGATGTGAGTATCCCTTCACCTGTGGGTGGTGCATTCTCCACACGTCCACCATCTGAAAAATCACATAATAGGCCCCTCAGGGCCTTTGCTCCTGGGGCGTGCTTGCTGGCCTTCCCGTCCGACCTATCTAGTCTCGGGTCCAGAGTGCAATGGAAGTCATCACCCCCCCAAATGACAGCCCGTCCATATATGAGCTTATCCTGGCATACAAGTTCTTAAAATAGCCAGTAGTGTCCTGGTTAGGGGCGTAAATGTTAATAATGTTCACCTCCCGATTTTCCACCATCCCTTTCATTAACACCATTCTGCATTCTTTATCTATAGTAGATTGCAGCAGCTTGAATGGAGGGTGTGGTGCTACCCACGTTGTCACTCCTCTAGCATACGCAGAAAAAGTCGCTCCCAGGGTTCTACCTTTCCATTTTTATCACCACTCCTTGCTTCTCCTTGATCAGATGGCTCTCTTGGAGCAGTGCGATATCCACTTTTTGTCTCTTCAGGTACATCATGATCTTATTACGTTTAATGTAATTATTCAACCCCCTCACATTCCAGGTCACTATCCTTAGGTCTCCCATTCTTTCTGTTTCCTACCCCCCCATCGCCGCCCCCGCCCTTCTTCTATTTAGTGGCTTGTGTTTGTAGGCTCGCTCCATTATAACTCCCCACACTCCCACCCTTTGCCCCTTTTGAAAAACCCCAACTCCTCCCCCACCAATCCCAACTCCCTCCCCACCTGCTTCCCCAACCTTACCCAACTGTTGCCCAGCTCCATCCCTGGATCTCAGGCTATGCCGCATCTATTCCCTTTCTCAGTTTTTCGATACTTCGAGCTCAGCAGGTGGGTACCGCCCTACCACTATCCCAACTAATCTACCTCTCGGGGGTGATCTTGTGTCTCTCAGTGCTGCTTGTCTTAAGCAGCCCCTGAATCCCATGTTTTAATCAAACAATTTATTACACAGTTACTTATCCTCCAGCTCCCCGTGTACCTTCCCAGGGAATCACAATATATTCTGCGTTATAGTGTAGTCCCAACGTCTATTGTTCTGAAGTGTTCATTATTTAGCAGCCCTCGCCAGTCCAACCCAACAAAACGGAGAATATGCAAGTTCATTTATCCGCACTGCTCTCCACTTGATTGTCTGCCGTCGCCTGACAGTTCCTCTCATCCAGCCATGCTGTCACATCCTCCGGGGTGTCAAAAAAGAAAGCGGTGTTCTTGTGAAACACTCATCTTCGCCGGGTATAGTAACATATATTTGTAACCAGCCTGGCGTAGCTTCTCTTGATCGACACATGGTTCAACTGTTGTCTTTGCACCTGGAAGTATGCTGTGACTGTTGCGGATGCTCTGTTTATCATTCTGGAAATGCTCCAGTATCCTCTGTCTTTATAGTTCAATATTGTGGTGATGATCGGCCGAGGGGGGTGCTCCTGGTGGGGGCCTCCTAGTTGGGGGCCCTATGCGCTCTCTATGGTAAACGCTTGGAAGAGGGTGCCTCCTTCAATCTCCTGCAGCAGCATGTTCTCGATGCAGTTTGTCGGGTCCGGTCCTTCTCCTTCTGGGAGCCGCACAATGTGCAGGTTATTTCTGCACACGCGCCCTTCCGCTTCCTCCGCTCTGTTCTCCAGGTTGGGCACTTGTTGACGCAGCGGGTTCACTTCCTCAGCGTTGGCGGTGCAAGTGGTTGTGTTGGCCTTTACATCCTTTTCTAGTGCCCCAGTGCGTTCAGCCAGCGCCCTGACGTCCTGCCGCAGTAGATTAAGCTCCACTCCCACAGCATCGATCTTATATTGCAGCGAAGTCTGCAGTTCGGCAATGGCAGTGTCAAACTTGCATTCCCATGTTGCCTTCAATTCTGCGATGGCTTCCAAGATGTGCTTGCCATCATGTGTCGGGGATATATCTCCTTGTGCACCTTGCCCTTTCGTTTTGACCACCTCTGCTGCCTGCATAGACTTTGCGAACTCGTCCATTGTTGGCTGCTTCCCCTTAACTTTGGACTGTTTGCTTGCCATTTCAGTGGTGGGAGGGAGGCGCTCCACTGCGGGTTCTGTGTCTCAGCAGTTGTAAGCCAGTATCGCCCCACCACCTTCACTTAACTCCTGTGACCGGCACCCTGGTCTCCTGTCTGTGGTGGTGGCCTGGTTGATGCGTTTTATTTTCTGCCTTTATTCGTGATGACGCACACCATAAGATTTCTTTTGCATCCGCAGCGTCCCACTGATGTTACACCTCCTATGTTATGTAGTCTTGTGGCGGCCGTGATTGTCTGCCCCCGTTCTGATATGGTCAGGATTGTTGCGGACCTCTCTGTTGCTCAGTGGCACTCTTACTGCTTCCAGACAATGATTAGCTGTATGAGCTTACAGCGCTACCCTCTGTGGCACACTTTCTAGTCCAATGCGTCTGTTATGATCCCTGTGTATCTGTTATGATCCCTGTGTGTATGGGTGCGGGCACTGACTCATGTCACGTTGCATACATCTAGCCTGGTGCTATGCTGTGACCTTCCAATCGGCTGCGCCTTTTTTCAGTTCCTATTTCAGTCCCGATTATACTGCAGGTCTCGCCTTCAGGTGTTTTGTGCCTTCCAATCTTGCGTTAGCTGTCCGCCAATTGTCACACCAAAGTCCAGGCAGGGCTGACCATCTTGCGTGCAAACCTCCCTGCTGAGGCCCCCAATGGCCAGGTTTATTCTTTTCCCCCTGCAAGTGATCCCTCCTGGCGTGTGGGCTTCTCCACGTCGGTACTATCTGTGCTTATTCAGTGTTAATTCCACGGCTGTAGTTCCCCGTTTCCTTTGGTGCCGGGCTCCGTTTCGGTTTAGCCCCTAGATTGTTGCCAAACGGTGGTTACTTTGTGTCTTCCGCGAGCCGCTGGGGATCTGCTACTGTCACTACTCAACCCTTTCAGTATGCGCTCTGTATCGCATGAGACCGTATTGCATCTGTTATAAGTGCAGGTTGGCTAGTTCTGACGGGAGTTCAAAGTGGCTCGCGTACCCCTCGGTGCTCCCCAGAAGCACGTAGTGTATTCTTCAGTTTGGCTGGCGCTACATTAGTTCCCGCACCGTACCTCAAACAACATGCCCTCCACTATGCTTGTCCTCAATAGAATGATTCCTTTGTCTTCGGGGTCCTAACACAGCCGCAGCATCTTTCCTGCAACCCGTTCCGTTGCCACCTCTGAGCCCCGCCGGTACACACCTGATGGGGGTCTGTTCGTTCATGGGCGTTGTGCTATATGTGGAAGGGTGCGCCTATTCCAACATGGTGTGCGCCTCGAGGTCTGGGCGCTATGAACTCCGCTTCCCCAGCTTCTTCATGAGGACCGGAATTAGCATACATGTCCAACACTACCAACAACCTCACATACTCAAAGGATGTAGAATTCGGGCGTAGATAGAATTGTGAACATTAGCCTGCGTCGCATCTAGATAGCATTATGAATGTTAGCAAGTACCACATTTAGATAAATTGTGAACATTAGCCTGCGTCGCATATAGACAGAATTGTGAATGTCGGCCAGTGCCACATCTAGATAGAATAACGAATATTAGCCATTGCCACATCTAGGCTGCACTGGAAATATTACCAATGCCACAACTAGTTTGAATTGTGAATGCTAGCTTTCCTTACATCTATAGAGGATTTCAAGGGTGGGCCAGTGCCACATTTGCATATAATTGTGAATATTGGCGTGCATCATATATAAACAGGATTGTGAATATTAGCCAGTGCAGGATCCAGCTAAAAATGCTGAGATATGCATGCGCCACATCTAGAAAGAACGTGGAAATTTAACACCTATCACTTCAAGATAGCGAGGCCAATAACCAACCCACTAACAATTTCACCCCTCTGCATACACCTCTCAAACTCTAACCAAACTCAACCACAACCCTAAAGACTAACAAAGCGCGCAAACTTCACTACACCCCAACACCAAAACTAACTAAACATAGCTTTGCACAACAGCACACGGCAGCTACCGACCAGAAAGCACCCCCCAAGCTCAGCGAACAGTGTTAACCGAACTGAAGCTGCCAACAGCACATCATAGCCCTCCTGCACTTAACCCGCTTGTTCCCACTAACTCAACCCCCACCCCCTTTTCTTTTCAGATCCGCCAGAGCACCAGGAGACTACTCTGGTGTTAACAGTGCGTGGTACAAATATTCTTTAACATTAACATAAACTCTTAAGCTGAGGGAGCCACACGGGGTCACACGAAAGGTCAAGAATCTAGTAGAGGAAGACTAGATGGGCCTTCCTCGCAAGAGCAATCTCTATCGCCAATTCTGCCATAACACTCTCTTGCTTTTACTTTACTTGTTTAATTAGGTAAAGGAGAACAGCATGGGCAAATGTTCCAACATACAGGCATCTTCCGGTTTACTTATATAAGCACAAATTGAATGGTTTTATCCAGACATCAGTTTATACCTACATTTGTACCATCACTCAGGCTTGAACTCCAAATTAACGCATGAAAGTGTTTTGAAAAGGCAGACCTACTTCTATTGAAAGATCATTCTCATTCCCAGACAATATCTTTACCTCATGCTGTCACCTGGCGACTCGGTAAAGAGGATGGATTCCAGCATGCACAATTGCATGCGCATGGAGTGCCTTGAACAAAAGCTGCTACCTTTCTTAAAGAAAAGTAACATGGACTTGTACCACTGCCTTTTTGTAAATACATTTTTGGTGTGCCATCTGTCAAGGGTTACTCTTGAGTGGCTGAGTTGTTGTCGATAATTGGTTTACTTTGAGTTGATCAGGGTTCCTGGCTGCGTACTAGTTTGTTAATCTACTTTCTGAATTGAACTAATTGTGGATACAAAGGATTTGAGTGAGATACAGGAGACGAAAACCTGCATACAATATAACAAATGTTTATTTTTTGCCCGACGCCCGTGTGTTTATTCGGAGAGTCGTAAGTGGGCATATTTTGGATGAGGACAGTGAGCACATAGCACATAGCACATTCTTTGGCCTTAATACAGTTTAGTCGGTACCTTTTATACACTTTAGGTCTGCTCTACATCCCTAAACACATAGTCATCAAAAGGAGGCGCATATTTCACAAAACAAAGGCCCTTATCGTGGAACGTGAACCATATAACCATCCATTTTGGGATTGACTACCTCATCTTTGGGCAAAGCCCATATTTTCTGAAGTGTGCATGCACCCAATCTTTCAAGTCATTGAACAAATCTAGTAATTTGGGATTGCTGTGGCACAGTAACTTGCCGCCTATCTACAGTAGCGAGTACGCCTTTGTTATGCTAGCAGCCATAATTTTGTAGATCTTAACATTTGCATTCTCCTCATCCAATGCATCAAAGGTCTTTGCCTATTGCCACTGGTTCCACCAATACTACCTGTGGAGCCGTCTGTGCCTAGACATGGTTTACTTCATTGAGCAATAACTAAAAGACTTCTAATTATTAGTACAGTGGAATCAATGCAGAAGTGGCTGCAACAGTTTCTTCCTTAAGTCCTTCCATACCAGGTTGCTAATCTGATGTCTCATTCTTGTATTGCAATGCAATGTAATTACTCTACTTGTAGTGACCAAGTTATTATATATATATATATATATATATATATATATATATATATATATATATATATATATATATATATATATATATATATATATATATATATATATATATATATATAGTGGTTGAGAATAATATTGGCTTTTGTTTGCATAGTTTAGTCAGTCAGGTTTCCATTATTAAAAAAAGTACATCAGTTATGATGATCCAGCAACATGCCATGAATGTCTCCTTTGGCATTTACTGATGTTACATTCATTTGCATGTAGCCAAGTGATACATTTTACAGTTAGTTAGAAATGGGTTGTAAATTAATCTAGTCTTTAAGTATTGTGGATGTTATTTGAGTGAAATGTTCGCAAATTGTGTGATCTAAAGCAATGACTTTGTATGTGGGGGCCAGCGTGTATGTATTGGGCGTTATGAAGGTACATTCCTTGGCTGTATGTGTAAACCCGTTGGCTACTGGAGCTCTAAGGCGATCTCTAGAGCTATTTTAAGCACACTTATGGTGTTAGTGCCCTGATCCATGCCAGACATCTGTTAAAAAAAAGTCCCTTTCTCTAACATCGCAGGATACCCTGCTGAATTTAATGTTTAGCAGGAATAAAATGTTTAAAAGTTGCCTCTACGCACGCATTCAAGTATTAACTCAAAAGTAAAAAAAAATGTGTTGGCCCAATTAGAGAAAAAAACAGCGGCGTAGCCACCACGGTCCTCATCGGACTCGTAGGTAAATCGCCTAAAAACATAGTGAACTATCTTTTATTGAAAAACATTCTGTACATGTATTGTGTTGCTGTCTTTAAAAGACTGTCATGTTTTTTTCTTATGAAGGTTGCTGCTTTTGGAGGGGGGTCCTGGATCCCCTTCCTGTTTACTTGGTAGCAAGCACATTGTATCTTGGGGCTTTGAAGACATGTTACCTGCACCTGACAGTAACAGTGGCTCAAGTAATGAGAACAAAGGTAAGTGTTACATTTTTTTGATAATCTCTTGTAAAGTGCTGCACTTGATTTGTTGCATTTTGATTTGTCGAATTAATGGTACTTTCCCGTCTGGCAAGTGGTTAATACAATGTTACTGTCTTATATTTCTTTTAAGGATGAACCTGTTTTGGCTACATTGCAAAGGAAATGGGAATATTTCACTGCAGAAAACACCGTTTATGTGCCTTTTTAATATAACCAAACGCATCCTCCCCATTTACATGTAGAATCGTTTCTGACATCCCATTTTCCAAGTTGGAGACAAGTAGTTTTTGTTTTCACAAATTGTTAGAATTGGTGGGTTGCATGTACATCCAAACCAGTCAGATTGTTTGATCCGTGCACCCTCAATGGAGAAGGCTCTGGAGATCACTGTAACTGCCTAGATACCATATCTGACCTGGGTTCTTAGTTAACCTCCACATATCTTTACAGGGGAATCTATTAGGGTTTGTTTTAGGAACAGCAAACAGTTATATTGTCTCCCTTTCCCCTCAGTGATTGACTTTTTTTGGGGGGGACTGGCTGTTGTGGTAAATCGGTCTCAGGAGGCAGACAAGAGGTCATGTCAACAATTGTGTTTTATTAATGCAAGAGAAGGTGGCCAATTCTTTCCCTATGTCTAACATGGATGTTGGTCCAATCCAAAAGAAAAGAATACATGGCACTCGTCAGTAAGTCTTGCGAACCGAACACAGTCCTTCGTCCCAAAAGCCTACTCGGATTGATGTGATCACTGCGACTGTCATAATTACGACGGCCGAAAATGCCGACTTTTTTTTTTTTAAACCCCTTTGCAGCACATATATATGCGGGGGAAACCCCCCACAGCCACCCATATTAATATTAAAACATATACCCTAAAAAGAAGTCGGCATTTAAGGCCGTCGTAATTGCAAGGGCGACATTTTGGGCCATTACCGCCTAATCTAACCTGCGTGCTAACCCTACCAGTAATAAGCAGCAAAAACATAAATTCGACCAGAACACGTCTCCAAAGGGTTCCCCTTCTCAATGTCTGAAATGGTGGCTAGCAACAATCAGAGCAGTTTTTATTGATCTGTGACTCCATGGAGGGCGAAGTGTGCATTGCAAAGATCGATTAATGAACAATGACATCTGGTCAGGCAAAACATGTTCTCCTTTGACCAGTCTTCTGGAGCTGCCGGCTCTTAATGCTTTGGAAATCAATTTTTTCTGATATCAGTTAGTGGGAGAAGGCAAACGAACATTCACAGATTTAGTCTCACCCCTCACTGGAAATGTAGGGTGACGCATGTTCCAAAGACTAAAGGAACTCAGGATTTCATTCCACAACATGCTTTGGTCCCCTGATGCCAGAATAGGGTTGCAAACATGTGGCGTTCCAAGAACACTGGGGCCATATCTTCCCATGCGCCCACCATCCACTGTTCCTCAGTGAAGTTCCTTTGTGACGTCTCCGAACAAGTGCTTCTGTGTCTTGTGTTTCTGTGCTGAAAATGCTTTATTAGCTACATGCAGCTCTGTTTTCCAGCTGCTTCTTTTAGATTGCCCCTGTACTCACTTATGTCTGCAGGCTACTGGACCATGTATTGTCGCCTGGCTTTTCTCTTGGTTACTTCAATTCTTAGTAGACCGGTCTGTATGGTACTTAAACGGTGATCACCTATAGTTATTGATTTGGATTTCTCCATTTGTGATTTGTTTGAGTAGTAAAGTGGTTTGGTGACAGTTACCAATTTAGTGTATTCTGGTTAAACCATAACATTTCCACTTCATTGTGTGGTTCACCTCTCCTCTTCCTTCAAGCTTCTAGGTCCCCTTAACCTGGATGCCCTTCCTGACTTGTTCTACATTCCTTCATCCACCCTGCATTTGTTGCTGGACTTTTGTCACACACTCGTGCCATGTGTTTTGGTGGGATGCGTTCTGTTGTGTCCTTGTTCTGGTATAATTAGAATTGCAGGCCCCTTCTATCCCATCTCCGTGTTCTCAGGTTTGTTCGAGCTTGGTTGCAGTCCTCTTGCAGAGACCCAGGGATTTCATGTGGTTTCATGAGGTCCGTCGTGCCACGCTGCATGCAACATAGTCTCTTCTCTTTTTCTGGTATTGCCATTCTTTATCCATTATCTGCCTGTCCTTATGGTCTCTTCTCTCTTTCCACATCTCAGGACTAGATTCTTCATGCTTCAACCCGCCTTTTCCCGTTCCTCAAGCCCTGCTCTCCTATGTGTTGGCTGGAGAAGGTCTCTGGGGGGGCTATCCCTGTGGATTCACAGAGGTGATTCTCACTGTTCACGTACATTCTTTGAAGACGCTTTATTATTAATTCCATAGATGTTCAAATATGTGTACACTTCCCCTTTCTTTACTAAAAGACGAAAGGAGGGTTTTCTTGCTTATGATGTGGTTACAAAAAAATCCCTCTCTAGGCAATTGTATGCCACCAGTATAAATGTAAACCGTAAAGACAAGACTGGGTGGAGGACTTTATTTGACCTGTCAATGTATGGTTGTTTAGAAGGGCGGACTCAATTTGTGAATTAGTACTTCTGGATGCGTGCAAGCGTATTCCAAACTAGGGGCCACATCGCAAGTTTGAGGTTTTGCTGCACAAGACTAGCTCTTCCAATTTAGGATGCCCTCTGTCAAAGCTCTGCTACCAGGAATTCTCTAAAATGATGACTGCAGTTGTGGGTCCCTTGAAACCTTCCAGGTGCACATCTTGTCATATTTGCATGACTGGTGCATCTAGGCACTTCCTCTTAGGCAGTCCTGACCTCCCTACGAATCATTTTGGACTTGGGGTTTGTGCTTTGCCTTTCGATAATATCAGCTGATTGTATCTCAGTATAAGTCCCACATTGGCCTAATATGAGATGTCTCCTTGGGCAGAGTGTTTCTAACCCAATAGCGGATCAAGGAGTTAAAAGAAGTTTCCATGCAGATGTTCAGGGTCCCTCGTGCCACTGCGCTTATGTTTATGGACTACACATGAGACCCTCTATTGTGCATAGCGAGGCACTGGTCCCAAGAGACCCGGCCTCGGTCGTTCCCGGTACCAATTCAGTAGTAGGCCAAGAAATACATGAGATATATGAACAGTGGAAATTTCTGTAGTCATGGATTTGTCATTTACGAGGTGGGGCACTTCTGCTTATTGGCTCGTGCAAGCTTCACCAGGAGTTCCCGGATTATAGCGTGTCTGGTTAATGCAGTGCTGTGGATAAACCAGCTTTATTTCTTGAGAACATAGGGAGTTGCTGCCAGTAACGTCTTGTGTATAAAAAAAAAGGCTGTTTTTAATTTCACTGCTGCCCCAAACAATGCTCACCTTATTAAATAGCTCCTCCTATAGTGTCTACATAAAGTTATTATCTCAGCTTCAGATTTGAGGCACAAGTTATAAAGCAATCTCCCTCCAATCTTATCTACTTGACCACCAGTTGACCACTATCTTCTTGGCATCTATCCTTAATGCTGGGAGAGCTGGAATAGGCCCTTGTACATTGACCACTAAACGCAAGACTGGCTGGATCACTAGTCGAAGATTAAAGCCAGTTTAGAATGTCCGCCAAGTTTCTACACAGCCTGCTGGAGAACAGCAAACCAACTCCTTGCTCCCCCTCCATCTTGTAATGGGACGTGTCCACCTTCCTAATGTAAAAACTAGATAAGGAAGACAACCAAGCCACGATCTCTAATAAACCTGCATTCAAAACACTCCCAGACCTAAACCCTTAGATTTGACCTGTTCAGCTTCATGAAAGTGAAACATTGACCCACCTTGTGTACCACAACAGCTTTCCCCTGTGCCCTATGTTTGGAGGACTTGACGTCGGCCCCTCTGTGAGACCCGGTTCCAGGGCCTGATTTGAGTCCATTTAAACAATGGAACATAGCCACCAGAGAGGGGGCACTAACAGGCTCAGCAACCGCCCACAATCTTTCTTCAGCACCATAACCCCTCCAATGAGAGGTTAATCAACCTTCGATTAAATGATCCTAGCATACAGGATTGCTTGCCCCTCACATTCTTCCTTTTCCTCTGTAAATACTGGGGAGCTACATTTATTCTGGTCTTTTACAGGCAAGGTTTCAATAGACTTGCATGAAAAGTCGGGTGACGCCTCCAACTCTGAGGTAGCTTTAGTTTCATAGTCACCATAGTTACCAACCTCCTAATGGCCCAAAAAACATAGACTTAACTGATTCCCCCCCTTTTATCTGATGTTGGTTAACCACACTACCTCTCCCACCTGATAGATTGTGCATGGGTGTCGTGATTGATCATAGGCTGCTTTGATCTGTTAAAATGCTCTAACTACCATGTGTATGCTTTCTCCTGGGACCTTCAGTCCTCTTTCTACATCAGGAAGATGCATCTTCACCACCACCCCATCTTCTTAAAGTTGTTGCGAGGATGATTTTGCAGAATGCAGATATACAATGTCATAGATGTTAGTCTTTGTCTGAATTGTTGTAACAAAATTATTTCCTGTGTCGAGGTTACACCAAAGATATTTTCCAACTCATGGTTTATCTTCTCAGTTTGCCATTGAATTTAGCACAATCACTTTGAACTGGAGGCTTCCAGCCCTTTAAGATAAGTAGCAATACCCTGGAGATGGATGGGGATGCAGGTTTTAATCAAACATCAATAATTCAGACGACACGAATAACTTGGCAAAAGTTTGTCTGTTTTAATGTAAGTAATTAAAACAGGGAGTACAACAAACATCAGCAATCGCTCTATATTCAACTCTCTCCAACATTTCATTAAAAAGCTGGGTTCATAAACCCAAAATTGGTCATAGCTGATGCGCTGGCCTGCGTCATTACCAACGTCATCCTACGTGACAAACTTCTAAAACATATTGGGAAACGGGATTGGTGCTAAGCTTTGCCGCCAGGTACACTCACGGGGCCGCGACTTTGTTCTCCCTGATAATGGTGCTTGTATTTATAACATGGTACTGACTCAGTGACCTCTTGCAGGACTGTGCATCACACGAAATCCTCGCGGATCCCAGTCCTGCACGTGAGGTAAGATTATATTTCACTAATACAACACGCTGCACAACCACTCATTGCTGCACGTGTTGACTTTTCACGCATGATCGTGTTTGAGGAGACTAATACCTCCGTTTTCTTGCTCTAGGAGCCCCGACTGGCTTTTTCCAGCAACGGCCCCACACACGAATACCGGGTGGAATTATTTCCACTCAGGTAAGCTGTCTTCCCTCCATTATATTATATACATGGTACAGCTAACCATTAAGTTGACTTTTAAATTATTTCACTGGAACTCTCTCCTAAACAATATTCCCTTTCCCTGTCTACAGCACCCCCACACAGACCACGTCCTGATGAATGCCGTAGTAGACACGAGGCCCATCTAGCCCCCTGAGACGGCAGAAATACCTCGGTGTAGAAGCACCTTTTATCTACAGTGTAACATCACTGTTTGCATCTAGAACACTGTTTTTTTGTTTTGTTTTGTACTTGTTAATATGCTGTTCACTATGTTGTGACGATTACTGAATTGTCTTCGGTTCTGTTACACAAGCATTCACCGGCATCGCTGGTGTTTGCTTCTATGGTCTATATGTGTGTTACAAAAAGCAATGTTTGGTGAAAAGAAATGTTGACGCATCAATCAATCCCATTCACGATGTTTGATATAATACAGTCCAAACAATCTTTTGAGTAAGATACCATTACTTGAGTGTCTGTGTTTATTTATTTTAGACCACAGGGTACACAGGAGAGTGTGAAGGTGTTCCTTCTTTTGACCTGTTCAATTGTATTTGTGTTTGGATTAACATAGAGAAATAATTGGATAGTCAACAACAGGAGCAGCAACTAAGCCCTCCCCTAAAAATGGCTACTATGAACGTCACTAAATGTGCAACGTCCCATTGGCTACACAAACTATAGGACCCCCAACTACCTGGTCCTCTACAATTGGTTGGCTACTTACCCCCTTCAATAACCTTCCTCCTACGTGACAAGCATGTAGACCGAACAACCAGGTGCGGGTGAGCTTGTCTTCATACCAGCTTCCCACCAATTAAAAATACACTCATCACCTCAATGGTTCAGTGTCAATTAGTGCTTTGAAGTTGGCCTTGAGTTGGTACTGCCCTCTGTGATTTTTTAAGGAGTATGGGTACTGTCTGGCTTCTGTGCGTAGATGTGATCTTCTCATGCGTCCAACTTTTTTCCATCACGTGACTTGACACCATGAATTGAGCTTTTTCGTGTATTTGATTTTATTCTCCAATAGTCCTCTGACGTCTTTTGTTTTCACTTGACCTTCTTGAACAGGAGCTTCTGTTCTTTCACGTTAATTGTATCCAATGTCAGCCAATTCCAGTTCTGATGAGACCTTGGCTTTCTTGGCTTAGTGAACTCCTTAGTTGAAATATATTCTGTTTTAATTCAATTGCTTTTGTAACTGCGACACTGACCTGAGGCCTTCCTCGTTGTTCAAGACTGCTTAATACACAGTGGAAACATTCATTGTTTATTTAATCCATATGTATCTATGAGGTATATGTATATGTTGGCGCCTGCCGCGATCTAACTATTAAAAGCATTTGGCTAGTTTCATAGTTGCTTTGCTGCTTACGTTTCATTGCATCTGTACACATTTAAAATATGTTTCTTCATCATGATTGTGGCATAAGTCTCTTCATCTTGATCACAAGAAGTCACTTATCCTTGGTATTTCTGCTGTCCTTGTAAATAGTCTGCCTCTCTGGTCAGGTTATCTTTCTATCTGGTGTCGATTCAGCTTTGTATTACGTCACCATTCTTCCTGGTTATTCAGTTTCTTTTTCTCATCAGGAATCGCATTCAAATAACCCATCATATTGTCTTGGATGTAGGTATGGTTTCCTCAATGGGTACTTCACCCTCCCATATTCTCTTGGGTATAGGTATCCCTATGGGTACTGCACAGAGCCTTTGCTCTTCTTGCTGGTTTATTGGTGCAGTATACGTCACATACTTTGGTTCATACTTTTCAGGTAATGTAGGCGGGCCGGTGGAGTGGGGGTACTTGGCTCCTCCTCTACACTCCCCCCTCTGGGTGATTTATCGTCCACTCTTACATAGTCTTCTATTCCTAGACATCCTGGTCTGAAGAAGGGCCTTTTAGGGACTCATATTTTTATGACTCCCTTCAAGCATCCTGCTGTTTTCACATGCTCATCCTTGTTCCATGTCATGAGCATACATTGTCCCCTTGGACTGCAGTAGATCCATCTTCCCACATACTTCTTGTGGTCCTTTGGGTACAGGAACTTTGTTCCCTCTGGTGCATTGATACTAGCCTTCACAAAGTCTCTGATCTCTTCATCAGTCAGGTCTTTAGGCTTCCATCCTGGTTCAACATTGATCATGATCTTCATCCCTATGGCTTTCTTTGCTGTCTTCTTGCATTATGAGATTATTATCTTTATCACACAGAATCCAAGCATCACTAATAATAGCAATGCTCCAAGAAATTTTGGATATCGATCCATTGTGGAACCCAAGATAAGAGTGATCCAATCCAGCTGTCATCAGCAATGCCACCACTTCGATCATCTGTCCATGGAGTTTTGTCAGCATGCCTATGGCCTCTGTCAAGGTTCCATTCTCGTCATCGTGACAAGTTATAAAGGTGCAACATGATTCTCTAATACTCCTACGTCCCGTCCCCTTTCCTCCATACTTAGGGGACATCTCTCCGTCCTGTGGGATGGGACCGGAGCACTTTGTAAAAAGCATCCAAAAATTTTGCAAAAATGTGTCGTTCCTCTTTCTTGCGCGGGGCCCGGCACGAGGCCGTAACCCTGCCCTCCTTGGCTCCGCCCCACGCTTCACCCATCAGTCCTTTTCTCCGCTCATTTGGGACTGGACACACTTGCATCCACGGAAGATTTTCTTCCCGTTTTTCCCTCTCTGGCTCTCGCTAGCGATCGTGTACTAGTCTGTCGTTCAAACTAGACTTTCCAGATTGTTCATCGTGTCACCGACGCATCGCGAGGGCGGATCCCCATCCTCTTTGTTTAGAGTGTTTCGGTCCGGATCACCGTTGGGACTCCTGTTTTTACTGTGATTCCCTTTCGGTCCGGGCTCTTCAGCGTCGGTTAGAGCGGTGGGAGGAGGTGTTCCGACAAACTCCTTTGCATTTTCAAGCGTTCCTCCATGAAAAGAAGAGGTGCCCGGTAAGTTATTTACTTTTCAGAGCACCCCACCCGGGAGACAACTTCCTGGGTTCCTCTCAGCCCGGGAGGGACGTTGATCGCTCTGTCACCGGGGTTCGCCCGGAGGTGCCCGTTGGGCCTAATAATTATACCAGAGTTTTCTCTGAGGGTCTCCATAAGGGGCCTGTGGATACCGGAGTACACTCCGAGGCCCCTCCTGTGGGGGCTGCTTGTAGACCCAGTGCTACTGAGTTGTGTGGTACCAGAGCTTGCTCTGAGGCCCCTCTGTCGGCTTCCCTCAAAATAAGACCGGGGTTCTCCCCGAGTCCTTGGCGGGGCTTGGTGTTACCAAACGGATGTTCGAGGCCTGCGCTAGTAAGGCTGTTACCGGACCTGGGTCCGAGGTCCCTCGTACAGAGGCTAAAGTTATCAACATTTCTGAGGGGCCTGGCAAGGCCTTATCGGTGAAGGTTGTTTCTCACTGTTCCCGCTCTTGCAGCAACGCCAGATCTGTTGAGGGGGCAAAGAAGGAACGTTTTTCTTTTACCGGCAGTGCCTAGGTCCTTCCTGGGAAGGCTCATTTGGCTATTGGTATGTCGCAGAAACATTCCAGGCCGCATAGTACCGGCTCTGCCGAGGTTCCTTTCGTTTAGGCTAAAGTTAAGACCCCTGATCCATCGACGGGGACCCCTGCCTCACTTCATCATGTGCCGCAGTTCCTCTCAGGTGATGGCAAAATGGTGGCCCTTCCCGCCACGACCACGGTGGCCATTTTGGGTGCTACCCCTACAACTAAGCCATCGGCCTCAGGTGTAGGGCTTGGTTCTGTGGGTGGACATAGAGTTCCTTGGGCGCATCCCTTTCGGCCAGTTTGACTGGAGCGCTCGGATGCCCCGTCTGCACAGTGTTTCGTTGCCTGAGGGGTTGGCACCTTTGATTTATGTGAATACGTCAGTGGAGGGGCCGGTGTGGCACCCTTCCCCGTTACGTCCCTGGAATTCTCCAGCATGGGGTCTGGCATGGATTCACATGCTCATGAATATCCCCCGTCGTCAGGCTGGGAATCCTCAGTGAAGAAAAAATCAGTATCAGTTTCGTTTGATATGTCTTTTTTAGTAGTAACCAATCACTGGTCTCTGGGTCATACTACCCCAGCCAATGACTGCCCTCTCCCTAAACCCCGCCCCTGGCAGCCATCCTCAGATTTTTACCGCACCGTTGGGAGTCCTCGTGCTATAGCTCTCGAGCTTTTTCTGCATTTTGCGTTTTTTCTAAGAGTTTTATCTCTCTTTTCGGTCAATCGAGCCTCAAGCTCCACCGTTTCTACTTCCGATCAACGGGGACCTGTTTCGGAATTTTCTACACCACTCAAGGGCAAAGTTTCACCGGGTTATGCTTCTTGGAGGATTCCAGAAGATCTGAGGCCTACCTCGTGGACATGGCTCAGGACAAGGGAAGCTCGACACCCGGATCCAAGCTGTTCAGGAACTGCCCTGGATGCGGATTACAGAATGTTTTTAAGAAGGATGAGCATTCGAGATGTCTCTACTGCCTTCACAAAGACAAGACGCACTTGGAAAAGGACTGTGCGTTTTGCAAGAACCTGTTGGAACAGACTGAGGGATCGTCGGACCCGCCTTGACAGCTGGCTGGAGAAGGGCTCAGCGGGTGAGAAGAAGTCAGAGCGCTCTTCTAAGTCCTGTGAGGGCGCCCCAGTGACGGGGGCCCAACAGAAGGCAAAGCACCGCAAGTCCGTGGGCACCGGGGGCGCCGAAGGGTCGGGCTCCTTGGCTGCCAGGCAGGGCGCACTCTCACCGACGCCAACAACCACAAGCCAACGCTCTGGCTCGGGGAAGAGAAAATCAGAGAACCCGGCTAAGCTTCTGGAGAGGCCCCGGTCGATCACGAAGGGATCAGCTGAAGGGGAGCGAGGCGGTGACCCCTCCTCCAAGGTGAAGGCCTCAAGCGCGCCCAAGGTGGTGAAGGCCTTGATCCACCCATTGAAGGTCTCTATTGAGGGAGTCGCGGTGGCCCTGGCGAAGCCTGTGGAGGCTAACTCAGGGCCCAGAGTTTCCCTGCCACCACGGAGGGAATCCTCTTTTTAGCCCATCAATAAGACCCCTGTGAAGACCCCGGGGGAAAAAAGGGTGGGTGGCGGTGGCTGTCACGGACACGGATACAGCCTCTGAGGAGGAGCTGGTTGAAGTCATGAAGGGCCTCAACAAGAGGTTCGAGGAGGTCCGGTCCCACGAGGGGAAACCCGAGGAGGGAGACGAAGAGAGCGACGGTGGCGCCGACAAGACTCCCGTGGAGGAGGAGCGACCGTCACACACGTCGCAGCCAGTGCCCGAGCCTCAGGAGAACTCAGTGGTCATTTTGATGGCAATCGAAACCTTAAGCATGGAGATAAGGATGAGATTGCCCCTCACCCCGGCGGACGACCTGACAGAACCGGGCACGTCGGGAAGCCCTCCGAACAAGCGGAGGAGAGTTCACCCCTCCGCCCCCCGTGGCCGTTCCAGCCCTCACAGCCTGCTCAGCCTTCACCTCCTTCTCCTGAGCCTAGGGATGACATGAGAAGGGATAGGGCCACAGGGAGGACGGATGACGCCGACGATGGTGACGACGGGATGGGCCTTCCATCACCATTCCCTCGGGCCTCCCCGCCCGACGAAATTGGCTCCTTCCACGCCATGATTTCCAGGGCATCCAAACTTTTTCGGCTCTGCCCGGAGGAACAGAAGAAGGAAGGTTTCCTATATCAGCGGCGCGAGGCCAAGAGGAAGACTGTCCTCGTGGTACCATTGATTGACGACATCTGGGAGGAGGGACTTGCTCTCCTGAAGAACCCGTCCATGACGCCTGCCAAGAGGGACCGGTACGAGAAGAAGTACCGGGTCCGCGATTCCGCCCTGTTGTGCCTTCGGGCAGAGCCCACCCCGGATTCGGTCGTCTCAGCGGCAGCCAAGAAGGCGGCGACTGGGGCGTCATCTTCAACTTCGACCTCCCCACCGGACGGCGAGGGAAAGAAGCTAGGTGCCATGGGACGAGGAGCCATCTCGTCTGCGGTGACAATTAAGGCAGCCAACGTCCTAGTGATTGTGGCCCGCTGCGATAGGGAGCTGTGGTACAAGATCGCTCCCCTGCTGGACAAGAGGGCGGAGGCCCTGGAGATCCTACAGGAAGGTGAGGAGGCGTCGGACCACGCCATAACAGTGGCCACGGATATCACTGACATCGGATTCCGCCAGTTGGGCAACAGTGTTTGCCTTCAGCGGGGATGGCTCAAGGCAACTGATTTCCACCAGGACGTGCAAACCAGAGTTTTGGACATGCCCTTTGACGGGAACAACCTGTTTGGGAAAACAGTGGATGAGTCGCTTCAAGCCATCGACCGACACAGAGACTGTTCGGGCCTTGGGAGTGTTGCAGCAACGACGGCCGCCCTTTCGGAACTTCGGAGGCAGACAGGGCGCCTCCAAGGGATCCGGCAGAGGCTCCTCAACGTACCTCCAGGCAGCCCACTCTTCGTCGCAGGAGGCCTACCGAGGACGCGGCAAGTCAGGAGGATCTCGTTGTCGCCAAGGTGGCAAGGCCGCCTCCAAGCAGGACTCAACCGGCGTAGCATCGGGCCCCCACCTGAGCACCCCGGTGGGAGGCAGGCTGCCGAAGTTAGTCAGCGTGTGGGAGTCCAATTCCACCGACCGTTGGGTGCTGGATGCCCTGGCTCACGGGCGCACTCTCGAATTTCTAAAGAAGTGCTCCCGCATTCCTTCCGTGGGCAGGAAGGAAAATCACATCCCTCAACTACTGTTAGAAGTAAGGGCGATGGTATACTCAAGGTACTTCCTCGTCAGAAAGAAGACAGGCGGTTGGCGCCCCATCCTGGACCTTCAGCGGTTAAACAAATACATCAAGGCGCAAAAGTTCAGGATGGTCACCCTCCAGCACGTGCTGGGCCAGCTGGAGGAGGGTGACTTCCTGTCGTTGTTTGACTTGGAGGATGCTTACTTCCACATACCCAGTCTAAAAGGGCCCCGAAAGTTCCTCGGATTCGTAGTCCTGGGGCGGCACTACCAATTCAAGACCCTGCCATTCGGGCTGAAGTCGGCACTCAGGGTGTTTACCAAGTCCCTCGCACCAGTGGCGGCGCGGCAGCGCCTGCGGGGGATCCACGCCTACCCCTACCTGGACGATTGGCTCATCCGTGCAAGGACAAGAGAACGTGCCGTCGAACACACAGCGGAGACCATCCTGCTTCTCATGGACCTGGGATTCTCCATCAACTACTCGAAATCCCACCTGGTCCCGTCGCAGGTCGCACTGTTTCTGGGAGCCAAGCTCGATACAGTGGCGAGATTGGCATCGCCGTCGGAGGAAAGGACGAAGGCCATCTTGGGCAAGGTGCAGCGCCTGCTGGCCACGGACGTGGCCAGGGTGAGATCCATCAAGGCCCTGCTCGGAATGATGTCCTCATGCATCTACCTGGTGCGCCTGTGCAGGCTAAGGATGCGTCCTCTACAGGAGTTCCTCGATGCCCGTTGGATACAAGCGACGGGCAGCTTCAAAGACAGGATCCCGCTCAACGAGGATTTCCACCAAGCGATACGATGGTGGGGCACCCGAGCGCATCTCGTGGCGGGCAAGGACTTTCAGACCCCGGTACATCAGGAGACGGTGACGACGGACGCCTCCCTGGATGGGGAGCGCACATCGGAGATCTGCATGCGAGAGGCCTTTGGCTCCCGGAGGAGTGGTCACTCCACATAAACATCCTGGAGCTCCGAGCCATATCCTGGGCCCTCAGGTCGTTACTCCTGTCCCTCAAGGGTAAGGTGGTGAGGGTCTTCACCGACAACATCACCACAATGTTCTACATGGCCCAGGATCTGTGGCACTGGGCTGTCGCCCAGGGGATGTTTCTGGTGCCTTTCCATCTAGTAGGAATAAAGAACGTCATCGCTGACTCATTCGGCAGGGAGCTGCGCTCGTGCCACTAGTGGGAGCTGCGTCAGGATCAAGGGAACGATTTTTCCAACGATGGGGCAAACCCCAGATTGACCTGTTTGCGACGGCGACGAACTCCAAGTGCCCGAGGTGCGCCAGCAGGTTTCCCCAGCCGAGGAGCATGGGCGATGCTTTCTCGTTCCCCTGGGACGACCTGTCCTGTATGCGTTCCCCCCCGTTTCCGTTGCTGCTCTGACTTGTCAACCAACTCAAGAGGTCCCGGTGCAGGATGATCCTCGTTGCACCGGCGTGGCCGAGACAGATCTGGTTCCCGGACCTTCTGTACTTGTCAGCGTCCCCCCAGTCCGACTGTCGAAGGACGCAGATGTTCTTTCCAAAGAAGGAGGCACCATCCTCCATCACAACCCGGAATCGCTGAACTGGCTGGCCTGGCTCCTGCAGCACTAGAGTTTGGAGGGTACGATATCCCAGCGGACTGCAAGGAGGTGCTTGCAAAGGCCAGGGCGTCCTCAACTCTAAAGTGCTACAGACAAGTGGAAGAGGTTCTCTGTCTGGTGCCGTGCACAGATTAAGCCTCTGCGTATTACGCCCCCTCAAGTGCTGCTGTACCTGCTGTCGCTGGCCAAGGCGGGGCTAGCTCACGCTTCAATCAAGATCCATCTTGCAGCGATTTCCCGTTACACCAAAACTACAGGACGGTCATCCCTGTGGTCTCATGGCCTGGTGAAGGAATTTATGAAGGGACTGTTCCGATCTTTCCCACCGGTGAAGGCTCCGCCCCGGCGTGGGAGCTCAACGTGGTGCTGACCAGTCTCATGGGGCCGCCATTCGAGCCTCTGCATTCAGCACCGTTGAAATTTCTGTCGTGGAAAACAGCGCTCCTTGTGGCCATCACCTCCAAACGACGAGTGGGAGAGATCCAGGCCCTATCCTGCAAGCCTCCATACTTGACTTTCCACAAGACGAGGGTGGTGCTGAGGACGCACCCCTCCTTCATGCCCAAGGTGCAGTCGGATTTCCACCTCAACGAGCCCTTGGTGTTGCCAGTTTTCTTCCGTCGCCTTCGTCGCCGCCCGAGAGGACTTTGCACTCGCTGGATGTAGCTAGAGCGCTGCAGTTCTACGTAGACCGCACAAAGAATTTTCGGAAGACATCACAGCTTTTTGTGAACTTTGGACCTGTGAATCAAGGGAATGCACTCTCGAAGGCTTCCATTTCCAGATGGCTCTCCGGCGGCATCATGCACTGTCACCGGTTGGCAAACCAACTGTTGCCCGGCCGTCCGAGAGCCCATTCGACCAGAGCGATCCCTGCTACTACGGCGTTCTTGTCCGGTGTGCCCCTGCTGGACATCTGCAGGGCTGCTACGTGGAGGTCGACGCACACCTTCACGAAGTTCTACTGTGTCGACCGGGATTCCAGGGAGGAGTCCAGAGTCGGCCAAGCAGTGCTGCGCAACCTGTTCGCCTGAAGGTGGGCCTGGTGAGTTGGTAAGAGTTGCTTAATGTTGAGTTTATGTAATGCTTTATGTTGAGCCTTGCCACCTCCTGTGGTTGTGCATGTGTATACTGCTATGTATTCTATATTAATGAGCATGTGAATCCATGCCAGACCCCATGCTGGAGAAGGAACAAGTTACTTACCTGTAACTGTTGTTCGAAGGGATTGTGTCCTCCGACGTATTCCTTATCTTTGATAGATCATCTCCCAGCTTGCTGGCCTCAGAATTTTCTTTTCAGTAGAGGGCGCTGTGCGTCGACGTCCCTCGAGCCGATGTCCCTCGACGGCCTCGTCAGCACGCGTATAAATAGACTCGCGCAGCGTCCGTTGCTCAGTTCTGTTTTTCCGCGCTTCGTGGGGCCTCGGAATATCGTTGCTCAGTTTTTCAGTCAAATATATCGATATATTCCTCGTGAATACCGACTCGTACTCGATGGCTTCCTCACCCGAACCGACGACTCTACGGTCCGGCTTCAAAAAATGTCGAGACCTTGAAGGAGCGTAAGGGGAAGCTCGAGAGAGGTAAGGCAGTTAAAACTTCTTCTAAAGTTTCCTCTACGGAGTCGAGACATTCGTCTCCTCGGCATCATAATAGACATTCTCGTGCTAGATCTCAAAGCAGTTCCCATCACTGTTCGAGATCTAAGCATTCAAAAAAGATCCCCTTCCTCGTCTTCCATTTCCCCAAAAAGGTCTCCTGTCCCACAAAACATAGCTCTCAGGCTGAGTGGGAGGAATTCAGGAAAAAGATGCTAAGTGTCTTCGAGAAAGTGGCCTCGACCCCCTCAAACTGCTGAGGGCGATACCCTGGGTGAAAGACCCGAAAAATCAAAAAGCCGCGAGTTGCAGTACCCGGCGAAAGAAGCCACTTGAGAGCGTCACAAACCTTCGAGTAAAGGCAAAGTTGCGTCTTTGACGCTGTCGTCGAGGATCCCTTCGACACATAGATCGGCGTCATCGACGCCGTTATCGAAGGGTTCTTCGACGCACAGGTCAGTCGAATCGACGCCGTCTTCGATGTCAACGTCGAGAAAGGACAAACCCACGGCCACCTCACAGCCAGTGGCCATACCCAGAGCCTCAAGCACGAGAATGTCGTGGACAACCTAGAGTAGAATCCCGATACTCTCGAGTTCGAGGCCTCTACCACCTTCCTCGACGCCTTTTTTGATGGCTTTGAAGCCTTTAACGTCTGCGTCGACGACGTTGACGTTTTCTCGGCCAATCATGACAAATCTGGCTCCTTCTGCTCTGGAAATGGGATTTATACCATTTTCAAGACCTGACCACTCCAGGGTCTTATCTTCTATTTATGAAGAAGGGGAGGATTCAGATCAGGAAAGGACTTTTGAGTTACAGGGATCTGCAACTCCTGCACTAAAAGGAATTTACCTCTGAGGAAGGTAGGTTGAAAGACCTCCATGAAACGCTACAGGAAGCAAGTGGATTGGACACTTCCCCAGAAGTGGAATTTGCCACACCAGACCCAGGGCAACATGCTGAAACCCCTTCTAGAACTTTGATGGCAAGGATAATAGAGTTTATGGGATGGTCCACACCCTCACCTGCTTTTCAGCAAGACGACCTCACAGACATCTTGGTCAAAGGTCCACAGGAGGATCCTGTAGTGCCATTTCATGCGGCATTACAAAGGAGAATATTGGCAAACTGGGAAACACCTGAGGTTATCCCAGCAGTTAACAAGAAACTATCAGCTAAATATCGGGTGTCTTCTGGTGACCCTGAATATTTATCCAAACACCCAACTCTAGAGAGTCTGGTTGTTCAGGCAGCTACTTCAGCAGGTAGTAAATCGGCTTACCCTACTGTTCCACAGGACAGGGATGATAAGAGATCTGACTCTATGGCCAAAAAAGTATTTTCCGCATGTAGCATGGCATTAAAATCCATCAATGCTACTTGTACGCTCGCAAGGTTCAGCCACACACATTGGGAGAGTGCTTCATCAGCGGCTGACTGCCTCCCAGAGGGAGAAGAAAGGGAAGCGTTTCTCAACATCATTAAGGATGGTAAGGACGCAATGTGCGAATCCCTTCAGACTGGTATCGATTCTGCTGACAGTATCAGCAGGGCCATGGTGGCAAGTATAACAACCAGGAGATTTGCTTGGTTGCGAGAAGTCTGGTTTTGCTCCAGATGTGCAAAGCAGACTCTTGAATATGCCCTTTGACGGCTCTTCTTTGTTTGGTAAGAAGGCGGACGACAGTTTAGAAAAACTACAAACATCAAAGGCAGCAATCCGTCAGACACCATATCGCCCCTCAGGAACCTCTTGGAGAGGTAAGTCCTTTCGCTTCTATTCCACATTCGGAAAGGGCAGAGGACAGCCGGTTCAAAGGGGTCAGAAGAAATTCACCCGAGGTGGACTGGGTAAAAACACAAAAGCCGCCGCAGCAGGTGCCTCTTTACCCTCGGCATCTGCATCAGCCGCCTCCAAACCGCTCTGAGGACTCTCTTCACAAAACACCAGTAGGGGGCAGGTTAACTCAACATCTGACGGAATGGCAGGCTATTACGTCAGATGCTTGGGCATTGGAGACAGTTGCCCAAGGTTACTGGCTGCCTTTTCTACGCATCCCTCAGTCATCCACCGGGGAACAGCTCTCTGAGTTCCAGATCCGCTCCTCTTGCAGGAAATTGTAGACCTGCTAGAGAAAGGTGCCGTAGCGGAGAGGAACAAGGGCTGGTACTCCCCCCTACTTTCTCATACTGAAGAAAGACGGAGGACTGAGACCTATCTTGGATTTACGAGAATTGAACAAGTTCCTCAGGAAGGACAAGTACAAGATGGTAACTCTCTCTCAGATCCTTCAGGACCTCCAGCTTCAGGACTGGCTGGTATCTCTGGACCTACAGGATGCTTATTTCAATGTGCCAATCCATCTCAAACACAGGAAATACTTGAGGTTCGCAATTGGCGGCTCTCATTATCAATTTCGAGTTCTGCCATTTGGGCTGACCTCTGCCCCGAGGGTCTTCACCAAGCTAATGTCGGTAGTGGCTGCAAGTCTAAGGAGGGAAGGGATCCACGTCTACCCCTACCTGGACGATTGGCTGATCAGAGCTGTATCTTCGGAACAAGCTCAAATCCAGCTAGATTATGTCTGCCACTTGCTTCACAGACTGGGCTTCTCCCTCAATTTAAAGAAGTCACAGATGATACCATCACAGAGACTCCAGTTCATTGGAGCGGTCCTGGACACTTCCCTGGGAAAAGCCTCGCCACCAGAGGTGAGGGCTCAAGATATTCTGCAGATGGTCACCAAGTTTCAAAATGCCCAACGTCTCCCAGCCTTTTACTTTTTGAGGTTGCTAGGCCTCATGGCATCCTGCATCTTCCTTGTGCCAGAGGCTCGCCTGAGAATGAGATCTCTTCAGTGGGCACTGAGGACTCAGTGGTCGCAATTCTCAGGGAGAATGACAGACCGCCTTCAGATTCCGGACAAGGTGGCTCGAGACCTTCAGTGGTGGGCCTGCCAGAAAAACATCTTGAAGGGGGGAACTGTTTTGGCAACCATGGCCGGAGATAACAGTAGTCACAGATGCCTCACTCACGGGGTGGGGAGCCCATACCAACGACTTGACCATCATCGGTCGTTGGTCCCCACCGGATTCCAGACTACACATCAACCTGTTAGAGCTGAGAGCAATCAGACTAGCGCTGAAAGCTTTTCTGCCATCTGTACAGGAGAAAAATGTCCTGATAATGACGGACAACACAGTGGCCATGCACTACCTCAACAAAAGAGGAGGCGTAGGATCACTACCACTGTGCAGAGAGGCAATGCAGCTCTGGTTTTGGGCTATTCAAGAAGGAATCTCTCTATCGGCAGTCCATCTAGCCGGAGAGAAGAACTTGACGGCAGGCGCTCTGAGCAGGCAGGGCACAGTCTCCCACGAGTGGGAACTAGCTCAGGAAGTCCTTCAGAAGATCTTCGCCCTTTGGGGAACCCCTCAAGTGGATCTGTTTGCCACCAGTACCAACAGAAAGTGCGATCTGTTTTGTTCAAGGGAATTTTCCCCCGAGAGGAGCTCTAGGAGACGCATTCGTAGTGGACTGGGAGTTTCCACTCCTGTACGCGTTTCCACCAGTCCCTGTCATTCCTCAAATGATCAGGAGGTTGAGAAGATTCTGGAGAACCATGATCCTAATTGCCCCAGACTGGGCCAGGAGAACGTGGTACCCGGACCTTCTGGACGTGTCCATCTGCCCTCCAATTCGTCTTCCACTCAAGGAGAATCTTCTCTCACAGAAGGGAGGTCAGGTTCTCCATCCAGACATCAGAACCCTCAACCTTCACGCCTGGCTTCTGAAAGGTTGGGATACAAGGATTGGGACCTCCCTGATGACGTCATGGAAGGCCAGCATCAAAGTCTTTATACTGCTGCCGTTGGAACAAGTTTTGCAGCTGGTGTAGAGAAGAGAATATCGACCCCTTTTCATGTGATACACATGATAACGGTGTTATCCTTTCTACTCTACTTGGCAAATTCAGGCCTTCAAGTTGGCACTATCAAGGGCTATCTCGCAGCGCTATCAATCTTCAAGCGCACTGCGAGGAACCTTCGTATTTCAAATTACCCTTAGTAATACAATTTCTAAAGGGATTAACTAATGTCTACCCTCCAAAACCTTTCCAGGTTCCTTTATGGGACTTAAATTTAGTCTTAAATTTCCTGATGGGTACTCTTTTCGAACCACTCCACTCTTGTTTGCTAAGATTTCTCACCCTTAAAACTGTCTTATTAGTGGTTTTAACATCTGCTAGAAGGGTAAGCAAATTACAAGCTCTATCTTGTAAACCCCCTCATACAATTTTTCATAAAGACAAGGTTGTCCTACAGGTGAAGCCTAATTTCCTCCCAAAGGTGGTTTCTGAATTCCACATCACTCAGAAAATTACTTTACCTTCTTTCTTTCCGCCTCCCCATCCGGAGAAAGAAGAAGAAAGACTACATAGGCTGGACCCAAGGCGGGCTTTAAGCTTTTACATCAGCAGACTTGCTAGGATTAGGCGAGCAGACCAACTGTTTGTGAGTTACTCAGGGCACAAGTTGGGACTTCTGATAAAACAAACCATTTCCAGATGGATTATTTTAGCCATCCTGGAATGTTACAAACTGGCAGGGAAAGAGCCTCCTCAAAATCTTAGGGCTCATTCAACCAGGGGTATCGCAGCCTCCTCGGCCCTCCAAAGAGGAGTCCCGGTTCGAGACATATGTGCGGCTGCCACATGGTCGTCCGCACATACCTTCACAAGATTTTACAACCTGGATTCCTCCTCCAGTCAAGAGACTAGGTTTGGCAAAGCCGGATTACATTCGGTTTGTTCCTAAAAGGAAACGTGGCGTTTTACTCCCACCTCCAATTGCACACCACTGCTATGGGAGTCTATCAAAGATAAGGAATACGTCGGAGGACACAATCCCTTCGAAGAACAAGTTACTTCTTACCTTGTAACGTTCTTTCGATGGGATGTTCCTCCGACGTATTCCTTATCGCCCTCCCATCCATCCCCGCAGTAATACTTCCCTTTTGGTTGCAGCTTACGCTCCTTCAAGGTCAATAACCAATTCATGTAAAACAACTGTTAATGTCAAAACGGAACTGAGGAACTTACGCTGCGCGAGTCTATTTATTCGCGTGGTGACGTTGGCGCCGATACAGAGGCCGTCGAGGGACATCGGCTCGAGGGACGTCGACGCGCAGCGCCCTCTACTGAAAAAAATTTCCGAGGCCAGCAAGCTGGGAGATGATATATCAAAGATAAGGAATATGTCGGAGGAACATCCCATCGAAAGAGCGTTACAAGGTAAGAAGTAACTTGTTCTTCTCCAGCATGGGTCTGGCATGGATTCACATGCGAATCCTCCCTCCTACCCCTCTGCGGCTATTCACTTGGTCATGCTGCCACTTTACGTGCTACCAAATCTGAGGATGGCTGCCAGGGGCGGGGCTTAGGGAGAGGGCAGTCATTGGCTGGGGGCAGTATGGCCCAGAGACCAGTGATTGGTTACTACTAAGAAAGACAGATCAGAAACGAAACTGATACTGATTTTTTTTCTTTACCGAGGATTCCCAGCCTGACGACGGAATATTCATGAGCATGTGAATCCATGCCAGACCCATGCTGGAGAATAACAGTTACAGGTAAGTAACTTGTTCCTTATCCTCCTCATGAGCGGCCGCCTCTGGTTCCGAAACAGTCCTCGGAGGACGCCTTTTTCGGCAAATTTCAGACGCTCATGCATACTGACCCCATGAGGGAATATTTCAAAGGGCTTTTTAGGGAGATATGTCCGCCCGTGCCTCCGGCTCCACCCGTCGTTCCGGTGGTTCTGCCGGCGCCTCCCTTGCCTACGGTGCCTTCCCCGACTCTTCTGCCTTTGCCCCCATTGTCCCCCGTGGACAAGGCAGCTCCCGACACGGCTCAGCAGGACCTGCCTGTCGGATGACGCACAGGGCGATCAGGACAACGAGGACCTGCCCCGCTCTATTAGAGCTTTTCATGACCGGGTACTGGACATGATGTGCTTTTTGGATGTTCCGGTGCCCGAGGCACCCGCTCCGCAGGAGGGTGTGCTTTCTGGGGTGTTCACCCTGTCTCCTTTAGAGCGTACCGGCCTGTTATTGCAAAAGGATGTTCTGGCCGAGGTCCGCAGGGTCTGGGAGAAGCCACACTTTGGACTTTTCGTCAATAAAACAATTGACGCACCACAGGCTGCATTCTTTGGAAGAGGTGGCCTTGCCTGCCCCCCCTCCTCCATGGTGGTGGCTGGGGCCAATTTACAGTCCAGGTCTGCAGCATCCTCTTCTACGACGGCTACTCGGGTCCTGGGAAAGGAGGATAAGCTGCTTGACTCCCTTGGGAGGAAGATTTTTGCCAATTTGGCCTTGCAGCTCCGGCAGGCCAATGCCGAACTGGTATTAGCGGGGGCTAATATGCAGATGTGGAAAGGTCTGTCGGAGTTTGAGGAGTTCATCCCAGTCGAGAAGCTGGAAGATTTTACAGCGGGATTATCCGACGACAGGGTCTTGGCCCAGGATCTCCTGGAGGCTGCAGCTCATCACGTAGACACCTCAGCTCGGGGCCTTATGCTGGGGGTTTATACCGCACGACAGGCGTGGCTGCATGCCACCAAATTTTCAAAGGAAGTACAGGACAAGGTGTTCGACCTTCCGTTTGATGGTAAGGAGCTCTTTCATTCTTCAACAGATGTAGAGCTGACCAAGACAAAGGATAGCACTCAGACGGCTAAGTCCTTGTCGGTCCTTGTTAAATATCAGTTTAAAACCCAGAGGCCGTTGTTGCAAAGTCGGCCCTCCTCTGGTTTTAGAGGCTTCCTAGATGGGAAATCTCAGAGTGGATACCCCTTCGGGGAATAACCTCCGGAGGTAACAACGGACTTGGTTTTTCTCCCGCTCCTCAGCCTCCTCCTCAGGTTCAGGTGGCAACACCACTGAAAAACCTACAAAATTAGGGTTCTCAGTGTTCGCACGAGACCCCGGTGGGAGGGCGCATTGCGTCTTATTGGGAGGCATGGCAGACCATCACCGAAGACAGGTGGGGTCTCGTCAGTCGCTCGGGCTGGCTTCCGCTTACCCCTACCCCCTACCCTACCCTTCAACCTTCCTTTACATCTGTCGGGATCGCCCTCCCTGAAAGCCGAGGTTCAGAAACTGCTGGACCTCAGAGCTGTAGAACCCATTCCCCTCGGGGAGCAAGTGGAGGGCTTCTACTCCCGGCTGTTTACGGTGCCCAAACCCAACCAGGCTGGCCTGCGCACCATCCTAGACCTTTCCCAGTTCAATCTTTTCCTACCCCAAGAGAAATTCAAGATGATCACGCCCAGCCAGATACGGTCTTGGTTGCAGATGGGCGATTGGCTCAGTGTGGTGGACCTTCAGGATGCGTACATGCATATTCTGATTTGGAATCCACACAGGAGATAACTGTTTCTCTTTGGGAGAGGAGCACTTCCAGTTTCAAGTGCTTCCTTTTGGCCTCAGCTCTGCCCCACGTGTCTTCACGAAGATGTCGGAGATTGCGGCCTATCTTCGTCTGCAGGGTATCCATGTGTATCCGTATTTGGACGCCTGGCTCTTACACAGTCCTTGCCGGTTGAAATCCGCATGCAATCTTCAGTCTCTCCTTCATCTCCTGTTCCATCTTGGGCTGTCGGTGAACTGGCGGAAATCTACTATGACGGTCTTGCAGGACCTGATTTTCCTGGGTTTTTGCTGGAACACGATGAACTGCAGAGTGTACCTGACCGGGGACAGAATGGCGGATCTGTTGGCCACGTGTCAGATGTTTGCGCAGTCGGAGAGCATGTCGGCCTGGTGGTTCCAGAGGCTTCTGGGCCTCATGCGTGTTGGCTCTTCCTCTTGCTCGTCTCAAGATGAGGCAGACTCAGATGGCTCTTCGGAGTTCTTGGCGTCAGGCTGTGGACCCGGACTCCAAGCTGATAATGATTCCGGCTTCCATGAGTGGACCTGGAATGGTGGTCATCTCTCAGCAACCTGTTGGTGGGTGCGGGGTTCCAGGACCCAGCCCCTACGGTGACGATCACGACGGACTCCTCCCTTCTGGGGTGGGGTGCGACGTTGGATCTTCTTCAGGTCTTGTATCTCTGGTCGCCTCACAACAAGCTCCTCCATATAGATCTAGAGCTTCTGGCCATCTTCCTAGTGCTCAAGGTGTTCAGACCGATCATTGCCAACAGAGTGGTCCGCATACGCACGGACAATGTGGTGTTGATGTATTACATCAACAAACGGGGGAACCAAGTCTTCCCCCTCTCGTGGACCTTTCCATCCAGATTTGGGAGTGGGCTGTACTTCATGGTGTTTGGCTGCTTGCAGTGTACATCCCGGGCCAGCTGAATGTCACAGCGGATGCCCTCGGCCGGCGGACAGTGGTCAGCTACGTGTGGGAGTTGAAAGCGGAGGGGCACACACGAAGTGGGCCTCTTCGCTACGCCGTTAAACAAGAAGCTTCCTCAGTATGCCTCCCGAGGGGGGCTGGGAACCTCCTCTCTGGGGGATGCTCTCAGGCTTCCATGGCACAACATGAGAGTTTATGCCTTCCCGCCTCTGCCTCTAGTTCACCGAGCGGTTTGCAAGTTGAAGAACTCTGTGAACTGTTCCCTTCTACTCATAGCCCCGTGGTGGCTGGCCAAGTTTTGGTTCTCAGAACTTCAACACCTGTCGGTGTATCCGCCGATCAGGTTACCGGTGACCCCCGATCTTCATCAGGGGGAACAAGTTGTGGCATCCCTCCCCACAATCCCTCAGCTTGTCGGCATGGTGCCCGAGTTCAAGTCTTTAGAACACCTTAACTTGTCTGCGGATAACATGCATATTATCCAGGCAGCCAGAAATCCCTCGACTAGATCCCAGTACAGAAGCAAATGGCTCAGGTTCTGTCATTGATGTTTAAGCAAGCAGTTGGACCCAAGGAGGGCTACAATTGACACGTTGCTGTCCTTTGTATCCTTCTTAGCAGAATCGGGTGTCCATGTTCTGTCATGCAGAACTTACCTTTCAGCGGTTTCCGTCTACCTTTCTACAGACCAATGCTTTTACTCTCTGTGTAACACAGTGGTTAAGAGGCATTTTGCAGGCTTGACACGCCTCTATCCTCCAACTCGTAGTCAGCACCCGTCGTGGGATCTAAATGTAGTCCTGACGGCGTTGTGCCATAAGCCTTTCGAACCAATGGCCACAGTGGACCTCAAGTAACTATCCTGGAAAGTGTCCTTTTTGGTTGCCGTTACGTCAGCAAGGCGGGTGAGTGAGCTCCAGGCCTTGTCGGTGGAGCACCACTTTTTGGTTTTTCACAAGGTTAAGGTAGTCCTACGGACAAATCCTGCATTCCTGCCGAAGGTGGTATCTGAGTTCCATCTGAATCGGTCGATCTCCCTGCTGGTCTTTTTTCCGAACCCTACCTCAGAGGCAGAAAGGGTTCTGCATTGTCTCGATGTAAGAAGGGCTCTTAAGTTCTATCATCTGGATAGAAGATCCAAGCTTGGGAGTTTTTCTCAACTGTTTGTGACCTTCGGTAACCCTCAGGGTAAGCAGACATCTAAGGCGACTTTTTCTCGTTGGATCGCCGCCTGCATTACGGAGTCTTTCACCGTCCAAGGGCTGCAGCCTCCTAAGGGTATTCATGCTCACCTGGTGCGGGGCAAGGCAACCGCGGTTGCTTTTCAGAGATATGTCACCTGGGAGTCCATCGCTAGGGCAGCTACTTGGGCCTCCCCATCTGCTTTTTGTAAGCATTTTCTTGACATGAGCTCAGGAGATGATGCTCAGTTTGGTCAGGCTGTGCTGAAGAACCTGTTTCAGTAAGGGGTATTTCCATCCACCCATAGTTCCTGTATGGAGTGCTTGGGAATCTCCCATAAGTATGGAGGAAAGGGGATTGGACGGAGTATAACCAGGTTACTCACCATAGTGACCACCTTACTCCTAGTCCCCTTTCCTCCATACGCCCGCCTGCCGTCCCCTCTAATAAGGTTCCTCTGTTATTGCTAATAGGTCTTGGACCTGGTGATAGAAAAGGACTGATGGGTGATGCGCGGGGCGGAGCCAAGGTGGGTGGGGTTACGGCCGTGTGCCGGCCCCCGCGCAAGAAAGAGAGGAAGGACAATTGTTTGGAAAATTTTTGGATGCTTTTTACAAAGTGCTCCGGTCCCGTCCCACAGGACGGAGAGATGTCCCATAAGTATGGAGGAAAGGGGACTATGGACTAGGAGCAAGGTCGTCACTACAGTGAGTAACCTGGTTATTTTGGCACAAACGCCTCCATCCATGGCTATGATCATGTCCAGGATTTATCAGTTCTGGAGGGCCATTAGTCTTACAGCTCTCAGCTCTTCCCTGATTGCATTGAATCCTTTTATAGTTGTGTTAATCGTCTGCAGCAATTCCCTTCTGGTTATTTGAAGCCATTGGCTCCAACCTGGATTCTTGGCATGAAGATCATTGTTAACACTGATGAGGTCTGGCTGAACAGCCTGTGTTCATACGGAATAGCATCAAAGGATTCTATTCATTTAGAAGAGAAATAGTTCTCTCTCTTTGTTTGATTTATCAGTTCTATAGATCTCTTCTTTCTTGGATGAGCATCTGCTTTCGGGAAACTATCAATGTTCAGGTATCCTTTAGCAATCACCAATGCAGGAACATGGACATTCACCAATGTGCAAATTCCTCCCCAATCTTTAGGCAGTCTGATGTAGGCTTTTGATCCACAAGGCCAATAATTATCCATTATTCTCCAGCATTGGATCTTTCATGGATTCACATGCTTAGAATATTCCCCGTCGTCAGACTGGGACCCCTCGGTACACATATATAGCCTTTTCCAATAGGAAAACTTCCGACACTTTTGTGTCCTATCTACGTCCTTTTAGGACCCGCCTACGCATGCTCCGTAGGCCGTCCCCGTAGAAGAGGCCCGCCCCCGCGGTTCCCCTTCAGATTTCAACCGTCTCCAAAGTAGTGGGATCTCCTCGCGTTGTCTTACTATTTTGTACAAGGTTGCATTACTGGAATTTGAGTACAGAAAATGTCCTCCGTGTCAGGAAAAGCACTGTTCCGCCCATGCGCGACGTGTGGCTTGAAAAAAGTTTACGAGGGGGACGGACATATGGATTGTATATATTGCGTCCACCCTCATCATTCGGTGGATAACTGTGACATATGCAAAGGGTTTTCTCAAAAAACCCTCAAAGACCGCAGTCGACAACTGGTGGCATGGCTGAATGATGGAGCGGGGGCATACCCCCCTTCAGAGGTAGGCTCCACACAATCGGCGAAAACATCACGCCGCGCTACCTCGTCGGAACCACCGGTGAAGAAATCTCGACCGACGGAAAAAGAGTCGTCTGGAAGTCACTCAACTAGACAACTAGAGACTCCTCGTCAAAGAAATCATCTTCATCAAAAAAGCATGAAAAGGAAAGGAAATCCTCCTCGGGTGAGCATCATAGATCGACCATGAGTCGAGTAAAAGCAAGCCAAGTGTGGAAAAGGCGGGACCGCCAAAACCACCTGCTAAGTCACCGTCGTCGACGGCGGCCCAGTCATCGGCCTCCACCCTGCCACTTACGCAGGTGCCATCCACCGTCCCACCGACAACGACGTCGACGATGGCCTCGTCGACGGGGGTTCTACAGGAGGCCTGGAGGCCTGAAGTTTTTGATCCGATCCCCCCGGATACTTTACTACAAGAACAGGCTGTGTTGCTGTCCTCGGAGGACGAGAATGAGAGAATAGCTGGCCCAGCAGACCTAGGGCTACGAGTGGCTGACAAGTCGTCGACGAGGGGATCCGTTATACCGGTATCTGCCCCTCTTCTCAATCCTCAATCTGTTTTGTCGTTGGAAATTCTGTCCACGCTTCAGTCGTTGTTACAGTCTTTGGACCAGAGACTACCTCAGGCAAACCTGCCACAGTCACCCGTCGACGAGCCGGGCCCGTCCTGTCAACCGACGCACCTACGCACGCCAATCTCAGCACTGGCACAAGAGGAAGGTGAGCTGCCAGATTCGGAGTCTGACAGGGGAGCCATGTCGGATATCTCATCATCCCCCTCCAGGGATCCAACCTGGGAGTCGGAGGTGGAGTTGGAAACCCCTAGAAGCCCAGCTCACCCGTCCCCTCCGGACGACATTGCGTCATTCCATTCTATGATGGAGAAGGCATGCAAAGAATTTGGTTTGTCCCAGGAAGAACAGAAAAAGGACTGTTTTTTGTTCGACCACATGGGTAAGAGAAGGTCTGTGTTCTCGATACCAATACTAGACCATGTATGGAAGGAGGGGTTGCAGACAATGCGTCACCGGTTTTCAGAGCCGGCAGTGAAAGGACGCCTGGAAAAAAAGTTGGCTCCAGTGTCTACCCCCAAGTGTTTATCCTCCCAACCAACGCCAGACTCGGTGGTGTCGGCGGCAGCGGCGAGGAAGGCGAAGGCCCAGCACAAGTGCACGACCCCTCCTGAGAACGAAGCGAGACGCCAAGATGCCTTTGGCAAAAAAGTGCTATCCGTGGGAGCGACCACAGTAAAGGCCGCAAACTCTCTGGCAATTGTTGCCAGATACGATAGGGAGATGTGGCACAGGCTAGCTCCGTTGCTTGATCATCTTCCGGAAGAGCATAGGAAGGCAGCGATGTTACTCGTCCGAGAAGGTGAGGAAGCCTCAAATCACGCAATAAACATTGCGGTGGACCTCGCTCAGTCAGGCTTCAGGCAAGTCAATAATGGGGTCGTATTACGTCGACAGTCATGGCTTAAGTGTACCTACTTCAGGCCAGAAGTACAATACAAAGATTTAGATATGCCCTTTGAGGGAGACCTTCTTTTCGGTGAGAAGGTGGACGAAACCCTAAAGGGAATGAAAGAGGACTCGGACACGGCACGTTCATTGGGTGCCCTCCAGAGTGGCAGAAACTACAAGTCTTTTCGTCCCTTTAGAGGGGCTTCAGGTAATTCAAGATTCTCTGCATCTGGAGACAGATCCTTTGGCAGATCAGCTTACTCCTCCCAGGGATACAGACGTGCCTCCCAAACGGCAAACCGTCGCCGGAACTTCCAGACTTCCAGGAAAAGACCATCATATCCATCGTCGTCGAGAGACGAGCAAAATAAAGATCAGCAGTGACATACAACACACCGTTCTGGGGGGAAGAGTTTCAGCATATGTCGACGAATGGGAACGAGTAACGACGGATCAATGGGTGCTGGATACTATAAGAAACGGACACTCTCTACAATTCAAACACAGCCCTCTGCAAATTCCACCTGCGTTCACCGCTCATTCCCATCTGAAGATACTGCAACAAGAGGTAACACTCATGTTAGCTAAGGGCGTGATAGAATTAGTTCCAACATCACAGAGAGGTCAAGGAGTCTACTCAAGATATTTCGTCATAAAAAAGCCGAACGGCAAATGGCGTCCCATTTTAGACTTACGCGATCTCAACAAGTCTTTAAAGAGCCTAAAATTCAAGATGCTCACTCTGCAGGAAGTGATCCGCGCTGTTCAAGAGGGGGATTTTCTAGCGTCCCTGGATTTACAGGACGCGTATTTCCATGTTCCAATGTGTCGGAAACACAGGAAATTCCTAAGCTTTGTAATAGGGCCGACTCACTACCAATTCACGGTTCTTCCTTTTGGGCTCAAGACCTCCCCCCAGAACGTTCACGAAATGCCTGGCTCCAGTAGCGGCCTGGCTAAGGAAGCAAAGCCACCATGTATACCCATACCTCGACGACTGGCTGGTAAGGGGATCCTCCCCAGCGTCGACCAACACAAGTTTACAAGCCACCATGCAGCTTCTACAACAGCTGGGATTCGCCATAAACTTCGAAAAATCCTCTCTGCAGCCATCGAGATCGCTGGTATTCCTGGGGGCACAGTTCAAGACCCAGTTAGGGCTAGTGAAACCTTCTCTTGACAGAACCTCAAGACTCAATCAACAAGCATGCCCACTACGGCGAAACACCAAGATCTCGGTGAGAAAATACGTTTCGGTCCTAGGGGCCATGGCATCCTGCATCCATCTGGTGGAAAACTGTCGCCTATTCATGAGGCCAGTCCAGGAATACCTCGCGGACCGATGGACGCAGGCTCAAGGATCGTGGTCAGACAAGATAACCATCGATGACGACAAGCTGCTTCGGACCCTTCAGTGGTGGCAGAGTTTCCACAATCTGAACAACGGCGTACCCCTACAGGAGCCGGAGTTTCAGCGAACCATAGTCACGGATGCGTCCCTAGCCGGATGGGGAGCTCACATGGGTGCTCTCCAAATGCAAGGTCGCTGGTCTCCAACGGAGTCACTCCTACACATAAACGTGTTAGAGCTCAGAGCAGTACGATGGGCCTTGAAGGCATTCCTACCACACATCAAGGGCTTGCGAGTACGAATACTGACCGACAATACAACGGCCATGTTTTATCTGAGGAAACAAGGAGGGACGCGATCAAGAACTCTTTCCATAGAAGCCCAGAAAACATGGCATTGGGCATTAAAGCACGAAATTTCCATCGTGGCTCATCACCTTCCAGGAGTGAGGAACTCCCAAGCAGACTCCTTCAGCAGAAGCATGGCCCAGATACACGAGTGGGAAATGGACACAGTTCACCTGATGAAAGTGTTCGAGAAATGGGGTCACCCCCCCTCTGGACGCCTTCGCGACCAAGAGGGCTCCAGGGGGGAGGCATTCTCCTTCCCATGGACGGACATGTTCCTCTATGCTTTTCCCCCGTTCCCCCTCATACGGAGGACAATACAGTGGATACGCAGATACAATTGCCGGGTAATTCTAGTGACACCATACTGGCCAAGGCAACCGTGGTTCTCCGACCTGCTTCACCTGTCGCTGGAACATCCCATAGGGTTTCCGAAAGTCCCGAACCTACTATCCCGGGACAAAGGCACGGTGTGGCATCACGACCCGGACAGTCTCAACCTTACAGCCTGGCTCCTGACTTTTCGGAGTTCGGTGCTTTAGACGTTTCGGAGGATTGTCAAAAAATTCTGCAGGCGGCTAGAGCCCCTTCTACAAACAAATCCTACTCCTATAAGTGGCGGAGGTTCTGTGAATGGTGTTAGGGGACAACAGGGCCTACAACCGTTGTCGGTGACGCCGGAACAAGTTCTACCTTACCTGCTCCTCTTGGCGGAGAGGGAATTATCCTTCACATCGATAAAGGTGCACCTGGCGGCCATCTCGAGGTTCACAAGGAAAAGGCAGTCGTCTCCTCTATTTAGCGACAGACTTGTGAAACACTTCATGAGGGGTTTATTTCGAGCTTTTCCCCTGGAAAAACGTTTCCCCCCGACTTGGAGTCTCAACACAGTGTTGGCAGGCTTAATGAAACCGCCTTTTGAGCCTATGGCCACGTCCGACATAAAAGAAGTTGTCATTCTTGATTGCTATCACATCAGCTAGAAGAATCTCGGAACTGCAAGCGCTGGTCGTAGACCCGCCATACCTAAGATTCTTTAAGGGCAAAGTAGTCCTGGCAACTAATCCTATGTTCGTCCCAAAAGTTCCGACATTGTATCACAAACACTCGTCCATTGTTCTCCCTACTTTCTTCGCCACACCATCATCAGCAGCAGAAAAAGCTCTTCATACCCTGGACGTTAAGAGGGCTCTGAAATTTTACCTACATCGTACACAGGAATTCAAGTCTACTAGACAACTGTTCGTCGCATATGGTCCGTCGACGAGAGGAAAAGCAATCTCTAAACAAGGATTGGCTCGATGGGTCTCATCGATGATTGCGTTTTGTCACTCTAAGGCCGGAAGGCCACTGCAAGGACATCCTAGAACCCATTCTACAAGATTGATGTCCTCCTCAACAGCTTTATGGGCAGGAATTCCGTTGACGGACATATGCCAAGCTGCGGCATGGTCGGTGCCCCACACGTTTACCCGCCACTACTGCCTTGCCAGGCAGCATGCGGACGAGGTGCAGATGGGAAGAGCTGTCCTGCGCCATCTGTTTCAGTAAGGTAAGCTCCACGCTGTGGAGAATCTGTTGTCTACCTTTTTAATGACAGTTTATTTTATGTGGGTAAGGTTATATGAGGTAACTTATTCCTACTGTACATATGCATTGTGTAGTATGTTGAGGGTATATTACATTACATTCTCACCGCCGTCTCAAGTGTTACTGCTATACAATCTATTCTAAGCATGTGAATCCATGAAAGATCCAATGCTGGTGAAGGGAATAGTTTCTTACCTGTAGCTCCATTTCTCCAGCATTGGTATCTTTCATGGATTCACATGCGCCCGCCAACCTCCCTGGAATGTAATGTATTTGATTGATAAATTTAACGCTTCCTACTTTGGAGGGGCCGAAATCTGAAGGGGAACCGCGGGGGCGGGCTTCTTATACGGGGACGGCCTACGGAGCATGCGTAGGCGGCTCCTAAAAGGACGTAGATAGGACACAAAAGTGTCGGAAGTTTTCCTATTGGAAAAGGCTATATATGTGTACCGAGGGGTCCCAGTCTGACGACGGGGAATATTCTAAGCATGTGAATCCATGAAAGATACCAATGCTGGAGAAATGGAGCTACAGGTAAGAAACTATTCCCTTACTGCTGTTCCAATCCTCATTCCTGGTGCATCGAATATTCGACCACCGTTCTGATTTTTTTCCCCCCATTTATCTTGTACCATTGTTCCTGAAGCGTAACTTAGAACTTTCTAATGGTACTATCTGCAAGGGTCCTCCTCTGTCTTCAATCCATATCAATAGTTTAGAAATATTTGGCCATAACGGCTTACATAACATTTGTACATTCTCAATTGTTGGTTGGTGGTAACCTATTATTGCCCAGTCTCTGCAGATTACTACTCCTTATTCACATACATCTGGTGATAGGACAGTTCCCCAAATCTGCATCTCGCCTCTGTTTTTCCATCTACGGATGTCTTCTGTAGAGTGTCCTAGAACTTTTTTTTTTATTTAGTTCTCTTCTTAATCCAGTTCCCTTCTCATATCTGATCACAATATTCTTTGTCTTGGCATTGTTTCTTGTCTTTATGTCTTGAACATAGTCATCTTCATTTGGATCTGTTACTTCAGTTGCCCATTTGAGAGAGGCTGTTCGACCCATGAACTGACCTCTTGTACTACACAAAGCTTGGTTCACTATGCAGTGTGCAGTTAGGACATCTACTTCAATAGCTATGAAGATTTTTGATTTCCCCGTGCTGTATGGTAGGAGTGCACATACGAAGCATTCTTCATCTGATGTCCTTCTTCCAACTTCTTTCATGTGTTGGTACCCTATGTTGTTTCCCAAGTGTGCTGTGCTGTCTAGATAATCATTCAGTTCATAATTGTCTTCTTGGGTGGTACTTTTAATTCTCAAAGTCTTCATGTAGTTTTTTATAACCACATCTCTGAATAAATCAGTATAACTTCTTCTGGCTGGTTGATTTGCAGGAACATCCATCCGGGTTCTCTGCGTAGACGAAAGTTTGCAAGTCTTTCTTTATCTCTCTGCTTTTTTTTCTGGCAATAGCTAAAATCGGCCATATAGATTCCGCTATCATCTCTGCACGTGATGTTTCTGTGGGACTTGTGCTTGGCTTCTTGTTACTGGATCAGGTGTGTCTGTATGCATTATCTGTGTGGGCCTAATCTTTGTCAACCCCTTATTTTGCCTGTTCCGCCGACTCTGTCTCCGGCGTTCAAAAGCAGTGTTTGAGACAAGTGTTGTGTGTGATGTATTACTAATAACAAACATTTCGAGCTCAGGTATCTGCCCATTTATTTAGGGACAGGAATTACTATGAATGCCCTGGGTTGCCTTGTAGTTGCCACGTTTACCTTTTCCTTCTGCTCAGAAACATATACATACATCTTGTGCTCCTATATAAAATGCAGTTCTAACTGTCAGTGAAAGTAATACGAGTATGATTACAATACATATGTAGAAAATGCAGTGGTAGGTGATCCTACCGCATCTGCTTCTGGGACAGTTTGTTCGTCTGTCCTCTTGGGGCAACACAAAGTTGCTGCTTTGATTCCCCATCTCGATCATTTGATGCTAAGGAAGGAAAAACTTTTTAATGACACTGCATTTTTTAGATTACTTCTGGAAGCTTGTTGTCTTCTTCAGCATTGGTCCTCTATCAACTAGCTACTTTCTGGAACCAATTCCTTCACCAGTTGCGGTGAAAATGTTCCTTTATCGTGAAGAAGAATGTCCTCTCTGGGCCTCTATAAAATCTGCTTCATTTATTAGGTTGTAGCTTCCCTGTCAAGGTTTTTTTTTTAATGTTTATTTTACTTGTTACAATTTACAATAAAAATGTACAAGAAAAGAAAAACTGAATCTACAATCTCTCCCTCCTTCCTCCTCTTGTAATGGAATGTCTTCAGTCCAAACAACCAAACGGGACCTTCAAATTCAAGGCTCATGGCCTAATTACGGTTTATAGTCTTAAAGCTTCAAGTTCATAAAGAACTGGGACACCGCGATCACATAACTGATGTTGTACCCCTCTATTAAGCGGTTCCACCATTCCTCTTCATCAAACGTTCTTGACTCTTTGAATATATGGCCCAGATGTATGGTTCTCAACTTTGACAAGGATATACATGATAGTAGTAAGTGTCAGAGCGTCTCTGTTTGCATCTTGTTTTTACAGAAACGACAACTAGTGTCCAGTTTTAGTTTTCTTATAGTTCTAATCTCATTCATTAGGAGGAGATTCATTCAAACTCATAGAAAAGTATCCCTCAGGGTCTTACTTGGGAATTTCTTTAGGTAGTTCGGTAGGTCGTTTAAGCCTTGTGTTATTGGTGGAAGATGGCTTATCAATTTACTTCTCCGTTCTAAAGATGTCTCTATCCAGTCTTTTTCCCACAATTTTTGTTTTACTTTGTTTTGATTTTGAATTAGTTCTTCTACAGAGCTACTTATCTCTTCCAAGGTTTTTTAATTTTCTTTAGTCCAGAGCATCAGAAGTTTACTTTTCTGTTCTTTAATTTCTGTATAGATAATAGACATTACATTCGGGTAGTTGCTGATTAAAGACTTCCTGAATAGCATTAATGAATTACTAGCAACCATCGACTCCAGTGATTGCAAGCGGAGTTCCTGACGTATGGTCTTTACCGGTGTTGATAATGGTAAATTCAGTGTGTTTTTCCAAAACAACTCTTCTATACGGTTCCAAAATTCTTGCGGTATAGTCGGCATTGCGTCAGCACCATAAGTCAAAGAGGGGATCACCTTTCCCTTGTAAAATTGGATCAAAGGGATTACTGTGACTCGACCAAATCTTCTGTCTATTGCTTTCGCCTGACTTGCCAATTTTCTCGCCTTATCCAAGAGATGATGTTGCATAGGACGCTCTTGTTTGTTATTACTTAGGATTACCCCCAAGTATTTAAATTCCGTCACTTGTTCCATCTTCTCCCCTTCCAGGGTCCAACTAAAGATCTCCGTGCAGCTGTTTTGTTTCTCCATAGTCATAACTTTGGTTTTGGCCTTGTTGATCTCTAGGTTGTTCTTCTTTATATAAGTCCTCAATTCATTTAATTGGCGTTGAAGGCCAATTGGCATGTAATCCATCAAAATGAGATCGTCCATGTAAAGCAATCTCGGGATCCTGACCTTACCTACTGTTGGAGGGAAAGACCGGATATCCTGTTTGCTTTCTTCAATGTCCCAAAGATATGAATTAAATAGCGTTGGTGCAAGGGGGCACCCTTGTTTAACTCCTCTGGCCGTAGGAATTAACTCTGATAACATCCCTCCTTGGTTTAAACGCACTCTGATGGAAGTGTCCAGGTGAAGGGCTCTAATGGGCCCTAAAATGCTTTCTGGGCAATTTCTTGTTAATTTTTCCCCAAAGTATTTCGCGACAGCCTGGACCAGGTCAATGAAAGTAAGGTGGATCTTTGGGCTTCCTTCCTGGATCTTACTTTTCAAAGTACTTAATAGGAGAATATTTGGGGCTGTTCCCGTGCCTTTCACAGACCCAGATTGTAATGGGTCTTCATGTCCCATTAACATAGCCCATTTTTGGAAATTATCAAACAGTAGCGAACCTAACACTATCCCAACCACATCTAAAAGTGCTATTGGTCGGTAGTTCTTAGGTTGATCTCTAGGTCCTAGTTTGTAAATAGGAACAATGGTTGCTGTCATCCATGAAGCAGGTATAGATCTTGTTTTAGTACAGTTTTATTATTAGTAGATGAAATCAGCCCATTCTGTGAGATGTTCCTTAAAATCTGCATTTGTAATGCCGTCGGGCCCTGGGGCTCTAGAATTGTTCAGACGGACCAGTTTTCTCTTAATATCATCACGGTCCCAGGTATTCTCCCATGGTGTATTTAACAGATCTTGTTCAGGAAGTGTATTTGCCCGTTCTTGGATGTCCAACTTTCTGAAACAACTTTGTGAAGTGAATCGTCCATGCTTCTTCTCCCACAAAATTGTTTATTAGGTTGTTTTGTGTCTCTGAAGTAGTTCTAATTAGAGTCCAGAAATCTCTGGTTTTCCTACTGCACACTGTCTTCAGCATACCAACTGCGTTGGCTAGGTTAATGTTCTCTCTATGTTGTCTTAGCCAACTTCTATATGTGCTTATTGCTACTTTTAGCTCATTCACAAGTTCTGGAGTGTTTTAAGTTTTTTTTTTTTTTCACTTCCTCAATCTGTCCCTCTGAGAAAATATTTCAGCTCTGTGATTTCTCTCAGAATAGATTGCAACCTGGATGATGATTACTTCCAGGATCACATTCAAATTTTAAGTATTTCTTGGGTCTCTAAGAAAGGTTACCACATCCGAGTGTCTTCCAAAGAGATGCGGGTAATCTTCAATTAGACGAAAGAACACCACACTGACCAGTCTATGTGCGGCGTCAGGTGAGAGGGGCATTTGTGTTTTCCTCACTGAACTCGGGCAACTTCAAAAACTCTTCAGTGATGATTAGGAGCAATCTTCTAATGAGCTTTTCGTTGTCCGGATTACCAATAAAATCTGGAATGTGGCAAGTTCTCCCCACCAGTGACGGATACGAACGTAACACCAACTCAAAATACGTACGTATATTCCTGGAAAGGTCATCACTGGATAACGCCATGAGTAACACTGAACAAGAGCTCTGTATAGAAGGAATCTGGGTACTGTATCCTTTTCCAATTGTTGCTTTCAAGAAAGCAGATCTTCTTTTACTCTGCAACTAGGATGCACAGAGTGTTCAAATGTGTCCTTTTACCCTTTTATTTATAGCTCAAAAGAGTGTCCAAATTAAGCCACAGTCCAACTAAAAGGTTCTTCACGCTTTCCACGTGTCGGGTTATGCGTCCTTCTTCCTCGTCGTGGATCTCGTCTGCACGTGCTGTGGTTCTTCCCCGATTGCTGTTTTTTTGCCTCCATTTTCTATTTATTGTATTTATTATGTATCTGCTCTCCTCTGCTCCTTACTTTCCACTCTCCCCCTTCCATGTACTTTTTCGCTTTTCCCTTAACCATGCACTTGTGTGTTCCCAATTTCACTGGGCCTAGTAAGATCATTGTTTTGTTGTGTTGTATCTCCCCTATTCCCCTCCCTTGCCTAGTCGCGCTCTGAAACACCTGTGTATGAGCACGATACAAATAAAATATATCATATAAATCATATCATATTTGTAGCTTCTTCGCGGTGGGGTGTTAGCAGAGGAGTCTCTCCAGAATGGATCCTGATGTCACCCAGGAAGATCCAAGCTCGCCTACCCTGCAATTTGACAGCAGATGGCGTGACGTCCTCGACCATGAAAGGACTGTGAAATCTGGGCTCGTCCCACGTTTTCCTTGTGTGGTTGCGGATCAGGACTTTGTCTCCTAGGTAGTTTCTTGGACGTAGAAATTTGGGAGTTTGGATTGTTGAAGCATCTCCTTCTGTGTTCTGTACTGCCTTACACCCTCGTCTCTGCAACTGTCCTGAAATTACAGAAAAACTAGATGTTAAACAGTTGAACTAGTTTTGCAATTCAAATCCTAATATTTCTGACGTTGGCTGAGCATCACGTCTAACTCAGGATAGAGGCATTAAAGGAGTCCTCATTCGTCTGCCCGTCACGATTTCGCGCGGCGTAAGATGGTGGTCAGGACCTGGTTGGTTCCTCAGTGCATACAATGCCAGTGGTTGGCAGTGCAACCACCCTTTTTTCAAGGTAAGTTTCAACTTAGCTATTCTTTCCTTTAACAGGCTGTTGAACTTTTCACAGATACCATTTCCTTGCGGGTGATAAGCCGAAGAAAACTTATGTTTTATACCAAGGAGCGAGGTGATCTGCTCAAACTGTATTAACAAAGTGAGGTCCATTATCTGATCTCATTACTTTGCACACTCCATCTAGGAAATACTTCACGCACCAAGTACTTGGCTACACAGGTAGAGTCTGGGTGTGTATATGGACCTGCCTGTATCCATCTAGAAAAAGGGCATACTACAACTAATAGTACATATAATACTAATAATAATAATAATACAATAATCTATATCCATTACAAACGTGCATCATGTCGACATAGTCGATATGCAAGTGCTGAAAAGGGCCATTGGGTCTTGGGATGACCCCCCTCACTATGAGCAGTGTATGTCCAGCCGTGAATAATTGGCAAATACAATTTACCACAACAAAATGCAACATGCTCTATTTGGTTCAGTACGAACCAATCCTCCGCAATGGTTAAAGCAAGATTCTCCCTAGTTGTATGCGCTTGGTAGTGTAGCTGTTCCAGCACTACCCTTAATAAGGCTATAGGCATCACCGGTTTACCAGTGCTGTCTTGTCCCCACAATGCTTTGGAGGGGTTTAAAGAACACCCTCTTTGTGTCCATAAATTCTTTTCCTCTTGAGGTGCCTCTCCTTGAAGCTATTGGTGTTTAAGATATACGATTATAACCCTCGTCCACAATCGTCATCAGTCATTCTTTCATTCACATCAATGGTTTAGATATTCATCATTCCTATATCTGTATTTGCTATGCGCTTGGCTTCAGCGTCCGCTGCTTGATTTCCGCGCTAGATAAAATCTGTCCCTTTCGTGTGAGCTGCGCATTTGACGACTGCTATGCCCACTGGGAGTTGTAGTGCCTGAATGAGCCTGTCCAATAAGGCTGCGTGTTGCACTGGCATGCCGTCAGCTCGGATGTAGCACCTCCTTTTCCAGCGCGCTAAGCCTGCGTGTGCCATAGATGTCACATAGGCGGAGTCACTGTACACCGTCACTTCCTGATCTGCGTGATTCTCGATCGCGAGTATCCACGCCAATAATTCTGCAGCTTGCGCTGAATAATGTGATGGCAATCGAGTACTTGCAAGCACTCGAAATTCTCCATTTGCCAAATGTTTCACTACCGCGGCACCTGTATATCTTTGCCCATCATTTTGATTGATTCTTGAAGAGCCGTCAATGAAGACAATCTATCCCCCTGCGAGTGCATTTTCCTTTACCCTAGGGAGCTCATCACAGAACTCTTCATAGTTCACAATCGTGTATAGGCTCTCCTTCGGTAATAGGCTCAGCTATAAATATAGCTGGATTCACTATTTTACAACGGACTAGTTTAATCGCTGGAGTTGATATGATTACCTCATAGGCAGAAGCCCTTTAAGTAGTCAACGTGCCTTTTGGTTTTCTAAAATTGCAAATAATGCGTGTTCAACAAATAACATCATGGAGCATCCCATCACTATGTTTGTAGCCTTTTCTATAGGGAACGCTGCGGCTGCTAAACCTTGTTTGCACGGAAAGTGACGTCTCATTACTGGTTCCAAAATTCCACTGTAATATGCAAGGGGTTTGTACCCCAATATAGTTCTCTGGGTGAGTACTGCTGGCATAAAAGTACCATCTGTGTGTGAGAATAAAAAGAATTCCTCTGCATAATTGGGAATCCCTAAAACTGGAGGCGTGCAAATGGCTTTTTTCAATTCATGAAACCCTTCTTCCATTGGCTCAGTCCACACGATTTTCTCTTGTGTTGCCTGTGCTTTCTTCAAGGCCTGTACGAGTGGCCTATTATATGAGCTGTAGTCTAAGACCCATGCTCGGACGTAATTGCATAGTCTAAAAAAACTCTGCATCTGTTTTATCGTGTGTGGCTTAGCTGTTTTTAAAATGGCCTCAGCTCTTTCTAGGGTGACCTTCTTTCCCTCATGTGAAATCAATTGGCCTATGTACAACACTTCTTGTTGACAATATTCTAAATTTTCCTTGTCAACCTTATATCCTTTGTCAGCAAGTATAATCATTAGCTGAACAGAATTGCATCTGCACTCTTCCTTTGTGGTGCTGCCAACTAAAATGTCATCTATGTATTGCAACACAACGCTCTCTAATGCGATATTGCTCAAGTCCATCTGGAGGACTCTTGAATATTGATGGGGACTCACAGTACCACTGGGGTAGCCTCATGCTTTTTAATCGCACTTGTATAAAAGTGAACAATGTCAAATCTTGTGAGTCTTTGTGCAATGGGATTGAGAAAAACGCATTTTTCAAGTCAATCACCGTAAAATATCGTGCATCAACAGGTATCTTATATAGCATCGTAGACGGGTTCAGGACTAGAGGGAACTCTGCCTCTACAATTGGGCGAAGGTCTTGGATTAGCCTCCGCGGCCCCCCTTTCCCTTTTTTCACTGGGTAAATCGAAGTATTACATGGTGACTCTGACATCACTAAGGTACCTTGGTCCATCATGGTGGAAATGGTCTTGAAAATTCCTTCATCGGCCTCTCAATTCATGGGATACTGCCGTGATCGAGGCAAAATTGCTCCTAGTTTCAATTTAATCTTCACTTCCCCCAACTCCTTTCAGTAATCCTACGTCATAGGGGCCATTGGTCCATACTGAAATTGGCACTTTTGCCATATCTTCATCAAAATATTCAGGACGCTTCTTTGCTAACATCATTCTCTGTGGGACCTCTCTTAATCGCCTTGACCCAATAAGTAATGCACACTTCAAATAGCACAAAATCGGTAGATCTGTCATCTCCAAACAAATCTTCATCAGTGACATCTGTGCATCCTTCCTCAATGGCAATTATTGTGCTCCATCATCTACCTTTATCAGTTGCATCAAGCAAAGCCATATTTCTTCGGACTATAGCTGCTTCTAAGGCGAAGGGGAACATTTGCCCCTCCTCTTCATCCATAGGTATCTGTGGTCTAAATAGAAATTCATCTGGTATTCTCATGGTTCTGCCTACTAGATCTGGCAGTCATGTTAAAAGGATGCGTATTCCATAATTGAACACCTCGGGTTCCAACGGCATTGCTCTAGGCGCCATTTGTCCTGCGTATGCCCTGATAATTTCACACACGTTTAAGTAAAGCATTCCCAGTGTTGAGCATACTATGCCATCGTTTGTAAACAAAATGGTCATATTCATTTTTGTCATTAAATCTCGTCCTAATGTGTCGACAGGTGTTTGCCTCGAATAAAGAAGTGGCACCTTCATATCACATTCTCCTATGGAGACTGGTAATTCTTCTGTAAAAGGAACACGACTGGTTGCTGCTGTAAAGCCCTGAGTATTCATCACATCGCCAGACATTGAAAATGTGCCCTCACGTATACATGAACGTGTTGCACCCGTGTTCACTAAGAAGGAAAAAGCTTCGCCGCCTACAATTACGTCTACCCTTGGCTCCTCATGAGGATTCAGCGTAATAGATAGGATTGAACACATGAGGTCTCCCAGTGAGCTGTCCTATTGCGGGTACAGCCCTCACTCCATCACTCGTGAATGGATTTCCTCCATGAATAGTGATGCCACCTATTCTATTTGCTGTGGTTGCAAGCCTTGCTGCACTCTCGGAGCTTGCTGTTGCACTGTTTGATCTTGCGCAAATCCATTTCCGCTCTGCCGCGAATTTGCAGGTGGATTTGGCATTCCCTGTCTAGAAAACTGAGAATTCTGCACCATCCCTTGGCTTCTACACATACGAGCTATGTGTCTTGTCATTCCACATGTCCAACATACAGGAGGTTGTCTTCCTGTCTGCCCATTTTGCATGTTTTGATTACCATGTTGCATATTCTGAAACCCTTGCTGATTATTCTGCCAATACCCCTGATTACCTTGCCAACCTCTTCCTCGATATCCCCTTCCTCTTGGAGCATATACATTATTTGTCTGATCAAACTGTCTTTGGTCATTTGGCATACTTGAATCATTTTTTCTGAGCTAACTTTGCTTCTTCACCTTTTCGAGCATCGTATTTTTTACGATTATTTTTCTGCAGGAGTCTGCAATATGTGCAATGGTTAATTGAATTTCCAACCATGGTTTTGCTTCTATCCCCACACATTTTTTGAGCTGTTTCTGCATCTGCTCTGGCAGCCCTTGGCATAATATGTGATAAAATATAGGTATAGACTTCCCACTAGCCTCTCATGTTTGAAGCGCCCATGCGTCTTGAACATTTTGAATATAAAGAAACTGGTCCTCTACCTCTTTGTTGTCATTATAGCTCCCATATCAGAAGTATCCGGATATAGTACTTGAAGCACTTTCCAAATTGCTGCTCTACAATTAATAGGTGCTTCATCATGCACAGTGTTGACTGTAGTCACACCAGGGGAACCTGGCCGTGTCCATACGTCATCAGCTCTCACCAAGTATGGCGATTAGAAGACCTTTTATATCCCCTATAGCTAATGTATTCCCTCCCAGCAGTTTTCTAACTCGTATATCCATTTTCCAGTGCCGGAAGTTACATTTGGGAGTTTACATTTTAAGTTTTCCCTGTCCATCTGGGACCATGGTATATACTGTGGCCTGGGCTTCCATTTTCCAACAAGGTGAACTGTGATGCTCCAAACTCATTCTCATCTCTCATGATGTGTATCTACTGCTGGAGTAATATTCCTGCATTGCTGTCTATCTGGCAATGACCTTAGCCTGCTTACATAGGACGGGGACTCCCACCTCTGACCATGGGGTTGCCCCTTTCGGTCTGACTACGTCCATGGCTCTGATGCCTTAGACATAGGTATCTTTAAATCTGTCCATCTTAATTGCTTATCCAAAGGCGGATGTTCTTCTAGATCACATATATCACTTCTAACCTCCCTCGAAGGTTTCCCTTTCTTCGTCTGATACTTCTTGTGCCCAACTCGTGCAATCATCTCAACATCTCTATTTGATGTTAATCTGTCTAAAGACAGCTCCTTATGTCTCATACTACTTGAGGCTTCCTCCGTGTCATACAACTGAGTAGTCTCGAGGCAATCATTTTTCCCCTTCCTGTGTGCTTCTGTAACGCTCACCTGATTCTCGCAGAGGCGCCGGTCTTGACTGGGCGACTACCGTATCTTCAAAGGTGATGTGCAGCACCCGATTGGCTCTTTGGGCTGGACCTCTGTGCCCTGTATGCCTGACGTGCAGAGTAAGATGTCTGCAGATAGAAAATACGGGGTTAATGAACTGGGGTTATTGGGGTGTCCCTATCCCTTTCCTCTTCTCCTCTCCTGTAGACCCCCACAGGTAAACGCTCTCACCTTAGGTAAGTGAATGCTGAGCACTCCATCTGCCTCGGGGCAGGGTGCTGTAGCCAGTTTCTTCACTGGATAGGTAGCGCAGGCCTCTTGACTTCAGAGGACTGCTGTCCGTCGTTTACTGCACGAACTGTAAGTTTCGAGTAACTCAAATGTCTTTAAAGTCTTTAATAATGATGTCTCTTGTTTTGCAGGGTTCCGGCGATGGCGGATGACGGGCTGAAGTGAGTTGAAGATGGAGCCCGTGTGATGAATAGAAGCGCCTGGAAGCACGTAAGTAAGCGCTTGTTGCCAGCTTCACAAAGCGCTCTAACTGTCTTTTTATTTTGCAGGTACAAGTTCGGAGCGGCTGCAGGGTGGCGGGATACCCACTGGGTTAGATGTGGAAAGGAGTAATGGCACGTGAGTATTAAAGTTCCCCAATGTCTTTAAACGCACCTTGTTTTGTCTTTCAGATGCGAGATGCAGCGCCGACGGCCTCCGGAGCGTGCGAAGAGTTGGTAAGCTTTTGTCTTTCAGATGCCGGAATGCAGTGTGAAGACCTCCGGAGCGCACGAAGAGTAGGTAAGCCTTTGTCTTTCAGATGCCGGAATGCAGCGCGAGGCATTGGTGACAGCCGATGGACCAGGTAAGTGAAGAGCTGTCATTGAAGACCATAATGCTAACCTGTTCTTTCTTGTCTTTATAGGTGTTGCTGAAGACTGGATTCAGGATGGTAAGCCTTTTTCCTTAGGCCCAGGACCGGATGCAGAAGACACGATGAGCGTTCTGCTGCAGAGGGTGCAGAATAACGCAAAGCAAGATTCATCCACCGGGTGTGGTTTAAATAGCCTCCTGTAGTGCTTAGGTGTCTCCTTCCACAGCCACGCCTAAGTAAGAAAAGAGTTCCTGGTAAAAAAAGAGTTCCTGCCTTCCAGAAGAGTTCCAGTGTTCTGAATCTAGGGAGTGGCTCCAGCCCCACCCAACAGGAAAAGTAGTTCCAAACAGAAGAGGATCAGAGGCTCAACTGGCAGGCAAGTAAGCAGCATGGTCTGCTGCAGGTAAGTCCACCCAAGCATTATGAGCCCGGCGCTTCCAGCGCTGGGACTGGGCATATTTATGAGCCTGGTGCCACTGGCGCCAGGACTGGGTCCAAAAGGTCCCAATTGGGACTGGTTGGCACTCGGAACCTGGGTTATGGATCTGCTTCCAAGGGAGTTGGGAAAACCCTGACCTTTTGGATGCAGAGATCATGACAGCTTCTTTCTGGGCTTGCATTTCGTGGTATACTTTATTGATAATTTCCCCAATGCTTTGCGAGTCAACCTAGTCTTCTAGATTTATTCTAGACGTGCCTGATAATAAGAATTCCTCTGTCTTCCCAATCTACCCATGGATTGGGATTTCTTACTTCCCTTTCCAGATACTCAAGATCGCGTGCTCTGTCTCCTTTTGCGTTCCATGTCGTCATCGACTTCTCTGCGCTTTCTCAACTCTTATTATTCTATCTTCCTCTTTCTTTTTCATATCCCTTCGTTCATATGCCCTTCGTATTCCTTCATCTCTTCGCCTCTGTATTCTTTTCTCTCTTACCCTTTCCTGTTCATCGGCTTCTATTCTTTTCTCTTTCAGCCTTTCTTTTTCATTGGTTGTTCTTTAATAATCACGCTTTCTTTGCTCTTCTGCTCTCGTTTTTTAGCTTGCTCATCTTGATAAAACTGTTCTCGTTTTTGTCTATCCTTTCTTTTCGCTCCTTCATCTCTCAATAGATCCTCCCTTTCTTTCTTTTCTATCTTGCTCGTCATGATCTCCCCTTTGTCTTACATCTTCGATGCCTTTACCATTGAGTTTAAGTAAAATCTGACCTCCCAACCGCTCGTTCAGTTTTTTATCCTCATCTCCTTTTTTCCATCTCTTTATTTCTCTCCTTATGTCTACAGATGTGCTTGCTTGATCACTTTTCTGCGTATCGCGTCTCTCCTTATCCCTCAGGACTTTGGAGGTTATATCTTTCTCGGTATCTTTCTCTGGGCCCTCACCACTACTTTGCGTAGGTGACTCGTATGACGGAGTGCTATATTCCTTCGCTGCTTTAAGTTCTCTTAGTGGGTATAACCCTTTGTTTTTCTTAATCTCGTCTTTCATTTCAGATGGGGGGGCCGAGCAGAAGGCTCTTCACCCCCCTCTTTGCATATATTGAGCAGCCAAACTAAAGGAGGCTCCTCCTCCTCCTTTTCATGTTCATACATTTTCCAAAGCTCTAGACTCGCTAAGTGCTTTTCTAACTTGTTTCCTGTATACGCAGCATGCAAATATGTCGTCATATGCTGTAGAACTGCTCTCGATCACAATACTCCTTGTGGCCATGGCATAAACATTTTGTCTGTGGTCCTTTAACCTGTTCTGCACTGTATTTTTAAGTTTAAACACATGCTTTGGTAGCTGTTTGCAAAGATGCACTCATTGCGTAACTTCTTCCATTCCTAACTTTTACTTTTCTTTTTTGCTACCACTTCGCTTCTGCTTTAGTTACAGTTTTCAGTTTTATGTTTCAATCAACATACACATATGAGCGAGCACCAATCGTCGCAAGCTCCAATCCCGTCACAATGCAGTTTTTTACTTTAATCTTGCTAAAGAAGAACCATCAAAGTTTAATCTTAAAATAATCACTTTTCATGTCTTAACTTCACGTTTCTCTATTACTTAAAACATTTCTTTTTTCAACTCTGGCGCCATCACACCTTATAACCACATAAAACTAAACAGACAGACTTGACCGGCCACATGTACGTGCACCTCACAATCCTCTCTTAGGACTCGTCTTACCCTCTAAAATCTGCTCCGATTTGAACTTAAGGTAATTCCCTTAAAGTCTTTAAACTTATCTCGTCTCCTATATGGCCCTCGTAAGGGGCTCTGAGTTGAAGCTTCTGCTAACACTCTTCATATATTACGTGGCAACACTCAAGTCAAACATTTTCCCATATACATATATATTACGCTCTTACTCTTGCATATTTTATCCCGCCTCCCTCCGTTACTTTCCATTATTTACTACGTATGCATCCCTTTTGCCACACTCTTTGGTCTTATTCACTCACCGTTCACATGTTTTCCGTCTCCGGATCCTCGGGATCACCGCCTTTGTTACCGCCTCTTCGAGCCTCTTTCCGATCCGCTTCTCGTAGATGTGGGAGGGGTTCCTATAGAAACTAGGGGTCCTGTCACACCCTCCTTGCAAGGATTTTGTCCTATTTTAACCACAATCTTCACGTCCTGTCAGCTGAATGGCAAACGTTGTGTGATGTCGCTGAGACTCTGTTTACTTATGTTGATGGTCGATGGTATCTTATCTAACCATCAATCTCTGGTACCAAGTGCACTGGAGGATTTCAGCCCTTTAAGATGAGTAGCAATACCCTGGAGATAAATGGGGATGCAGATTTTAATTCAACATCAGTAATTCAGACGACACAAATAGCTTGGCAAATGTTCATCTGTTTTAATGCAAGTAATTTAAAACAGGGAGTACAATGAACATCAGCAATCATTTGATACTTAACTCTCTCCAACATTTCATAAAAAAGCTGGGTTCTTAATCCCAAAATTGGTCATAGCTGACTTGCTGACCTGTGTCATTACCAACGTCCTCCTACGTGGCAAACTTCTAAAACCTATCTGGAAGCAGGATTGGTTCTAAGTGAATAAGCATAGGTGTTATATCTGTATGGAGTAACGGAGAGAAATAATTGGATAGTCAGCAGGTGGGGCAACTAAGCCCTCCCCTAAAAATGGCTACTATGAACGTCACTAAATGTACGATGCCTCATTGGCTACACAAACTAAAGGACCCTGAACTACGTGGTCCTCTACAATTGGTTGGCTACTAACCCCCGTCAATAACTTTCCACCTACGTGAGCAGCACTCGGATCGAACAACCAGTTTGCGGGTAAGCTTGTCTTGATACCAGCTTCCCACCAATTAAAAATACATTCCATCATCACCTCAATGGTTCAGTGTCAATGAGTGCTTTGAAGTTGGCCTTGAGTTTGTACTGCTCTCTGGGATTTGTTATGGAGTATGGGTACTGTCTGGCTTCCGTGCGTAGGTGTCATCTTCTCATGCGTCCAACTTTCTTCCATCACGTGACTTGACACCGTGAATTGAGCTTTTTTGTGTATTTGATTTTATACTCCAATAGTCCTCGGACGTCTTTTGTTTTCACTTGACCTTCTTGAGCAGGAGCTTCTGTTCTTTCACGTTAATTGTATCCAATGTCAGCCAATTCAGTTCTGGTAAGACCTTTGCTTTCTTGGCTCAGTGAACTCCTTAGCTGAAATATATTCTGTTTAATTCAATTGCTTTTGTAACTGCAACACTGACCTGAGGCCTTCATCGTTGTTCAATACTGCTTTATACGTAGTGGAAACATTTATTCTTTATTTAATCCATATGTATCTATGAGGTATAAATGTATATGTTGGCGCTTGCCACGATCTAACTATTAAAAGCATTTGGCTAGCTTCATAAATGCTTTGCTGCTTGCATTTCATTGCATCTGTACACGTTTAAACTAAGTTTCTTCATCATGATTGTGGCATAAGTCTCTTCATCTTGATCCCAAGAAGTCACTTATTCTTGGTGGTGCTTTGTTCCTTGTAAATCGTTTGCCTCTCTGGTCAGGTGATCTTACTCTTACGTCCCGTCCCTTTTCCTCCATACTGTATGGGCGTCGCTTCCAAGGGATGGGAGACAGAACCTTTTTCACCAGAAAAAAACCTTCTTCCACTTTAAATTTAGAGGTGTGCCGGGGGGCGGCCCAGGGAGCATGCGCTGCCCTGACTCCACCCTACGGCGCCACACCTCAGTCCCCTTTTCCGCATCGACGGGAAGAGGCCGAATTCACCAGCGTCCCTGGGTTTGGTTTCGTCCATGTAATTCCATGCGCGGATACTTCTTTTTTTTTTTTTTTCTTTTTTTTTCAGGTACTCAGTCCTCAGACGTCACGCTCCTCCCTGGCACATGTCGACTTCTACAGGGTTCAGCAGGTGTCCATCCTGCAACAAGCTCTAACCAACTCCAGACACCCACGCCCTCTGCCTACATTGCCTTGGTGCAGACCACGGTTCGGCAATCGTGTTCGGCGTGTGACTCGCTGTCCTCGAAGGCGCAGAAGAACAGACTAGCCAGGTAGAGGGAGCTCTTCCAGTGGATGTTAAGAACTTTGTGAAGCATCGAACCAGGCCCGAAGTAGGGACAATATTTTCCAGCGCACCCCGCAAGGGAGACTCCGTCTCAGGGATTCTCCCACGCGGGTGGGACCAGCCAGGTCCTGCTACCGGCACGTGCCCCGAGGCTGCTACAGCTACCGGCCTTTGGGTCTAGGGGGTCCTCGGATCCTCTCGGGCACAGTGTCGAGGGACCAGAAGGTTCTTGTACCGGGTCTACACCCGAGGGGCTACACCCTTTTACCAGCACAATGGCCGAGGAGTTACGCCTTAAAAGCGGCAATACGTCTCAGGGGCTACGCCCGAATACCGGCAATACGTCTGAGGGGGCGCCTAAACGCAGCTCTACCGATCCCCGGGTTGAGGGTCTTACACCTACCGGGCCGAGGCCCGAAGAACAGGGTAGGCCTTGTTATCCACACGCAAGAGTCTTGGTTGAGGTCGGGCCCAGCGGACTAAGCAACACGTCGCAGGTACGCGGCAGGCAGCTCGACAAAATGTCCGCTGTGCCAGAAAGGGTCACCCGTCCAGCGCCATGCCACGAATTCGGCGAAGAACGAGTGTCAAGGTGGGACTGGCCTCAACCAGGTACGTGGCCTACAGTCTACCCTTCATTTGCGCAGGGCGACTTTCCTTTGCATCCATATGGACAGGGTACGCAGCGGCTCCAGCAGCCCCCGCTACCCTCTCGGTGCCCCCCTGCCACCTCTTTGGCCAGTGCCAGAGGGGTGCTCTTCGAGAAGTTTCTCGGCTTCATGAGGGCTCCTCAGATGGGGGTTATCATCAAAGACGCAGTCAGGAAAGTCCTCCCCACCATGCTAGAGGCAGCACAGACTCCTTCATCGGGCCCCCAGGCCCCGGTGCAGCCCCCAGCTCCGCTACGTCTGCTGCCTCCGGCTGTGGTCCCTGTACCCCAGCCTCCGGCGTCACCTACCCCTCCTCCTCAACAAGATCCTCCAGATCCGCAAGATATGGACGTGGAGGAGGATCTAGACACGCCATCCTCAGCCAGGGCCTTTCATTAACATCTTCCTGGCCTGGCGGAGTACCTGGGCCTCCCTCAGCCTGAGGTCGAACATCCGGCAGAGGGGGTTCTGGTTGAAGACGCCCCTCTGCCAACACGGGGATTCCACTGCAAACCGATGTTGTCTGCCTGGCCAAGAAGGGTTAGCTCAAGCTCCACTCAGTCCAGCCGGTCAACCGACGCCTGGATGCCAAGTACAGGCAGATGGAGGGGGGACACTCTTGCTCTCGACCCATCCTCAGCCACACTCCTCGGTGATTGCTGCGGCATCACTTTACTCCAAGCCTCAGTCGTCCTCCGCCTCCTCCTCCCGCAGCGCTGCTAGGCAAGGAGAAGATCTTGGAGGCGTACGGCAAGAAGATCTACTCCAACGCCTCCTAGCACCTGCGTCAGGCCAACGCAGATGCCATGCTGGCTGCGGCCAACCAACAGTTATGGCGGGAAATTGCAGACTTCCTCCTGGAACGCCCCACCCAATGCCAATCACGCTTTAAGGTGGGGCTAGCAGAAAGCAAGCTTGTGGCGCATGACCTCATGGAATCCACAGTGGCTCATATCGATACCTCAGGCCGTGCCATCTGTGGTGCCACGGACATGAGAACAGCCTGGCTCCGGGCAACGAAATTCAACCCTGATGTCCAGGAGCAAATTCTAGATCTATCATTTGAGGTGGTGGGGGTCCTCTTCCACTCCTCTACAGGCGAAGAGCTGGACAAAAAGAACAGCTCACAAACTGCAAAGTATTTTTCTTACAAAGACCACGCCCAAATCATACACCCAATCTCAGCAGCGCTCGAAAAAGGGTCGAACATATGGAGGGTTCCGCGGGTCCAGGAACGCAGATCCAGGCAGCCGGACCGCTCGCCATCTCAGAACCTGCGCAAACAACAAAGTGTTCTTTCCTACGGTTCAGGATCATGGGCTACCATTTCCAATACAGAGTCCTTCCATACGGTTCAGGATCATGGGCTACCATTTCCAATACAAAGTCCTTCCATTTGGCCTCAACTCGGGCACCAGGGTCTTTACCAGACTCCTGAACGCTGTAGCGGCCCTCCTCGGAGCACAGGGCCTCCACGTCTACCCATACCTCGAAGACTGGCTCGTCAGGACTACATCTCCGGAAGCGGTTGACCACTCTTCCCATGCACTTATGAATATACTGCACGACCTGGGCTTCTCGCTCAACCTCAAGTCACACATGCTCCCTAAGCAGACTCTAACATTCCTGGGACTCATTTGGGATATGTGCTCCGAGAGGGTTTTCTCGTCGGAAGACAAAATCTCTGCCATCAAGAGGGCCACCACCCACTTCCTCAGCAGAGAGGTGACCTCGGCATGGTGGTACCAACATCTCCTGGGTCTACTGGTGGCAGTCCTGTTAGCCGTGCCGCACACGAGACTAAGGATGAGAAGGATTCAGCTGCACTACGCGGCCTCATGGAATCAAAGCGGGGCTCGCAATCCGAGAGGATCAATATTCCTCTATCGCTCCACCCGGACCTAACTTGGTGGTCCATGGACTGCAACCTACGGATGGGCAAGCCCTTACAGCTGCCCTCTCCGTAGGCTACCATCACCAGAGACTCCTTGCTCGAGGGCTGGGGAGCCACCCTGGACGATCTCTCGGCCCACGGCACGTGGACTCTAAAGGAGCAGGACTACCACATCAATTGGCTGGAACTGAATGCAATCTGGCTAGCGCTCAGAGCATTCCTACCACTTCTCAAGGGAATGGTTGTCAACATCCAGACAGACAACTCGACCAGCATGTACTACGTCAACAAGCAGGGAGGCACCAGATCTCCTCCTCTGTGCAGGCTGGCGATCAGCATGTGGGAATGGGCCCTGGAAAACAACATTTACCTCTCGGCAGTCCATCTCCCGGGTGAACCCAACCTGGAGGCGGACAGGCTCAGCAGGCTGGGAGCGACAATTACGAGTGGCAGCTAAACAACCTTGTTATTCAGGAGATCTTCAACAGGTGGGGTCATCCCCAAGTGGATCTCTTTGCCTCCTGGCACAACAAGAGGTGCCCCCAGTTCGCATCCTGGCAGGGTCAGGGCCCCGGCTCTCGGCAATGCATTTCACCTCAGTGGACTGGCATGAAAGCCTACGCCTTTCCGCCTATCCCCCTGATCCACAGAGTAATTTGCAAGATCAAGGACTCTCACCGACGCTGCATCATTCTAATAGCTCCATGGTGGCCGGCCAGGCCATGGTTTTCGGAGCTACTCAGCCTCTGAGGTGCCCCCGATACACCTTCCGACGAGCCCAGCACATCTTTTGGCACAGCAGGGGGGGGGGCAGGGTCATCCACCCCACGCCAGCAAAACTAGCCCTCACAGCGTGGTACCTGAGCAGGTAACGCTGCAGCACCTTAGGCTTTCACAGGCCAAACTGGAGATCATACAGGGCGCCAGGAGCAAGGCCACCAGGGCCCAGTACAAAAGCAAATGGACCAGATTCTACCACTGGGCAGACTCCTTGGCCTTCAATTTGGACGACGTGCTCTCCTTTTCGGCGCACCTTGCTCATTCGGGCGTACAGGTGGACATCTGCCGCACATACATTGCAGCCATTGGGGCTTATAGGAACTCGGAGGAGGGCATCTTTTCCTCCTCCAACCCTATAGTCAAACATCTGACTGGTCTCCCCAGGCTCTACCCACCCATCAAGAGACCGCATCTGGTGTGGGACCTAAACATAATCTTGGACGCCCTCGCGCACAAACCTTTTGAGCCAATGGCGTCTGTGGACATCAGGCTGGTCACCATCAAGCTGGCCTTACTAGTCGGTCTTACCTCTGCTCGCAGAGTCAGCGAGATCCAGGCATTGGTCGCCTCTGAACCATATACCACCTTTCGCAGGGACAAGGTAGTCATGCGGACGCACTCAGCATTTCTGCCCAAGGTTCTATCTGCATTTCACTTGAACAAAGAAATAGTCCTTCCTATGTTCTTTCCAGATCCCAAGGATGAAGCAGAGTGCTGCACTGCCTGGATGTCGGGCGTGCCCTTAAAGTCTACTTGGACAGGACCAAGGGCTTCCTCAAGTCAGACGCTCTGTCACTTTCAGAGGCTTGAGGCCAGGCTATCAGGCCTCCATATCCCGCTGGATGGTCTCTGCCATCAAGGAAGAGTACGGGGGCCAACACAAGCTGCTCCCGGCCAACATGCATACCCATGCCGTCGGGGCCAAGGCAACGGCCATTGCATTCTAGCGCCATGTCCCTTGGCAAGTCATAAGCAGGGCGGCCACTTGGGCCTCTCCCTCGGCTTTCTGCAAGCATTACTGTTTTGATGCCGGCTCTAGATCTGATGCGGCTTTCGGACAGGCGGTTCTCAGGAACCTATTTGCATCAGGAGGGTCTCCTCTCCACCCTGGGGCTACAATCAGTTGTAATCGCCCATGCAGTATGGAGGAAAGGGGACGGGACGTAAGAGTAATTATAAGTTACTCACCGTAGTGACTAATGTACTCGTAGTCCAAAGTTCCTTTTCCTCCATACGTCCCACCAACCTCCCCCCTAATAATACTGGTGTCATTAGGCAATGTTAAATCTATTGTCGACGTGTCAGTGGGGACTGAGGTGTAGCGCTGGAGGGGGGAGTCAGGGCAGCGCATGCTCCCTGGGCCATGCCCCTGCGCGCCTCTAAATTTAAAGGGGAAGGTTTTTTCTGTTGAAAAAGATTCCATCTCCTGTCCCTTGGAAGGGAGGCCCATACAGTATGGAGGAAAGGGGACTATGGCTAAGAGTACGTTAGTCACTATGGTGAGTAACTTATAATTTCTATCTGGTGTCGATTCAGTTTTGTATGACGTCACCATTTATCCTGGTCATTCAGTTTCTTTGTCTCATCACAAAGACCTCTCCTCATGGACCTATGCCAAGCGGCCATTTCAGCCATACTCCATTGGCACACACCAAATCCATGAGTTTGACTGTATGTCTAATTGTGTTTGGTCTGGGGTATATTCCCAGCAAGCACTCCTTCGGGGACCAGTTATACCTACTTATTCCGGCCCTATCAAACATGAGTTTAATCTTTCCCTGGAATGTCTGCACTTTTGGACAGTTCCAAAACAGATGCATGAAATTCGCTGGGAGGTTCTCACACCACACGCACTCTGGTTGGATCTGCGTATTAAATCTGGCAGTTCTACTGCGTGTCATGTACATCCTCTGAAGTACATTTAATTGCAACAGCCAGAACCTAGCATTCCTAGAGATATGTTTAACAAAAATCAGTGCAGTCTCCCATTGTGCCTCTTCGAGTGCGAGACCAGATCCTTAACCCATGCCATTCTGACTCTAGTCTCTTTAGTGCATATGAGATAACTTGCTCTCATAGAGACGCACCACTGGCCTCCAGCCATCCTCAAGGTCTTACATCATTGTTACTATTTTATCGATCTTTGTTCCTCAGTCCATACAGGCCACTTTTTCTTGCCAGTTCTCAGGTATCTCACAAATTGACCTTTGTGTAACTCCACAGCCAGCAAATCGTCAAATTCCCTGAACACTCCTTCTTTGTACACATACCCACACGACGAGAGACCTGCATTTTCACATTGCCTATTAGTCATAAGGTCATCTAAGCCAAGGCACACATCGACCACCAAATGGCATATGTGGGGAATGGCCTTCTTAGTCTTAAGAATCATCTGGGCTTTTGCCCAGATTTGGCTACCCAGCTGCAGCATGTGTGGCAATTCTCACAGACGATTATTTCCAATCCAGAGGGCCTCCGTGCATGGCCGTTCTTACAGCCTCTGTTAGCAACTTGTCTAGCGTCGGATCATCTGCCAACCAACCCACCACAAATCTTAGCTTAGCAGCTAAATGGTATAGTTCCAGCCACGGGAGCTGTAACCCCCCATTTTCAGATCTCGGCCGCAGTGTGTGTATTGCAATTTTACATCTAGCATTTGCCCAGAAAAATCACCCAATATTGGAGTCTAACACTCGAAAAATAACAGCTGGAATGTTGAACTGCACATTAACAAAGAAGTAAAGGAGGCGGGGCAGAATAACCATCTTCACCAGTGCAATACGTCACATTGGTGACAGCAGCAGCCTTTTCCAGAAGTCAATGGACCAAATTATACTGTCCACAGCTCTTAACTGTATTACGAGTGTGCATTTCTCCAGCCGCATGTGAAAAATTCACCCCTAAGTATCGGAAAGTATGCATCTACCATTTAAGTCCCGATTCGGTATGTCGCTAGGATAAAGGTGTTGCATCCCAGCTAAGAGGAATATGCATCTCTTCTTCCTATTAAATGAGCTGCCTGAGAGCTCTGCAAATCAGTCAAGCACTTCAAAGACCAATGGCAAGTTGTGCTGCGGTTCACAGAGATACACTAGCACATCATCTGTATAAAGGGAAATCGGGGCGTCTAGACCCTGCCAGGCCTATGCCAACATCCCCAAAGTCGTTCCTCAGACTGCCAGTGGCTCTAATGCTAGTATAATACAGCATCGGCAAGAGAGGACACCCTTGTCTGGTGCTTCTTTGAATACCCCACTTCATCGATGTGTATTTACCAGTGCGTACCCTAGACATAGCATTTGAATACAGCAATTTCTCCCACCTAATGAAATCCTCACCAAATCCCTGTCGTGTTGCATATATCCATTCCGAATAGATTGAATCAAACGCTGTATTGGTATCCAATGACACTACCACATAGTGGGCGGTTTGGGGGTCCGATATCCCAAGAATATAATGTAGTCTACTTAAGTTCAGGAGGATTTTCCTGCCCGAAGCCTAACTGGTACTCGTGTATTAATGAACATATTACATAATTAAGATGTCGTGCCAGCAGCGCCTTAAGAATCTTTACTTCTTTGTTGAGCATAGAAAGAGGCCTGTATTTTTCAAATAGGGTGTGGTCTTTACCTGGTTTAAGCACCGGTATATTCAGTTTCATGCATACTTTCTGGACGGCAACAAAGTCCATATGCCTCCTCATATACCTGAAGTAAGATTGGACCCAGAGCGTTGCTATATTCTTTATAGAACTCGGAGGGAATGCCATCCCCACCCAAAGTCCTCCGTCTTCAGAGACTGAATCACTTCCTTTATTTCTTTCACTGTCAGCGTCAAGAGCCCAGGCATGGTCAGTGGTAAGCTTTGGCAGCTGTATCTGTGTCAGCGTATCATTCACCATTGCATTGTATACATTCCCTGTATACCCATGTAGAGTCTTGTAATACATACCAAAGGCGTCATTGATAATCGCCTGGGAGACCCAGGTGTCACCACATTGATCTTTAATCTCTGTTATGGGGCGACAGATTCAACCTCCCTGATTTGTTCCCTCCACACATGACAGCACGCATTATAGATTCCAAAGTCGAACTTACTGAGCGTCTCCCATGACGCAGATCACCACATCTGTAGCTCTAGAAGGGCCCCTTCATCGTCAGGTTCCAGCATCCCTCCTTCCTCCAGTATATAAATGCGGTTTTCCAACTCCTGTAGTTCTAGCCTCAAGGGTTTCTTAATTCCCCCGATTTTAGCAAATGACTCTCCTCGAACTACCACTTTGAGATTCATATAGTATCGATGCTACCAATGTTTTGTTCCAGAAAATCATTTATGGTCTTTTCCATATGTTCTCTAAAGACAACATGTAACAAGACGCCAGCCACCATGTCAGGATTGGCGTTGGGATCCCCGAGCCTGGTGTACCAGTCCCGGTGAAGGGTCTGATTTTTGAACTGCCACAGTACTTTGCTTCTGTGAACTCATTAATTGATTCCTCTTCCACAAAGAAGTCTATTCTAGTGTATGCTCTGTGCCGGGCTGAGTAGTACATGTAGTATCTACTGTCAGTGTTTAATGATTGCCACACATCTACAAGCGATGGTCTGTCAACTCCTTAAGGGTAAACGATGCAGGGGAAGGGTGAAGTCACGCAGCTGGATCTATCCATGATAGGGTCTCGAATGCAGTTGGAGCCTCCCACCCCCATATATAGCTAGGCCACGTCCCTCATACATGTCTGTTTACCACTCAAAGGCTGGAAATATGCAGCCAGTGTTTGGTTGGGGGGAGTATGAATTGACTATTTTAAATTTCCTTACGCTGAATGTGGCCATGGACCACGACTGTTCTGCCTTCTTGGTCTATGTCAATATCTATCAACCGGAAAGGATTTGCACCATTGATCCATATTAGAACGCCTCTCGCAAACCTTGAGTGGGTAGATCCGTAACTCACTCCACCTTATCTTGCCCACCACCCACCCACCGTTGTTCCTCAGGCAGCAAATGGGTCGCTTACAATAATGCCATCAAGATTTTCTTCCTACGCAGGTAGGACCCGACTATATTGCGCCTCCGGGAGTTATTCATGCCTCTGACATTCCACATCAATATTTTTAATAACGCCTTATCATACATGGAATAGTGCCACTGTTGTCCTCGTACCACACACAGGATCAGAGCAGCACCCCATTTTCATCCGCACAAAACCATGGCCCACAGAAGGTGTTCAGCAAATATGCTTCCAGCTGCTCAACACCAAGTCCCAACACTACGTAATCTTACCATCTCAACAGTGCCCATCAAGTAACTGAACAAACATAAGCAAACAAACTAAAGCCAAGATTTCAAACCTAGGACATCTTGGCAACATGCTAGCTCAACAGCAACATGTCATTCAAGCTGACCTGCCTCCACATGGTGGAATGTCACCATTGGACAGCTGGCAGAGGCACTTACAGTATGTGGCCTGCTCATAACTGTTAACGTCTGTGGGGCCGCTAGACATTTCCTTGCTATGAAGGTCGGTGGGGCCTCTATACAGTACAAACAATACCTCATCAGGAGATTTGAGTGTACAACAAAACTATTATGTCTCCAATGTACCATTGTTGGAATTTGCTGCGTTGCACCAGCTAATAATTACAAGCACTCATGAATTCTTCTGGGATCAGTCTTCTCAGTCTTCAGCCGTTCTGTTCGTCAATCCAGTGTGGTTCATCCAGCTATTCACATCCTCTGGATTTTCAAAAAGAGGGCTTTTCTTTATAAATCACTTTAAGGTTTGCAGGGTAATGAGCATATATTTTAGTCCCAATACACAAAGCCTATTTTGTCGGGGAAAACATGTCCCTCCTTTTCTGTATCAGCGGAGTGTAGTCCGGAAATATAGCAAGCTTTGTGTTGTCATGCCTTATTAGCCCGCTCTAGAGTGTTGGAGGATCACTTATTTGCTGCGAAAATTAAGTACCGGAACAATGATAGCTCGTGGGTTGGTGCCTAGCGGTGGACTATATTGTAGCGATTGATGTGCTTGCTCAATTGTAAAACCTTGGGACAATTTACCTGAGCCAATTTCTTGGAGCATCATGTTCTCAATGTGCGTAGTCTGGTCTGTGAGAAACCAGAAGGTGTCGCACCCACTAGTCCCCGGAGATCTGTCATCCAAGTGGCCAGGACACGCCCATCGCATTTGGATCCAGTTCCTGGGATGGACCCGTGCGGAGGATCGCCTGGGTGAGGGGTCTTTGGGGAGTGGGACACTGGATGGTGAGATGCAGTATCCCCTTCCCTGTAACACCTTTACCCCATCCTACCAGGTAGGATATTTAGTAACTCTACCGCCCAGACAGTCCGCTATGAGAGAAAACGGACTTAACACTCGAGCAGTATACCGAACGTGTCCCAATACAATGGTCAGGCAATTATTGACCATCCCACACACCTGGGTTCCATTAAGCTTCCCCACATGGATAAAAGGCGGTGCACGAGAGCACACTCTAAGCAAGGCAAAGCACACGAGGAAACAGCAGTTTCGAGACGGCAGCTGATCGAGTGAAGAGACTGCAAAACAGAAGGGGATTGCAAGGAGGGAAGTTCACTTGTCCTTTTCGACAAGGAATCGTTACTTTCCAGAAACCTTGAATAGAAATCGTAAGAAGGGAAACCAGGATGAAGAATTCTGCATTATTTGTCGGAGATACCCAGGACCCTCCTGCGTCAATCATCGAGGTGGGGCGAAGCGCCAGCCGGCGTGGTACCGTCCTTGGCTCCAAGAATGAAGCAGCATCAATGAAATCAACACAGCTAGTGAGTTGGGGAGACCAACACAAGACTGGTCTGTGTTGAAGCCAAGGTTGCAAGCAGCAACATTGTATGGCGAGTGCTGGAACGAACATTGTTAATACGGGTGTGATAAGAGATGCAAGTAAAGTTGAACTGCTGATGAGTGATTGAACTTTAAACGCAAGTTACAATACCTTTGACAGTGGTCAGGCACCGCGTGGGTGTTCAATCAAAGGTCTCTGTATCCAGCTGAGAGGTGGCAAAAGCGGGGGAAAAGTATACATCAATAAGAGAACAATTCATTGTGGATCGAAGTGGTCCAGCGACGGGTCGTGCAAAATCTCGTGCAGTCGAAAGTCTTCAATTTTGATGAAATGGAGAACATTTGGAAAAGTAGATAGAGCGTCCGAGCCTGGCAGAGGGAGACGAAATGAAGGTTGTGTGTTAAAGTGGGTCTTAGCCCGGCATAGGGGGACCCGGGTGAATAGTAAATCACCCAAGCAGTTGTATATGTGAAATCCTAAGAAGAAAGGAACTTTAATGTTTGTCGTTTTGCATCAGGCCCTCTGAAATAAGAGACTTTGAATGGCAAAGAGATATTGGCACAGAAGGCCCTGATGTTAAGATTTTGAACAGCATCCTCATGCTAGAGAAGCCAGAGTGTGTGCTAAGTTTGCATGTGCCACCTTGTTACGTCCTGAAAACATGGGGAAGGGGAAGCCAACGGCTTGAATATCCTGACATATCATTTCTTGAACACTTTTCTTCTGCATAATTGTTTCCCACACTATTTGTATTTAGAAGTAAGGATTGGCAATAGGTTTAATAGTATAGGCCCTTTTATTTTGACAGACACGACTAGGACTGCGTTATTATTTGATGGTCGTTACGTGCTCCCATCTTTAGATTTAGGATTAGATGGGCGTTTTTCAAACCCAATTGAAGTTCAATAAAAACCCTTGAACTGTGATCACTTGTCTCTGTTTTACTGTTTGATACCATGCCTTCCTTACAGGTCATACCCTTCCTCGCCCTCCGATAGGCCCAGCACATGGCTATTGTTGCATCGGGATCGTCCTTCAGCCTCTTCAGCATGCAATTCCAAGACAGCATTGCGTTACCCAAAGTCTTTCAATACAAGTTCCAAGTTGCTAGTGGCAGAGGTATATTCAGCCAGTACCAATTAATTGTCACTCGTTCCAATAGGGAGGGGACATCTTGACACAACAAGCTGACGTCAATCTTGACTTCATCTACTTGGATTTCAGTCGAGTTGTGTAAAGCTGTGATCGCTGCTAGGACTTTGTCTTCCCCAAAGAATCAGAATGTGGCTGACCAGGCGAACCTAGTGATGCCGCAGCATCTCTCTGCACAGTTTTAGGGAAAAATGAATCCATGATGGTACCTTTCTGTCCACTTTTGTTCCTTTTAGTTGGCATTTCCAGATGTCTGTGTAGGTAAGGATGCAGCAGCGTGTGTCGCCACTTCCAGGCAGGAGCAACTCTCGGTGGGCTAGGTTGAAGGCAGCCACGAATTGTTATGAAAAGCAGAGATACAGGTATATGTTAGCAGCAGAAGCAGAACTCCAACAGGGATAAGTCAGTGCAATAGAATGCAGTTGGGAGGGTCCAACAATAATGGCAATACAGTTTAGTGTGATATCCCAACTTCGTGTCACACAGCGAAACCACATGATTCCAAATCATGTATCAGAATGATGTATTTTCATGTACAAAGAGCAGTAGGACTCCCTCATGGTCAGCAGATCAGTTGGGGTCAGGCTGAAATGAAAATAGGGAAGGATATGTATTACAATCACTGGCTCCCATATAGCCCTGCGGCTGTCCAAATTCCCTCACGTGCATTCATCCACAAAGGAATGTGTCATGTCTCATGCTTATGAGTGCTCGCCATGAAACTGAGGCAGCTTTCCAATATAATCGCTGCTCCTGCAGGCGCAGAAGCTCCAGTTACATCACTGCGGCCATACCCATTGTGGCCGTAGCTGAAAGTATTACTGATGAGGAGAGCCAATGCAGCGTTCATCGCCTCCCTCTGCGGCGCTGCTTGCGTCGGATTCTCTCACTGTGTGACAGGGCAGACCGGCATCTAGGTCAATTTAGCTACATTTGCCGTAGCTATTATTTCGCACCAGACATCCACAGCACCTGGAAGTCACTTCAGGAGGTCTCCGCTCACTACAGAACAGGCTGCAATGCTCTGATGCAAGTTTTGTTGGCCATTTTGTCCGCCTCCACGCTGATTGCGCGATCAAGCCCACAGAGCTGCAAAGGATCCAAACTCAAACACCTCACAACTTTCTCTACACGTAGTACCTTCCCAAAGCAGCGGTGGGCGATTCTCGATTTCCCACACCAAAGTAACATGGATCAATTGAGGATTAGAGTAGGAGTTCACACCAGGCACGTCCTCGCGGCATGATCATTAGCCACACCAATCTACTAAATACATACACATTTTGCCAAAGACAAGTTGGAATCTGGAATGGGATTATTTGACCTGAAGTTTTTTGTCCCGTGCTAGCAAGTGTTAACCTTGCAGGTTTTTACTAAATGTAAGCCATCGGCCTGCATTTTTTCCCAGAAATGTTGTCGCAGCAACTCTAAAGTCCAGCATACCTGGAGTGTCCGGCCAATGGAGAATCATGATTCACCTTTAATGCTGCTACTTTTAATCCTTCAGTTGGTACTAAAAATGTCATATCTGCATAAGGCACACCTTCCTTAATGGCATCCTTAAATGCCAAAGCATGGAGTTGGGCCAACTGCCCCATATCTAATCATTAGTTTATGCCCCCTACAATAACGCATCCTTCCTCAACTAAAAGGCCGGGAACCAGACAAGCAGGAGCATATGCCTTCCCATTCTGTTGTCCAAGCTGTTAAGTAATAATGAATACTCCTAGATCTCGTCCCCTTTCCTCCATACTTGTGGGACATTCTGTCCTTAGGGACAGGACCAGCGATTTTATTTATTTATTTGTTTATTTATTTATTTGTTTATTTATTTTGTACACCATTCAAAAACATTTCTGTAATTTTGTGTTTATACCGGCCTGACACATGCACAGACTCTGCCTCTCCAATGTGGGCCTCGTGCCTTAGTACCTTTCTCGGGCAGACACCTTTTTTTTCCCACCCTTTTTTCCTATCAAATTACTTTTCTACCCTTGTCCCCGGCATCAAGGTCGTTTATGCTTGCCCGTGCCGGTACAAAAAGGTTTTGCATCCTGCTAGTCGTGTGGTACAAAAGGCGTCGGATCCTCCACCGCTTTGTTTAGATGTGCCTGTGGCCAGATCACAGATGGGTGTGTGTTTCGCCATTGATGCTTTTTCTACTCTGACTCACTTAACAGCTTCATTGTTGGTCGGGGGGTGGGGGGGGGGGGGGAGTCTTCCATCAGTCAGTGCCCGGGCACATTCGACGTTTCATGTTGAGTAAGAAGTGGCGACTGGACAGTGGTTTTGTTTGCAGGTAACCTCTGGCCAGAGGTTTCCTCTGATGCTGCCGGCCACGGGAGGGATCGATCACATCCTAGAGCTACCAGGACTTATCTTGAGGCCGTCCAGGATTTTTTGGATACCGCAGCATGCTCAGAGGATACCCATTCAGTGGCTAAAAAGCCACCAGAGGTTTCTCCGAGGTTGCCCCATTGGGGCCTAATAATGCCAAAATTTGATGCAATGTTCCTTTTGGGACAGGCTAATCCAGTTATGGGCTTGGCTGAGGTTCCCCTGTCATTGGTTAAATTAACCTGGTCGAATCCCTCGGTGAGGGCTAAATTCTGCACGGGCACTGCAGAGTTTCCTTATGCCAGGGCTAATTCTAGCAAGGACCCATCTGCACTCTATTTGGTTCAACCAGTTGTGTCTGAGCCTCTGCATTCTGTGGCTGACGCAGTTCCAAAGGTCTAAGACTACTAGAGGATCGGATGCCCTTGCTCATAAAATGGAGCTAGCAGTTTCCAAATCCATTTCTCTGGTGGTTACAACAGTCGAAAATTGCCAAAGACCACACCTGCTGCTCTTTGGTCTTCTTTGAACCTCCACCCAGTGTTCCATTTGAACGCAATCCTTTTGCTCCCAAGGTAGAATGGACGCCCCCCCTACCCCCCCCCACTCATATGTCACTGCCTTCTACTCTCTCTGCCTAAAACTTCTTCTCCACTTTATTATGTGAATTCATGGTTGTTGAGACCATCTTGGCAGCCAATCTCGACAGATTCATGGGTGAGGACTGTGCCTCCTGAAAGACTGTTGCCTCAGCCACTTCACAGATCCTGAGAGGATGCTTTTTTTATTGGGTTTTAGGCATTAATGTACTCTGATTCTATGAAGGAGTATTTAAGGACCTGTTTCGGGAGCTTACTCCTAAACCATCTGGAACACCCTTAGGCCGGTTGAGGCAATGCCACTCCTACCCAAGGCACCAGCAGTGCCTCCACTTCTTCCTCAGACTCCTGGGACGGCCCTTGACGCCACATCCCCCGGATGCTGTTCCACCACTGGTGGAGGACCCTGATGACCCACTGGAAGAAGAGAATGAGAACCCCACTTCAGTGAGAACCTTCCATGACAGGATTTTTGATTTAATGGCTTTTTCGGAAATTCCTATTCCAGAGCCGCCTCCTTCTGAGACTGGTGTTTTGGCCGGTGCTCAATGGACTGCAAAAGGACGTTCTGGCAGAGCAAAGGAAAGTTTGGATGAAACCTCACACAGTAACACCACAAACGGGAAAATCGACGCGAGGTACAGGTTGTTCCAATCGAGGAAGTTATCCTGTCAACGTTTCCTCATCGGCTTACTCTGGCAGTGGGGGCAACTATGTTTTCAAGGCCGTTCTCTGTGTCTTCCTCCCTGCAGATTCTGAGCAAGGAACAGGCTCTGGAAGCCCTGGGCAAAAATGTTTTTACAAATTCTGTGCTTCAATTGAGGCAGTCTAATGTGGTTTTTGTGGCAGCTAATCGGAGGCTATCGAAGGATTTGGTAGAATTTGAGAAATTCATACCCCCGGACATTTGGTGGCCTGGCTGATGCCACAAATGATTCCTCTGGGCTTTCTGGAGGCAGCCGCCATATCATGTTGACACTTCTTTAGGGAGTGTCGCTATCAAAGCATATAGATGCAGACATGTATGACTTCATGCCACCAAGTTTACAAAGGAGGTCGGAGGATAAGGTGTACAAACTCCCATTTGATGGATCTCCGGATGTGGAGCTGGCCATGAAAAAGGTGAGCACGCTTACGGCTAAAGCAGTCAGTTTTAACCAAGCCTACAACAGTCAAGCCATTGACAACCTCTGGAGTGGAGTCTCAGTCCAGATGTATTGGGTGTTTCTGAGGCTTTCAAGAGTGCCAGGTGAGCCAGCCGGACAGGTTGCCTAGCACTGCATGAAATAAACAGCAGAAGACCTCAGGAATGGGGGTTTTCTCCCTCCCACCCTGCCTCCTTAACCATTGCGTTGTCTCTGCCTGCTGATAAGTGCTCAAAGTGATGGGGTTGCCCGGTTCCCCGGGATTCCGGTGCATGGCAGAATCTCCCTGCACTTAGAGGCCTGGAGGACCTTAAACTCTGACTTTTGGGTGCTGTCTGTAACCAGCAGCGGTACAGAATTCCTTTACCTCCCACCCATCCTTGCCACCCTGCTATAAACCAGATTGGATCTCTGCTGTGAGGCTACAAACCTTGAAACTTATGTAGCTGAAAGCCCTAGAGGAGGTGCCTAAAAATAAGCTAGGGTTTTTACTCTCTCCTATTTACGGTGTCAAAGTTGAACCAGGCGGCCCTGCGCACCAAGGCGTCCATTTTTATCCATACTTGGACCACTGACTGGTAAAGACTTGGTCCCCGGAGACTGTGGAGGCGCACCTCCACTATCTATTGGAGTTCCTTTTTTTTCTCAGCCTGTCAGTGAATTGGAAGAAGTATCATTTGACGTCATCCCAGTGCCTGATCTTCATAGGCTTTCTCTGGGCCAGCCAAAAGGCCAAGGTGTCTGACTTCGGAAAGAGCAATGGATATTCGGAACACCTGCTGCTTGTTCCTTTCCTCAAACAGTATCAGTGCTTGGTGGTTCTAGAAACTTCTTGATCTCATGGCATCATGTGTTCAGGCAGGTCTTCTGGCCAGATTGAGGATGCAGAGAACTCCACTAAAGCTCCAACAGTCATGGTTATGATATGGTATGGTATTTATAACACGCCCATACACAAGTGTTGACGAGGCAAGGGAGGGGGAACAGAGGGTAGACAGACAGCGATCCTACTAGGCCAGGTGTCAGTCAGATCGCGCAAGTGCATGGGAAGGGGAGGGAGGAGAAGTACATGGGATAAGAAATAAATAAGCAATAAGTAAAAGTACGGCCAGCTGGTGGCAAGTGCAGGGTAAATGCAGACATCAGGTGTCAAGTGCTGGAAGTGGGACTGTAGGGATATAGAAAGCCGTCTACAAGTGCGGTGGTTGCCATGAAGGCAGTGCAGGAGTGCGACTGGCAGGGCAGGGCAGGGGAGGGGACCTGGGCACGAGATCAGAGGGTGGCCAGGTGACCAGTGCAATTTCAAGGTCAGCCAGGAAGTCAGCAAGGGAGAGGAGGGGAAAAAGCAGAAGTAAAGAGAAAGGTTTTGAGGTGCTTCTGGAACCGAAGATGATTCTCCTCAAGTTTCCGGGGGCAGGGAGGCTATTCCAGAGGGAGGACGCAGCCGAAGAAAGAGATCTACCACCAACTCGTTGCTTGGAGAAGAGACTGACCCTGAGGGAGTTTGAGGCAGATGAGCGAAGAGCTTGAGAAAGAAAGTATTTAGGAAGAGAGTGTTGAAGGCCTTGTGGAAGATGCAGAGAGTTTTGAACTTAATCCTCGCAGCCACTGGGAGCCAGTGCAGAGATTTTAGTCCTGGAGAGATATGATCCCTGGGCTTGAGGCAAAGGTCAAGTTTCGCAGTCCTGTTCTGGATAAGTTGCAGGTGGCGGAGGGCAGAGGCAGGCAGATTTAGAAAGAGGCTGTTGCAATAGTCCAGCCTAGAAAGAAACATGGCTCTGGGGGAAGGAGAGGAAAGGAAGAATACCTCTGAGGAGAAAATTGCAGCTGGTAGTGGGACTTCTTAGAGACGTCAGAGATGTGAGGAGAGAAGGAGAGTGAGAGTCGAAGATGACCAAGGTTTTTAGCCTTGCATGTGAGAACAGGAAGAGGGTCAAGAGAGGACGGCCAGACAGCTGCAGGAAAGGAGGGAGCGGGTGTGCCGATGAGGAGAATCTGTCTTACTGGCATTAAGGCAGAGGTCATTTGCGGCACACCACTCCTGGATAGCAGACAGTCGGAGATGAGGGAAGTAGAGGAGGAGGCAGAGGGTAGTCTGAAGATGAGCTGGGTGTCATCCGCATAACACTGAAAGTTGGGGCAGAGAGCAGCGATGCGGTGGCCCAGGATTGCCAGGTATTGGTTGAACAGCCAGGGAGAGAGGTTAGACCCCTAGGGGGACACCACAGGTAGAGAAAAAGATAGCGGAGAGGAAGGGCCCAAGTTGGACCTGGGAGGGTCGGTCGGAGAGGAAAGTCAGCCATGCCAGAGCCTGACCAGTGATACCCAGGTTATCACGGAGACGGTTGAGCAGGATGGAATGGATGACAGTGTCAGACAAAGGAGAGATCAAGCAGGATTAGGACGCAAGGGGTGTTAGAGTCAAGGTTGGAGAGCAGGTCTTCACGGATGTTCAGGAGAGCAGTTTCCATGCTTCTGGCAACCCTGAAGCTGGACTGATGGTCATGCAGACAACCAACAGATTCAGTGTGGAGATTAAGCTGGGAGATGGCCAGTTTCTTCAGGAGCTTGCCCACGAAGGGAGTGATGGAGATTGGACGATAGTTGGCTGCGCAAGAAGGGTCGGCAGTGGGTTTCTTAAGTTGGTTATGCACTTACTCTATCGGAATTGTCCCTGGACCTAATATGATAGCAACCTCGTCTGTCGCTACCCCATCCCCTTACTGTTCCCCCTCTCCCCCCCTTCCAGGCATTAACTGAAATGTCGTCAGGCCGAGTACGATAGTTAATTTCACATCCTTACTGTTCATGGCCTATAAGAATGTCATTGTATTTTCCCTTGTTCCCTCCCTTGCCTTGAAGCGCTTTGAAACACATTTTGTATAGGCGCTATATAAATAAACATATCATATATCATATCATATAGTCGCGTCTTATACCGTTTCATCAATTTTTGGTTCCGGATTTGGTGTGGTGGTCCGATCCTCAATCTGTTGCATGGGCTTCGCTTCCGAGGACCCCCCCACCCCTCCACAGGCAGTTATCACCATGGATTCATTCCTCCCTGTTGGGCAAAAATGAACCGTCTCCAAATTTTCCACTGATGTTCTGGGGAAGACGGAGCTCAGCATATCAATTACCTAGAGCTGAAAGCCATCTTCTTAGCATTGAGAGCCTTTTTCCCCCAATATCCAGTGTCTTTCATACCAGACAATTCATTCTCCAATGTTTTACATCAACAAACAAGGGGGCCCAAATCCCCTCTGCTGGTACTTTTGACCCTGGAGATGGGGGGGAAATGGGCCGTCAGTCAAGGGATGTGGCTTCAAGCCCTTGACCTGCCAGCAGTGGCAAATGCAATTCAGCTGAGCCGTGTGGCCGAGGCCAACCACGAGTGACCGCTTCATCTACAGGTGGTCGCGAACCCTTTCTCGTGGTGGGGGGCAGGGGGTCTCCCCAGCCGTACCTCTTTGCCACCAGTCTCAACAAGCAATGTCCCATCCATGCACCCAGAGGGGGACAAGAAGTGGCTCCCCTCTGGGATGCACTGAAAATTCTGTGGGATTGCATGACATAATGGTGGTAGTGGACCACAAATGAGAGCTGGATAGGGAGGCATGCAAGCAGCTAGGTCTAACGATGGTAGAATGTTCTGGGATCTGGTCTCGTCGTGCCCAAATACAAAAGATTGGGTGACGGGCTGGAAACCAACGTGGCGGATGCAGATTGGATTGAGCATTTTGCCACTCTTTACAACCCGCCCGAAGTAGCAGCGGGTGAGGTAAATTCTGCGCCTAACGAGGCACTGGTGTAGAGTGGAAGGGTACTTCTCAATCAAGGAAATAGCAGATGCAATTGTTCATCAAAATCCCAGTCGATCACCGGGATCGTATAGCATTCTGGCTGACTTGTTTAGAGAAGAGGTTGATCTGTGGGGCCCAGTACTAATGGTGATGTTTAATGCGATGTGTGCAAAGGTACAATTTCCGGGATCATGGAGGAAGGCAATAATACAACTAATCTACAAAAAGGGCCCAAGAAATATGCTGTCCTCGTATAGACCAATTTCGCTCCTTGATTCTGTGTAAAATCTTTGAGTGCTGCAGGGAAAAATGTAATCTTTGATCAATACCAGCAGCGCTCTCGATGCAATACAATTGGGCTTTCGTCCAGGACTAGGGACACGTGACCAGATTCTCAATCCTCACCTGATCCTGGCAAATTCACTCTACCTGAGGGGAAAACCCATATATCTTGCCTCCATTGACCGAAGCACAGCCTTTGACAAAGTGAACGGGAAAAATGTGTGGTCTGTGCTTGGTTCAGAGGTTTGCCCGGTGGGGATAACAGACCTATTGATCAGTTTGCATAAAAACACCCAGGCCTGAGTGAGCAGTGGCTCCTCTGGCCGTTGGACTGCTTAGATCCAGGTGAGAGTGCGTCAGAGATGCGTGATGGCTCCTGTCTTGTTCTTTGTACATCAATGGGTTGCGGGAGGCTTTAATGCAAGTTACAACTGACGTGGCGAAAATTTATGGGAAGTCATATCCAGTCTTGGCATGCACCAATGACACGGTTCTGATCTCGCGCACACCAAGAGCCTTGTAACATCGTGTCATGGCGTATATACAGACTTCATGGTCATTGGACCTGAAGTACAACGCTGCCAAGTCTGCAGTTATGTCCTGTCATTTAACTAGGAACAGCCCAAATATGATAAAGGGTGTAATAATCCTGAGAGTCATGTACTTTGACTACCTAGGGATTTGTCCAACCACAAACCTGAAACCCGTGGCCCATATTGAGAAGCAAGAGGCTAGGTTTATCCAATCCCTGGGGGGAAAAAGGGGTAGAGTCAGGAGATTTGTCAATGTTGAAGCCATTAGATCTGATAAAGACGGTATTTATAAGCAAAGCTAAAGCAATTGCGAAATATGGAGCGTCACTCTGAGGACATGGGAACACATGAAAGATTCAAGCCTCAGAGAACCATTTCTAGAAACGTATCCTTGGTCTCCCCCAATCAGCTTCAAATTATGGTGGCCACACTGAGCTAGGGATTCCATTTGTGGAGGATGAAATAGAGTTGGAGCCAATCCTGCACTGGCTTAGGCTTTGGGCTAACCCGAAAGGGAGGGTAAGACACTCTCGGATTACAAATCTGATAGGTAGAAGTGGACCTCAGAAAGTCCCATGGCTGTCCGAGGTGAGGAAGTGGCAGGTCAAACTGAACGCTGAACACCATTTGATAAACCCCCCGTTAATCACCAAAGCTGTTGCGATGAAGCTTAAGTTTCAGGCATTTTCCATATCTAGGGCTGTCTGAGGATATTTGGAATTGATAAAGGGCAGTAATAGAAACCTGGCAATGATTTCATCAGAACCAATACAAAACTATTTACTATGGGCAAATAATCCTGGTGAAAGAAACCTTATAACTCGAGCAAGATTCAATTGCCTCTCAATAAGATCTACATTATCCCGATGGTCCGGGGTCAAGGAGAGCAATGTGTGCCCTTTTGGTTGTAATGCTGTGGAGGATACCTTGCACTTGGTGTTTTGCCCTGTCTTCAAGGACATTGGAGCAAGAACATTGGCTCAAGTCTTTGCAGACAGACAATTCACACAATGGCGACCAGCCTTGTTATATCTCCTCTGGGCATAACATCTGTGAGCTGGTGATTGTTATCCTTCTTGAGACGAGCCATGGCCAGGAGGGCATTTGTGTTATCCTCCATCTGTGTTAGTTGATGGGTTCAGAAAAGTGGCCTAGCCCATAATAATAACAAATGGGGGGGGGGGGGGAGGGGTGGGGGTGGCACATGTTAAGAAGTGTAAATTGTAAAAGGCTTGACCAAAATGCATATAGCTGTTTCTTCTTACTTATTATTTCTATTGATAATAGATGAGATTTTAACCTTGGGGTATATGGAACACATAAACAGAGTTTGCATTTTGTACACCATTTGCATTTGCTAGAACTCTGTACTGCTCCTGAGATCTGTGTCATTCATTTATAATGTCTAAATTGTATATCTACATGTGTTTTAGTCTTCTATGGTATATCCGTATGTGTTTTATTATTTTATAGCAATTTGCTGAAATAACGTGATTTGATTGAATGCTTTTCCCCTGTTCCCTTAGCTCTCCAAGTTTCCGTAAGCAACATTCGGTTTTCTGGTCCTCATTGCTCTGTGGTGGCCAGACAGATTCTGGTTCTGGGATCTGGTGACCCTGGCCAAGGGGACCTCTATCTCCCTTCTGGTTTGTACCTGCTATCTTTGGTGGAGGGGAGGATCCTCCACCCCTTCCCACAATCATTGAGCTTGGCAGCATGGTTCCTGAGGTCAGGGCCCTAGGCCATCTGGGCCTTTGGGAAGAGAACATAAGGGTTCTTCAAGCAGCCTGTATACTCATACGAGGTTACAGTACAAAAGTAAGTGGATTTGATATTGCCACTGTTGTCTGGACAGACCAAATAATGTTTTTTTGTTATCTTTGGATTTATTTACTGTATTTACATAACAAAGCTCTTCACAAAATAAAAACAGTGCAACAATGGAAGAGAAGTCACAAGTCCCCAAAACGTTCCAAAACATTCAGAGAAAGAAAGTTGAAGCAAATGGATTTTTAAAAGCTTTTTGAATTGAGAAAGATTAGAACAAGAGCGGATGTCCAGATGTAAAGAATTCCACAGTTTGGGAGCAAGCAGTTGGAAAGAAAAAAAGTGGCAAGCAGCACAAGGAGGATGAGGGAGCAGAAAGAAGGAACTGAGAGGCAGAACGAAGATTACATGGTGGATGGTAAAGGGAAATCAAAGCACACAGATAATATCGAGCAGGAGCATGAATAGATTTAAAGACAAGACAAAGCAAATGAAATTCACAGCACTGATGAACCGACGCCACTTGATATGAGCAAAAAAGGAGAAATATGAGAAGACTGGGTGGAAGATGAAAAAGAATCCGAATTGCAGAATGAAGAAGCGAGCGTAATGGAAGAAGAGCAGATTTAGGGAGACAGACCAAAAGTGAATAACAATAGTGTTAGGCAGAAACCTGTACAGTTCCCTTATGGACCACTGCAAAAGGCTTAAGACTATAGGTGTTGGCAGTAAACCCAATTGGTAGCAGTCTATACCACCCAGATTTACCTGGTAGCTGTGGCTGAGCAAGAGGGAAGATGAGTGGGCACCACTTTAATTGTTGAATCCACATTCATCCAATTTTCAAAAAGTTGTGAGCAATAGATTTGCTTGTTTGTACAATCGGTGTTCAAATGTTCAAAAGGAGCTGGCTGTGACAAATTTGGAGACACCCAAATCTAAAATACATGTAAAGCAGAAGACCAAGTGGAAAGCAAGGTCACACAGCCGCTCACAAGAGCACCCCAGCAGGGTGTGTAGGTAGTTGAATCTATTCGAAGTTGCTTTCAAAAGTAAAAAGTAAAAATTATTTTTAATAGACAATAATGGTAGTCTTGAGATTCAATTGTTTTCCAAAATTGGTTTATCCACCGAGAGTTTGAATAAGAAAAATATATACATATCATGCAATGAAAAGTCACTAATAAATCCTTAGTGAGGAGGAAACCGCCATATATGTTTTTTCAATCAGAACATGAAAATTGCCAATGCATTTCGGAATAATATTTCCTTCATCAGGGCAGGTCTATAAGCAATATACATACAATGAATCGATAGTACATAATTAAACCAAACAGTAGTGACTTATAATATAATCAACATACCATATTGTTGTGATTGTAGAGGTACGTAGATGGTAAACAAGGAAAAAAGAAAAAAGGGTAATGAGGCCCTGTTGGATGCAGATAAAGACCATTAAACAATATGTTAAGTGAATGCAGCGAGTATTCATGGAAAGCATTTTACCTGAGGCGGGTTGAAAGCACAGTATGGCATGAGTGGCTTAAAGAAGCCTTTGAGTGTTCAGACTGTCTACAAGGAGTCAGCGTTGAAGCGCAGCCTCCAGGAAATGTGCTGGAATCAAAAAGGTGTATATAGTTGCAAAAACGGGTCTGATCCGTATATAGAGACAAAATTCTAGCAGTAATGCAAACTTACCCTACGAGTCGCAAGGAACAGGCGTTCTCCTGTGACCGGCTCCTGTGATCTGAGGCTATCGTATCAAAGCGTCGCCAAGGCAACGCTTTCTTTTAAAGACACGTGACCGCGAAGCGCGCGCGGTCAAAGTAAAGACACTGCAATCAGGCCAATGGGCTTGAATTGCAATGATCCACATATTTAACATACCTCATCTCTACCCAGGCGGAATTGTGGTCACTAAAAAAATCTGAAATCTAAAAAAAGTCGTACTGTAATGAAAATAGAAAAAATACTGTGATAAAGCGGCATCATATGGAAAAAGGGACCTAGTGCAAGATCCAAACCATGTAGAATATATGGATCGGTATGTGTGGTTCTGAAGCTGCCGGTACAAACACTATCGACTGGTGATGTATTCTTAAGTGGTCTCCCTCTCCCAGAGGTGAGGGTCCTAAAATAGCTACATAGCGAGTAAACTCAAACTAATGTATCATTATTGCGAAATCTACGCATCTGCATGTAATCAACCCTGCTGGTGGTGGTGACATCCTAAGATGGCACCTTGCGTCCCAGTCTGTCTGTCCGGGAGGTCCATCGGGGTTCCATTGCTGCAATGCAATTATACATTAATGTCATGTTCATGGTAATACTTGGGGTTAGGACGTATGTCCAAGAGATACAACAAAGTTCCATTGCTTGGATACAGTTACACATCGTAGTAATCATTCACAAATATAGTGTGAAGAGCAGTGTCATCCTGGTTCATAAAGGGGATTACTCTTCGGGTACAAGGATAATCGTACAGTACAGTTACTAACACTCAGGCATGACATACAGGAAATAGTGCCAGCAGTCAAGAACGTATTGAACAAATGTTAGGATCATAAAAAACAGTGGTAGTTGATCTCTTCATTGATGCCATTGGGGGTCAAGCTACTTAGCTTGTCGATCCAGAATGCCTCTCTACGGTTCAGACGTTGGTTCAAGTCTTCATGGGGACTGTTCTTCGTAAGTGTCTCTAAAATCACGAATCTCATCTGGGTCAGATTGTGTCCATTGTCAACCCAATGTCGGGCTACAGCTGAGTTCATGTTTGCATTGCGGATGCATGACCGATGTTCATACCACCTAGTTTTAGTCATTCTGGTGGATTGACCTACGTAGAACTTGCCACATGGGCATTTGATAACATAGATGGTATTTACACTGTCACAAGTACCGTATGTTTTTAGTAGAATCTTTTTCCCTGTTCTGGGATGGTTGATGACATTCCCCTTGACTATTGAGTTGTAGTTAATGCAATGTAGACCAGGGAATGTTCCAGTCCTTTGAGTTATAGGCTCCTTGAGAGGCGGCCTTGTGTGTACCAATTCGTCTCTAAGGTTTCTATTCCGTTGATAGGCGAACACTGGTAATTCACTAAACAAACCTTGAACTCTAGTGTCGTTTCTCAAAATACTCCAATGTTTATTGATGGTTTTCTTTATTCTGTTGCTCTGGACCGAGAATTTAGAAACATACACAGGTGTCTTTAATTCTCTTAGTCTTTGGATCCTGAGTGGTAATCGAAGTGTCTCGTGTCAGGCTACTCACTCTGGTGAATGCTGTGTCGAGTTCATTCTGTTTGTAGCCTCTCGCTAGAAACTTATCCTTCATCACAAGCTGTTGGGCTAAGCAATCTTCTGGGTCGCTAACTATTTTCTTCACCCGAAGCAGTTGACTGTACGGGAGGTTCCTAAGCAGACTCGGTTGATGGAAGCTTAGACGATGTAGGAGATTATTGCGGTTTGTGGGTTTCCTGAATAGCGAAGTACTGTAGCCAGTTGATTGCTTTTTGATGAGAACGTCCAAAAAGGTAATTGTGTCATGGGAGATCTCTCTCGTGAACTGGATGCGCTGATCTATGTTGTTCAGATATTCAAAGAACGTGTCGAAGGCGGTCCTAGTGCCCCTCCACACACCAAAAATGTCATTGATATACCGCGTCCACAAGTGGATGTCTTTGTTCCATACTTGTTGGTTCAGTACATTGTCCATTTCAAATTTATACATGAAACAGTTGGCGTATGTGGGTGCCATAGTGGCTTTTCATCGCATGATATGTATATATTTTTCTTATTCAAACTCTCGGTGGATAAACCAATTTTGGAAAACAATTGAATCTCAAGACTACCATTATTGTCTATTAAAAATAATTTTTACTTTTTACTTTTGAAAGCAACTTCGAATAGATTCAACTACCTACACACCCTGCTGGGGTGCTCTTGTGAGCGGCTGTGTGACCTTGCTTTCCACTTGGTCTTCTGCTTTAGCTGTGGCTGAGCAGCCAGACTTCTCTCAAGAAGAGTTAGACAGTATAAAGAGTATACAAGATAGGTACCAAAATACAGGAGCACAAGCAAACACTGACCAGAGCTTGGGTATAAAAGTATATAATTATTTATTTAAAAACACACTTTGTAAAATACACTAACACTAATATGGCAAGCAAGTTCAAACACAGTCACTATTAATATATATACATCCCTGATCACTTATTGAACAAGTCTTAGTTAAAACACCACTTATTTTCAGACAGAGGTGAGCGCTTAACCTAAGATGGCACTCCAATAAGTTAATTAAAAAGGGAGGAAAAAAGTTAGAATTAGGAACATACACAATACCAACACTTTAGGAGAACCAGAGTCAGAAAAGGCAGAATCTACTGAGGAGCAAGAAAGTCATAGGGCAGGTCCACTCTTGAAGAGAGCAAGGCGGAATGTGTCCAAGATCACACAGTTGAATAGTACTTTTAAAGAGTCGTTGCAAAGAGTTCAAAAAGGGTTGGCTCAAGTCAGGAAAAGTTAGTTAGTTAGGTCCCAAGTCACCCCAGGATAGAATGTCAAGGATTTACGGGACACCTTGAATAGTCTGTTGCAAGGGACACCAGGCGGGACTCAGTACCTGAAATGGTGAGAAAGCTCCAGCGGGGGCAGTTGTTCCTGGCAGCGGGTGCAAGCCGGTGCTTCGTCCAGGGGAAGAGGAGATCTCGATGTGGAGGAAAGCTGGCAGTCGTTGCACTGCCAGGGAAGAAACCAGCCGCAGAGTTTCCCGGTTAAAAGGTACTACCCTTTTATTCGCGGTAGTGGTGAAGCGTGGCAATCCGGCCGCCGGGGTGCTTGGCACGGGCGATTCGACCATGAGACGATCCAGGAAGCCGAAAAAGAGGGCGAACTGGTTATCCCCACGAGCTCAGAGGAAGAAGACTCTCCGGGATGAAGATCTTCTCTGTCGTTGGGAAGTGGTGAGCCGGTTCAGCAGGGCTCCACCGGTGGTGTCGTCGTTGCAGGTTGGCTCAGCTTCTCCCTCTTCGGATTATTTGGGCCTGTGGCGACTTCTGAAGTTCCAGTCCCCAAAGCCCTGCTTTTATGCAGAAAACCCCCATTCATCAGTCCTAGCTGTCACTCAAACATGCTAAGTGGTGAGCCGGGCGGCTCACCACTGGGCCAATCACACAAGAGTGTGACTTGAGTTGCCGGGGCAACTCAGTCCAGGGTGCCTAAACCCCCCCCTCCCACACATCCTGTAGACCCAGACAGAGTGGCACCACTTTTGGAGGCCTCTGTGGAGAAGCCCGCCAAAAAGTGGAACAAAGGGCTTGACTTGGGTTGGAGTTAGAGGCGAACACAAATGCCATTTTAAAACTGAGCCCTGGCAAAAAGACTCAACCGGGGAATAAATATTAAATAAATAACCCGGCGGTATCTTTAACATTGCACCAAAAAGTGGTGCGTTTAAAATGAATGGGAAAATCCCATAGGAAATATTCCGGTGGAATATTTCGCGTGGTAACCACTGCCACCAGCCAGAAACTCGACGAGGGGGGACTGCACAGTGCCCCCTCGAAAAACAGACCCAGGGGCAGTCTAATTACCCATACCAGTACTTCCACAATATGATGGTTCTGTTCCCAATTTAAGACTAGTAAAGTCAATGGTGACTTTACATGCCCTGGGAGACAGTAATCAGTCCCAGGGTATGGAGTTTATGTTTGGGGGTCACTATGACACCCCTGTGTTACTGCACTGAGGGTGCTGTGTAACACACTTACCAAAAATACATGAAACCCTATGGAGTAAAAGACCCCATAGCTCATAAAACACATTACAAAGTAAAAGGATATCTCAAATCATGTCTAAGAGTGGAAGAGAGTCTCACTCTTAGCAGGAGAAAAAAATGAACCCCAAAAATCCAGCAAAGCTGCTGGGGGACTCACTAGGTTTCGGAAATTAGTCTTAACAGAGAATTCTCCCTAACAAATAGTACAAACGAGACAAGACCAAGGTTTGAAGCAGCGTTTCGGTGGATGACAAAGTAAACAAAACACGTATTTTCTTAATGTTAAATAAGTGAAAATGACATGAACAAGCAACTGAAGAAATTAGTGTCTGAAAGTGTGGAGAAGGAGAAGACTGACACACAGGTGGCATAGTGAGAAGAACAGAAGGAGGGGTTCCTCTACCAACGACGGGAGGCCAAGAGGAAGACCGTCCTCTCAGTACCGTTACTGGACAACATCTGGGACGAAGGACTGTCCCTTCTGAAGAACGCGTCCACGGCCCCTGCGAAGAGGGACCGGTACGAGTAGTAGTACCGGGTCCCAGACTCTGCGCCTATCTGCCTCAGGGCACAGCCGTCCCAGATTCGGTGGTCTCCGCGGTGGCCAAGAAGAAATCGGTAGGGGCAACGGCATCAACTTCCACTTCTCCACCAGACGGTGAGGGGAAGAAGCTGGACGCCATGGGACGGGTCGACGGGTCATCTCGTCGGCAGCGACGACCATCAAGGCAGCCAACACCCTCGCGATCGTGCCCTGCTACGACGGGGAGCTGTGGTTCAAGATCACTCCCCTCCTGGACTTTCTCCCAGGCGACAAGAGGGCGGGCCACGGATATCACTGACACCGGTTTTTGCCAGATGGGCAACAGCGTTTGCCTTCGCCTGCATGGTTGGCTCAGGGCCATCGACTTCTGTCAGGATGTGCAGACCAGGGTACTGGACATGCCCTTCGACGGGAACAACCTGTTCGGCAAGGCAGTGAACGAGTCACTGCTGGCCATCAAGGTGGACACTGAGACGGCCCGGGCCTTGGGCTCTCTCCATCAACGACGGCCGTCCTTTCGGCCCTCCGGAGGCAAGTCTCAAGGTTCCTCCAAAGGATTCGGCAGCAGCTCCTAGTCGTACTGTCAGGCGGCCCGCTCTTCATTGCAGGAAGCCTACAGAGGCCGCAACAAGGCCGGTGGACACCGTTGTCATTGCCAAGGGGCCCAAGGTGCAAAGGCCTCGGCGAAGCAAGACTGATCTGGCCGTGACGTCGGGCCCTCACCCGAGCACCCCAGTGGGAGGCCGGCTGGCAAACTTAGTCGGCACATGGAAGTCCATCTCCACCAAAAGTTGGGTGCTGGATGCCCTGACCCAGGGGCACACTCTGGAGTTCCAAAAGAAGTGTCCCCATTTTCCACCTGTGGCCAGGAAGGAAAACCACATTCCACAGCTGCTTCTGGAGGTACGAGCAATGCTGAAGAAGGGCGAGATGAGCTCGTCCCAAAGAGGCTCTGGGGCTCCAGAGTATACTCGCGGTACTTCCTCGTCCGAAAGAAGACCGGCGGCTGGCCGGATGTGTATAAGCGACAGATTGAAGCACATACTGGACTGTTTGCAGATGGGATTTGACCCCAATAACTAAACGGGACCGTGCAAATTTAGGAAAAGCCCGGATTTGAAAAAGGCAAAGTGCAGCAGTGAAACACGTGTCATCCAAAAGGGCCAATTAACGTACAAATCATCCAATAAAATATTTTCATACACTGGATTGGAATCTTTTATTTATCCCAATTGGGAACAGCACAAGCTACACGGAACTATTGGCGCAGAGGAAGGTGTAAGCAAAAACAAAAAACGTTTCTACTTTTCACTAACGGAGTGGAGGAGCTCATGGTCTCTGTTTGCATACACCTATGCGACAAATCAAGGATAACAAAATCAAACCTAAAATGTATTAATCTCTAATAATCAAATAGATCTGAGGAAAGATATTGGTTGCGAGAGTACAAATCAAAGGATATCACCAAAAATGTCCTCAAATCCAATCATAAATGGAAGAGGTTCTCTGTCTGGTGCTGTGCACAGAATATCAACCCTCTACGGATTACGGCCCCTCAAGTGCTGCCGTACTTCCTGTCGCTGGCCAAGGCGGGGCTGGCACATGCATGCATCCATCTTCATCTGGTGGCTAGTACCCGCTACACCAGAACTCCGGGGCGGTTGTCGCACCGCCTGGTGAAGGAGTTCATGAAAGGACTGTTCCACTCCAGCCCCGGCGTGGGAGCTCAACGTGGTGCTGACCAGGCTCATGGGCCCTCCACTCAAGCCTTTGCATTCGGCGCCGCTGAAGTTCCTCTGGTGGAAGACAGCGTTTTTTGTGGCCATCACCTCGGCACGACGAGTGGGAGAGATCCAGGCCCTCTCCTGTAAACCTCCATACCCACTATTCCACGAGACAAGGGTAGTGCTGAGGACGCACCCCTCCTTCATGCCCAAGGTGCCGTCTGACTTCCATCTCAATGAGCCCTTGGTGTTACCCGTTTTCTTCCCATTGCCTTCGTCGCCGGCTGAGCGGACTTTGCACTCGCTGGATGTAGCTAGAGCGCTGAAGTTCTACGTGGACCGCACAAAGAGTTTTCGGAAGACATCACGGCTGTTAACTTTTGGCGCTGCGAACCAAGGGAAGGCCCTCTCCAAGGCTTCCATTTCCAGATGGCTCTAGGGCTGCATCATGTACTGTCACCGGTTGGCAAACCGACCGTTGCCCGGCCATCTGAGAGCCCATTCAACCAGAGCGATCGCTGCTACTACGGCGTCCCTGTCTGGTGTGCCCCTGCTGGACATCTGCAGGGCTGTTACGTGGAGGTTGACGCACACCTTCACGAGATTCTACTGCATCGACCGTGATTCCAGGGAGGAGTCCAGAGTCGGCCAGGCCATTCTGCGCAACCTGTTTGCTTGAAGGTGAGCCTGGTGAGGAGGTAAGAGATGCTTAATGTTGAGTTGCTGAAATGCTTAATGTTGAGCCTTGCCACATCCCGTGGTTGTGCACGTGTGTACTGCTATGTATTCTTGTATACATGAGCATGTGAATCCATGCCAGACCCCATGCTGGAGAAGGAAGAAGTTACTTACCTGTAACTGTTGTTCTCCAGCATGGGTCTGGCATGGATTCACATGTGAACCCTCCCTCCTACCCCTCTGCGGTTCTTCTCTTGGTCCTACTGCCACTTTACGTGCTACCAAATCTGAAGATGGCTGCCAGAGGAGGGGCTTAGGTAGAGGGCAGTCATTGGCTGGGGGCAGTATGACCCAGATACCAGTGATTGGTTATTAGTAGAAAGACAGTTCAGAAACAAAACTGAAACTGATTTTGTTCTTTTACTGAGGATTCCCAGCCTGACGGGGAATATTCATGAGCATGTGAATCCATACCAGACCCATGCTGGAGAACAACAGTTACAGGTAAGTAACTTGTTCCATCTAATACAAAGCAGTTTGTAGAGGGAATCTCTATTGGGAGAAAAGTGAATGAAACCTCTGGTAAAAGGAAAGGGAGAAAGACTGCAGTGGAGCAACAAGAAAAGGAAGGAAAAAGCAGTCTAAAATAACTCATTTTCCAATGGATTGTGTCCTCCCACGTATTCCTCATCTTATGATAATCGTTTCCCAGCTTCAGCTGCTTTGGAAAAAAAATTTCACCAGGGGGCGCTGTGTTCGGAGTAGATGTCCCTCGAGGGCTGCCGTCGGGCGTCGACGTCATCGACTGTATAAAGGGCTCGAGCAGCGCCCGTTACTTCAGTTCCGTTTTCCCGAAGCAACTGCTTCGTGTCACGAACGGCACATCTAAAATATCTTCGACGATTTCTTCGTCTTTGACTCCCTCCACACCCAAGACAGGGTTAAAAAAATGTCTGACGTGTGGCAGGAAGATGTCTTACCGACCCCCATCGGAATTGCTTCTGGTGCCTCTGCCCAGACCATCGCGTTGATGAGTGCTGGTCCTGTCAGGCCATGTCAAATAAGGCTCTTAGGGAACGCAAAGGTAAGCTGGCGGTGGGGGAGGACAAGTATAAGTCTTCGAAAAGACAAAAGGATTAGGACGAATCAGTTAGAAAATCTCGTCACGAGTCGAGGTCAAAATCGTAAAGTCGCTCGAGGAAGTCTTCTTCGTCTTCGATGAAAAAGTCTAGAAAGCAATGTTGGTATTCTTCCTCCTTGTCCTCTTCAGAGAGGAGAGTAACTTACCCTTCAAAACACGATTCCTCAAGAAAATGGGAGGCCTTCAGGGCTTCAATGTTACAAAATATTCGAGAAAGCAGCCCAGGCCCCCTCGAAGTTGCCACGTGGTGTTCATGCCTCTACTCACTCGAAGTGACAGATCCAAACACGCACGGGTTGAAAAAGAGATTAGTATCTTCGAGGGAAAGTTCCCCGACACCTCACTCTAAATCTAAGCCTCCGGTGCACAAATCGGGGGGAAAAGGAATCTGCGTCGACGTCGAAGGCAAAACTTGACTCGACATTGTCGACGGCCATAGCGTTGAAACCGATTACAAAGATGGCGTCCACACCTGCCTTCTTCGACCGCATCGCAACCTCCTTCGACACAGTCAAAGGCAGCGTCTAACCTTATCGACGCCTTGAACAGGGCCTTCTCTAATACCAAGGCCCAAGTCGACGCCATTTTCTACGCCTAGACAAGTTCCACCTTCTTTGCCTGAAAAGGCTTTTCACCCTCAATCTAGGCAGGAATTCTTTACATCCATGTCTTCTATATATGATGAACATTCCTCTGAAGAGGACGTCACTCCAGCTGGAGTTAGATTTGGGGCCAGAGAGGTCCCTGAAGAACTGGTGGACCCACAATCAAAAATAACAGACTTGTATGATTGTCTGCAAAATGCCAGTGGCTTGGACACTTCACCTGAAGTGGATTTTGAGAGGCCAGACCCTACAGATCATGCTGATCCCAGTTATAGAAATCATATGGGAAGAGTCATCGATTTTATGGGATGGAAAGCAGCTTCCCCGTATTTTGACCAGAATGACATGACTGATATCCTGAGTGAGGGTCCCTTAAAAGATCCTGTTTTACCATATCATAAAGCCTTACAAAAAAGGGTAATGGTAAATTGGAATAATCTCGATTCGATTGCAGCAGTAAATAAAAAAACTGGTACCAAAATATAGACCAGCCTTATCAGACCCAGAGTATTTATCCAAGCAGCCCTCTCCTGAAAGCCTTGTAGTTCAAGCTGCAACTTCCACTAGGCAATCAGCTTATCCATCAATACCACCAGATAGGGACGATAAAAAAAGTTGATGCTTGGGCCCGGAAAGCCTTTACTTCGGGCAGCATGGCCCTGAAATCAATTAATGTCACTTGTACATTAGCAAGATTTACTTTTACCCTGTGGGACTGCATGTCTTCAGCGGCTGAACGCATCCGGAATGTGTGGAACAGGATGGTTTCCTGGCTATAGTGAAGGATGGTAAAGAGGCTATGGAGGAATGCCTTCAGTCAGGATTGGACATTGTGGATAGTATAAGCAGGTCCATGGCTTCTAGCACGGTGTTGTGCAGATTCGCGTGGCTAAGAAAATCTGGATTTGCACCTGATGTGTAGTCTAGACTACTTAATATACCTTTTGACGGCTTGAGGTTGTTTGGCAGCAAGGCAGGTGAGAGCCTGGAGAATCTGCAGACCAAGAAAGCGGCAGAAAAATCACTCGGCAGCCCCCCCCCCCCCCCCCCCCCCGACGCCATACCAACCCCACGGAAACACCTAAACACATACCATGAAAAGTTCAAACCTTTGGTAGTTGGAACTTTTCATGGTGTGTTTTTTAGGTCTTTTGGTGGGGTTGGTAATTTTTATTCAGACATTTCGTCTGAAACTGTTTTATTGTGCTCGAATTGAAGGACGGTCTGCAGGTCACTACTATGAGAGGATAATATCCCTGTGCTTTTTCTTTATGCATAGGCCTGTGCACAAATATTTCTTTAATATACCCATTGTAATTCTTGAAGGACTTGGTCATACGATATTCTCCTGTGCATTGCATGAAGTAGAATGGGACTAGAGTTGGGTTTTGGCACAGCTGTCACCACCAGGTGAACCGGCGTATAGCTGCATTTTTAAGTCCCTCATTCTAAAATGCTGCTCTTGTTGGCCATAACACTTCTAGTGACTTATTTACATGCTTTGTGCAGTTTTTACAAAAAGACAAAATGAAGCCTCGGGTGAATCAGGGCTTTCTATGGAAAATTAGTGATTTACGCATCAACTTGTCAATTCAGCTTCCAGTTTTCTTCCGCCTCTCCTCATCTCATAAAATTAAGGCGGGAGGGAGATTCCATAGACTGTGCCGTAAAAGGGCCCTGAGCCACTACATTCCTAGGTCTGGCAAATACAGGATGGATGGACAACTGTTGCATTTTGACATTCATCCAAAGGAGTGGCTGTGCACAAGCAGACCCTCTCTAGATGGATTGTCACATCAGGCCGTACAGTTTATTAAAGGTCCCATTAGACCACCTGCAGGGGGAGGGGTGGGGCTGGGTTCCTTAGTTTACACACTCAACTGAACATAAATGCTCTCGCCCCATGGTGATGGGTGACGTTATATTTAACAGTGCTTTCTGTAAAATGGTGCATGTCCCCATAAGCACACTTCATATTTTGTGCAATGCTGCCCAAAGGTCAGCCATGTACAGTGAAGCTTTTATTTACCTTTTACTGCAAACAGTCTGTTTGCAGTAAATGTCAAATGTTTCACACATCACCAAACTCACTAGCACAGTTGAATACCATGCAAATGGTACTCTACCTTCAAAAAATCTCCTCATCAATGCGAGTGGGCTAGTAGGTTTTGTGTCACCCCCGTGTATGCATCTGGTTATCCTTTAAGTACGTACACAGGAGATGGTGGAACATTCGTCAAGGAGCCACGCAGGTGCTCATTTAAATCAATTCAGGAAATCTGCATGCAGGGTACGCAGTTTCGCTTTGCTTAGGTTTTTGAAGCCTGTGATGCATGGACTGCAGGGCTCTAGTGAAGCCTGTGATGCAACACATTATTTGTTAAGCAGGTTGCTTTACTTTTGTTGCTTCCAGTGCCACTCCATTGTAATTTGTTATGCATTGCTGGAAGAGGTAGTAGTATCAATTTAGAAGAAAAAGGTACATACTTTATGGTAACAATGCTTATGTTGTCACCTCTGCAAATTCTTTATCGACCATCCTGCTCCCCGAGTTGCCTAGGTCCACCTGTGGTGTAACGTATTCAAATAACGAATGCAGTGGGCAATGCCCCCAATTTTGGAGGCGTCATTTTCACTGGGAGTGATATGGCACCCAAGTTGCACTGCAGGTGTCACTGGTATCACCTGGCCCTCTGCGAGCACGATTTGTAAGTTTACAAAGTCCCAATCTGCAGATGGCACAATGTATCCAACAGGACTAATTGCTAAACTGATTAGTCTTCATCAGTGAGCAATTCTATGTCAAGACCGGAGGCTCACATTATGCTTCTCCTTCTTTATTTGAATACGTAAAGAAAGCTCAGCAGCAAGGTATTTATTATGCACTTTCTATACCAAACAACTCATATTAAAGGTGCACTAAAAGGTACATATAACAGAACACACTAATGTGCATCTAGAGTCCATGACATCTAAAAAAAACAGCAAAACCTAATTTCCCATGATGCTCCTAAAGGTCATCCAGTGCCCATATGCATGTGATACTAGTCCTCCAATAGGCATGCAGGAGCTCCCATAAACAGTCCTGTACAAGAAATAACTTCCTCTTTCTTTGCTTCTCACAGCATGAGATAAGTTCATTTCTTATTCAGAACTGTTTATTCAATATTTGTAATATGACTTCATTGTTTATACTCCTTTTATAAATGAGAATCGTTTGATTGTTATTATGATATGTTTTCCGTAATGCTTTAGGGCTCTCATTCTTGTCAGCCGCTCTCATTGTTTACCGATGCCAGCTTCTTCCGGCTGGCGTCGGAGTCAACCTGTAAACAAACGTTTTCGTCCATGTCATTCTTTATTAACTTGCGGCGTCCCTTTCACTGCTGCAGCGGGTCCGCCGTGTCTCTGCCTTCCTCCCCGGAGTAGTCCAGCGCAGCCACTAGCAGGGCACCGTGCGCCCGCTAGCCTCCAGGGGGAGCTTCTGCTCTCCCTGGTCCTTTTCTCCAGGCTCCGGCGCGCTCGTGAGCATTTCTGCCCGCGGAATAGCGGTAAATGGGAACGCCGGAGCTGTCAATTACAATTTCTCTTCTGTCAGCATAACAAAATAAAAAAATAAAAAAACAAACAGAAGTCCTTGGATATACCTGCTCTCAGCAGCATAAACAAGGTCCAGGATCAGGGAAAAGAACAGGAGTGAAATACTCCAATAAAAAAAAAGAAGCAGGAAATATATATGAAATTATTACCTGATCTGACTTAATAGTACAACAACTGGGCTTTGAGAGAAGGCGATCAGGGAGCCCAGTAGAAAGAAAAAAAAGAGAGAAGTAAGGTGCTTAATCATCATGGCAGCACAGTATGCCCCTCAATCAAACCAGGCATGGTCGGAATGTGAGGAGGATTCATGCTATATTGACGAAGTGGCTATGGAGAAAAGCCTTCAAAAGGTATTCGCATCCACGGTTGAAAACGGCATCAAAAAGGTTGTAACAGGCATGCTCCCGCCAATACAGCAGCGCCGAGAGAACATGGAGGAGCGCATGCGAGGGGCATCTATGACAAGGGGGAAAAAGACCCAGAAGAGAAAGCAACCTTACTCAAGGTGGGTGTAGTCTGGCTCGCAAGAGCTCTCTAACACCCCCGACCCCCCCGCTCCAATCGATTCCTGCCACTGCTGCCGTATCTGATGCCTTCTCCAGGCTGAAACAAGCCTTTATGAGTAGGAAGGTAAACCCCTTCCTTTGAAAGACCCTCTATCCCAGAGGAGAAAAACAGGGTTGTTAGACCCTCAAGCCCGGAGGGAGCTGGACAGGGCATAGAAGATGAACAAAGTACAAGATTGTATGATGATGATGATGATGATGATGTATCACACTCTTTTTCAGATGAAGATATTCAGATCTGGGGTTCAAAACCCTCAACCTCGGGGATTGCGTCAACCCCCATCCCCAGGGGAAACACCGGGGAACAGCCACCTACTAAGGGGATGTTCGCTCCCAAAGATTGAATACATTCCAGGTCCACCGACTGGGAACCATCAGCCAGAACAACCGACTATATTTTTAACGGGCTGCTTAAGCCCCTCTACAAAGAGATCAGGGCGAGACTTCGGGCAGAATGTCCATGTCCAGCACCTTCCACCAAACCCAAACGTGACCTATACTCACACCAACTCATAATCCCCGCCTTTAACAGAGCCAAAGCAGGAGGCTCTAGTTTTGAAGTGCTTGCACCTAAATCATGGAATGCACTCCCGCTTAGACTTAAGAAAGAATCTTCTCTCAAGGCCTTCAGAAAGGCCTTGAAGACCATTCTTTTTAAGTAGACCATACTCTCTCAGCTGCTATGCCTTATAACCTTACCTTACTGTTTATCTACTTACCTTACTATGTACCGTATAACTATCGCCTTATTGTATAACATGTATGCCAACCAACAATGTACCCAACACGTAACTGCTTGTATGTAACAACTACACTGTAACTTAACACCAAGACTTTCTCCTATCTAACCAGCACCTAAGCAAATATTCTTTGCTTAGGGCTGTTGTGCGCTTTATAAATGGAAATAAATAAATGATGCCGGAACTGGATTGAAAGATGATCACGTTCTTGGGAAAACACGTGAAAGATACTAGGAAAGGCATCGACCGGGCCTGGAAGTCCTGTCAGGAGAAGCTGCTGGACGTCACTGGTCCTCTCGCAAAAATGTTAGACCTGCCGGAAGAAGCCTCCAGCTCTTCAGACCCAATTGACCCAGTGATTCCCTCCGGTTGGGCTCAGAGAGCCAACTACCTACTGAGAAATGTGAGCTGCGCTATCTCCACCGAGCGAAGGAAGGGCATACTCTTCAAAATAGACTCGAAGTTAAAAGAATTAGCAAACGCGGTGTCTGGCGCTGCCGCTCAAGGCCTAGTCTTTGGCGATCCTTTTATGAAAGAAATGTCTAAGTTTGTAGGTACCTTTACCGCATTGGACAAAGCACAGGCCTCCAAGAGGGTTTTCGCATGAAAAATGTTCTCCAGGGCCGGTCGAGGTCGCTCTTCCGGCCGTTATTCCTTCGACAGAAGACCTCAATATCACAGGTGGCAACAAAATGCCTGGCAAGAGCGCACCAATACCTTATTTCCCTTAAGAAGACGAGGCAGAGGTTGCTACTGGAAGAGAGGACCTAACAATGGAGCCCAGCAACCCTCAAGTCAGTCTACTAATAGCAGCGCCTGCGCCGCTTAAACCCATTGTGTGGAGGCTAGCGCTCTTTACAAGTGCTTGGGACATTTTGTCAGGGGACGCATGGGTCAGGGACGCAGCGCGTGGTCTCCGACTAGAATTTTTTTACGCAGCCCTTTCAGGCCAGTCCTCCTGCCCCCAAAATGATGTCAGAAATAGATCGGAGAGCGCTAGACAGCGAAATTCACAGCCTATATCGGTAGCGGGCGATTCGCCCCTGCTCGACTCGGGGCGGCTTCTTCAGCCCAATTTTCCTGGTGCGCAGGAAGGAGAAGATGAGGCCCGTGATAAATCTGAGAGCGCTCAACGATTTTATAATTTATCGTCACTTCAAGATGGAAGGCATCCACATGCTCGGGGATCTTCTGAGACCAAACGACTGGCTCAAGCTCCTGGACCTCAAGGATGCCTATCTCGCGGTGCCTATTCATCAGGCACAAGTAAGTTATCTGAGATTCTCTTGGGAACACCAAGATTGGGAATTCATGAGTTTACCCTTACGGCTCTCTTCAGCACCCTGGGCGTTTACCAAGCTGTTGAGACCGGTGGTAGCTCATATAAGAGAACAAGGCGTCCGACTGATAGTTTACCTGGACGACATTATTCTCGTGGCTCAATCTCAGGAGCTATTGCAGGAACAGGTCAAGCTAGCCATAGATTTGCTTCACAGTCTCGGCTTCCTCATCAATTGGGAGAAGTCAGTTCTTTGTCCTTCCAGGAATCTGGATTTCTAGGGTTCGTAGTGGACACCCAAAATTCGCAGCTCCGTCTTCCAGCTGCCAAAATACATTCAACCAAAAGGGAGATTCGCAGACTCCTACAAAAGGACCTACTCTCTCTGCGGGAGCTAGCAAGAGTAATAGGCCTTCAATCCTAGTCTATCCAAGCAATATTTCCAGGACCCCTTCATTACCGAGAACTGCAAAGATTGAAGGGTCATCACCTGAGGCGCAGCCTCTCTTATTCTCAATGCCTGACACTGTCTCCCCAGGCGAGAACAGAGCTAAATTGGTGGCTCACGCACATGGAGGCTTGGAACAGCAGGGCCATCTTCGGTTCCATCCCAGATATCATCGAATCGGACGCCAGTCGCTCCGGTTGGGGAGCAAGATGTGGCACAGTGGCCACAGGAGGGACTTGGTCTACACAGGAGTTGGAGATGCACATAAACTGTCTAGAGCTCCTTGCGGGATCATTCGCAGTTCGCTCCTTTGCCTGGAACAAAGTGAGCTGCTGTATCTTACTAAAAATGGACAACGTATCCGCTGTAAAATACATAAATCATCTGGGTGGTACCAAGTCCCGTCCGCTAGCAGAACTAGCCAAAGACTTTTGGCATTTCTGCCTAGATCACTGGATTTCCGTCGCAGCGGAATATCTTCCGGGTCTCAAGAATGTGATAGCGGATTGGCACTCTCGCCATTACGTCGATTCCAGAGACTAGAGACTCAGCAGGAATATTTTTCTCTGCCTGCAACAGATCTGGGGTCCAATGACCAAAGATCTTTTTGCATCTTGTCTCAACACTCAGCTTCCAGTGTTCTACAGCTGGAGACCCGACCCAGTTATTCTGGAACTTTCTACGGATTCTCCAATCCTTCTACCCCAGTCTCCAGATCTTCTATTGAATCCGTGGAAACAAGCTCACCCCCTGCTCCTCTCCGGGTCCCTGACTCTAGCGGGTTGCAGGATTTCAGGGCGAGATGGAGGACTCCGGGCATGTCCCTCAAGGCAATCCATCTCATTGAGGAGAGCTGGGCCCCTGCTACCCTCAAGCAGTATTCCAACTCCTGGAACGCGTGGAGGGTCTTTTGTCAAGACCAGGATTTTCATCCAGTTTCAGCACCTTTAGAGGAAATTCTCAATTTCTTAGCCTCTTTAGTAGAAAGACGTCTTGCATACAGAACAGTGAACGCTTATTGATCAGCGATTTCTGCAGGCCACAATCTCATACAAGGGGCCCCAGCTGGGGAGCATCATCTCGTTTGCAGATTGCTAAAAGGCGTCCGGCTTACGGTGCCGCCTCCGTCCCATTATAACAAGCTATGGGACGTTAATAAAGTGCTCACTCTTTTCCTCTCGTGGCCGCCTAACGAAGAGCTATCACGTACGGTGTTCTCTGGCATGCTTATTACTTTGCTTTGCCTAGTTTCCTGTAGGAGAGTTTCAGACGTCAGAGCTCTAGACCTAGCGGCAGGTCTTTTTCTCCTGACGGTATCGTTATTCACATACGGAGAAGAACTAAGTGCGACTTGAAAGTGATTTCTTACCCAGCTCTCAGAGAACAACCCAAGCTATGCTTAGTTCAGTGTTTTAAGGCCTATGAAGAAGTAACAGCTCCCCTCAGGACCACGCCTGACGGTCAGCTTCTCATAGCTATTCGCAGACCCCCCATAAAGCAGTTTCAGCCCCTACTTTGGCACGCTGGGTGCGCTGGACTCTAGCTCAAGCGGGGATAGATGCACTCCAATTCGGAGGCCACTCTGTTAGGTGAGCCATGGCCTCTAAAGCTTTCCAAGTTGGCGTCCATTTAGAGGACATCATGAGGATGGCTGATGGTGCAGGCGAGTCGATATTCAAAGAGTTCTACCTGAAACCAGTAGAACAGCCTGCTTCATTTGTGTTAAGTAAGCTTTGAAAGAACATAATGTGAGCCTCCGGTCTTGACATAGAATAAAGATTTTCCATAACAACTTACTAGAAAGTCTTAATTCTATTAAAGACACGGAGGCAAGCATTATCCCACCCAGCGAAGGAAAAGCGCGACGCGTGCCGCTTAAGAATGATTCTAAGCATTGCAATAAGCCGTTTATCGAAAATGCATGCATAGTTTTACACTAATACAATGCTTTTCTCTCCCACCCCGCAAAGGGAACTAGGGTTATCATACGCATGAAGTAATTATATTCTGCCTCTTTTCTTGACAGCGTCTACAGACCAGTCCGTCTGATCCGCAGTTCAATGCCTCCTTTTCTGGTTGACCGCAGCTCGGATTCTTCACACTGAAGGACTGCCCAGTTCACAGCCTCTAAAGAGGAAGTTATTTCTTGTTCTGGACTGTTTATGGGAGCTCTGCATGCCTATTGGAGGACTAGTATCACATGCATATGGACACTGGATAACTTTTAGGAGCATCATGGGAAATGAAGTTTTGCTGTTTTTTTGAGATGTTATGGACTCTAGATGCACATTAGTGTTCTGTTATGTAGTTTTTAATGTACCTTTAATATGAGTTGTTTGGTATAGAAAGTGCATAAACAATACCTTGCTGCTGAGCTTTCTTTATGTATTCAAATAAAGAAAGAGAAGCATAATGCTCGCCTCTGTGGCTTTAATAGAATTAAGACTTTCTAGTAAGTTATTATGGAAAATCTTTATTGAACTTTGTAATAATAATCTCTCCCTCGCCAAACGTTTGAATTCTCTGTTTAGCCCGCACGTAGTCTTAGGGAATGCCACAATGTATTCCAAACAGAAATACAATCTTAAACATGGCTGTTTTTCCAACATATTCGTTATTGCTAATTCATACTGGCAGTTGTAGTTTTCCAGCTATTTTCTCGTAAATGGTTTTTTCTAGCTTCTCGCTATTTGTTTACATTGCAGATGCAGATCTAGGACGTTGTCTTGCAGCAGATGGCCATTATCTTTACACTACTAACTCAGTCGGTAGGGGAATAAGCAAACTGGGATCTGGACTACATGGCACCTTACGGTAAGTTACAAGGTTTGCCAGCAAATCATATAGGCTTTTTATGCGTTTTCAGCATGTCTTTAAATGTATTGCTTACAACTCTATTTTTTTCTTAAAGAAAATCATTAAAGTATTGTCTTAGCTAGTATTTGATTCACCCCGTCTCCCAAGCAGGGGCGGACCGGGAGCCAAAAGAGGCCCTGGAAATAATTTTCTGAGTGGCCCCATACTACACATTTTCAAGTACAATCCTTTTCCCATGGCACAATTTGGAAATGCCACACAAGAGGCCCAGGGTGCAGAGGCCTACCAGGAAATCTGCAGCGTTCCCTATAGGGAAGTCCACCCCGTCTCCCAAGACATTTGTGGCCGGTGGTCTGTGTAAGGTTTCATCCTGAAAGTGTCCCAGCATGCGCTGAGTCACGTTTGTAAACATTTGAACACATGAAGCAAATTACCGCCTTAACTTTGAACATAATGAAAGGTTACTGTGACAATGTGCCTGGTGGAAAAACAGTTAAGATTATCCCGTGGACCGGACTGCTGCCGCAGTGCAAGGAGGTCATCTAAGGTTCAGAATACAACTTGTATCGCTCTTGTTTGACTGTCAGTGTGTTTTCTTTCACCCCCTTTATAAAATGCAGCAACACAACTTGTGTTGGATTTAAATCTAAAGACCGTGTCACTCAGTGGTCAGGCGCATGGCATTTAGGTTCTTTGCATTATGCATCAAGTTTACAATGAACCATGTCCGGCTTAGTATTACCTTTCAGGCCCTCAATCCACTCCATGAAGATTAAATATGTTACTGCAGGCATGCGGACAAACACTGAGCCTCTTTGTTTTATTTCTGCTTTTTTTCTCTACAATGTTCAATGCCCCAATACATTATGTAGAGAAGAAATGGCATATTCCATTGCAATGCATTTTGGCAGGTAGACCTTTTTTTTTATAGGTGCCACAGCAAAACTAACAAGTACCTGCTAAAATGAACCAATGAAATGGACATTGGAATATCAAATAGTAACTGTCTGGAGTCCATCACTACATGCTCTTCTGATTTATGCGATGTATGGAATTTGTGTTCAATAAAAAACAAGGCTCTTTAGGGCTGGTCTGCTAGGCGACACCTTTTATAATTGCTTCAATTCTTTGTCTGCTTGATATTTGTCGACTTATGTGAATTATCTTCCCTGTCGCGTCTCGGAGGAATATGGCTGTGAAAAGCCAAAGAACCGCTCAAAATGATCATGGGAACAAATACTCATGGAGACCTGCGCCAAGTGCATCATCAAAATTTAATGACAAATTGCAGTGTGCCCTTACGATGACACGTGTTTCGGCAGCTCGCCTTTATCAAATCGGGGCACATTTCTCTATATTGACCACATTTCATATTTCACACAAATAACCATTGTTGTGTGTATACACATTAATATTTGCACGATTGATACAAATTTAACATGTAGTTGGTTTGCAAGGTTTCCATTCAATATAGAGAAATTCGCCCCGATTTGATGAAGGCGAGCTGCTGAAACACGTGTCATTGGACAGGCAACTGCAATTTGTCATTAAATTTTGATGATGCACTTGGCGCAGGTCTCCATGAGTATTTGTTCCCATGATCGTATGGAAGAAGGAGACACCAGGATGAGGATATTGGCAAGGGGATGTGCCAAGGTCACACAGGAGCTTGGAACTCATAAACTAATTTAACATGCACACCAACACCCAGGTTATGCAAGATATCAAGATTATAACAATTCTACGAAAATTAATATAGGGTTAAGTACTTTGAAGCTCCTTTTAATTACACTGAAGCTCAGCAGGCTATTTACCTAACATTTATTTTACAGTTACTCTCTGTGGTAAGTCCACATACTGGACAGACATTGACCGGGATAACCACTTTCAGTGGTATTATATAAGGCAACTTAATAACCATGCTCTCAAGCACACATAACTCAAACTGAGTTGGCAGCTGTGCCCATGGAACCTTCCAGACGAACAGGAGCACAAAGCAATAGTAAAAAAAGGTGGTAAACTTAATGCATGATATGTTACTGGATATTTGTATAGTGGCTACTGCCATTGTTATGGCCTCAGAACGATGTGGGTCAGGCTATAGTCTAAACCAGGTAGCAGTAAGAGCATTAATGGAACAATGGATCCTTGCGCTGATCTTGTTACGTTGTCAATTGTGCGTCCTGCTGACTGTTCCAGGGTTCCTGAGGGACAATGCTCCAAGTCCTGTGTGGTGAGATGTAGGAAAGAGGTTGGGAACCCTGTGTGTTTTGGCGCCAGATTTTAATCAATGTCACCTGTTAAGGTAGTGCATCTGGCACAAGCAAAATGAGCCTTACTAATTCGTTAGTAGTGTTGGTTTTATTAGCATGAAGTTGCTACTGTTTTTAGAGCACATACAGTGCCAATCACATGGAAAAAGCAGGTGCATATTTCGACTAGCAGGTCTTTATCAAGGCTGTGATGTTGTGCCATAGTGACCTTGCTAAATCGGTGTTGTGGTGGGTGGCGGGTTGCCGTGAGTCGTGACAAAGAACATTGTCAGGTTACATGAGGGCATACATATTCCATTTGAGTAGTATAGTGACAAAGTAAGTAAGATGTGATGGATACATGCATGTCAATTGAGAGAATAATGCATGTTAGTCGACAATTAGAAGGGCACAGTTGATGATGGGCCGGAGGTGCACCAAGGGACGAGAAGAAAAGGTGATGGAGAAGAGTGGGATGCTTAGAATTGGTAAAGCTCAATAGTAGAAGGAATTAGGAGGAAGTTCTTACTGGTGGATTGATGAAGTAATGTTTTTGGTTAAGGAGGCTGGATAGCAACAACAGAGGGAGAGAAGATGATATTAATATGGTAATGGGGGAGATAGTTCCTAGATTTGGGGGGGGGGGGGGGTTGAGACGGCGCGGTTGAGGTCGGCTGATAAACAAACTGGGATCTGGACTACGTGGCACCTTACGGTAAGTCACAAGGTTTACCAACAAATCATATATGCTTTTTATGCGTTTTCAGCATGCATTTAAATGTATTGCTTACAACTCTATTTTTTTCTTCGAGAAAATCATTAAAGTATTGTCTTAGCCAGTATTTGATTCACCACGTCTCCCAAGCAGGGGCGGACTGGGAGCCAAAAGAGGCCCTGGAAATAATTTTCTAAGTAGTGCAGAGGCCTACTAGGAAATGTCCAGCACCTCTCTCCCACCTTTCTCCCAGGCAAGTTTCTTACATCCACAGTAAGACGGAAGCCCACATCCAAGCCTGCCTCTCTGCGGCATCTAACAACTTGGCCGAACTCTTTAAAATCTGCTAGGAGCTGGCCAATCCTGCTGCAGTCTCTACCTCTCCCGTCCCCTCCCAGACCCTCTGCTCGGCCCTGGCTTCTCTTTTCATCTCTAAAACTCAGGACATCCTGTCCTCTCCCTCTTCCTGTCCCCCCTCCTCCCTGCTCTTCCTCTGGCCCTTCTTCGACCACCTATCTCTGCCTTTCCCCTGTTCTCCCATGATGAGGTTTCTAGACCAGTCCGATCTATGAAAGTCTTGTCAAAACAGGTTCCCTCCTGTTCCTCCAAAACCATCAAGGACCACATTGCACATTGACAACCTGGCTCCTGCTTCAACTGACTTCTGCAACCACTCCTTTTCCACTGGAGTCTTCCATTCCCCCCTGAAGCACTCCCTTGTGCACCCTCCTCTTAAGAAACCCTCTGCTTACCCTTCCTACCCGGCTAACTATCGCCCAGTCTCCATCACTCCTTTTCTGGGAAAACTCCTGGAAAAGCTGGCCATCTCCCAGCTTAATCTTCACACTGAATCTGTTGGTTGTCTCCATGACCATCAGTCTGGCTTCAGAGCTGCCAAGAGCATGGAAACTGCTCTTCTGAACATCCGTGAAGACCTGCTCTCCAACCTTGATTCCAACACCCCCTGTATCCTTATCTTACTTGATCTCTCCTCTGCCTTTGACATGGTCTACCATTCCATCCTGCTCAACTGTCTCCGTGATAACCTGGATATCACAGGTCAGGCCCTGACTTGGCTGACTTCTTTCCTCTCCGATCGGCCCTTCCAGGTCCAACTTGGTTCCTTCCTTTCCTCTATCTTTATCTCTGCCTGTGGTGTTCCCCAGGGGTCTAACCTCTCTCCCTGGCTTTTCAACCAATACCTGGCATATCTTGCCCACCGCGTTGCAGCTCTCTGTCCCAACTTCCAGTGCTATGCAGATGACACTCAACTCATTTTCACGCTCCCTTCTGCCACCTCTTCTCTTTCTCTAATTTTTGACTGTCTGCTATCCAGGAGTGGTGTGCCACCAATGATCTCTGCCTTAATACCAGTAAGATCGAGATTCTCCTCATCGGCACACCTGCTCCCTCCTTTCTTGTCACTCTGGCTAGCCTCTCCTGGCCCTCTACCTGCTCCCACCTGTGCGGCTAAAAACCTCGGGGTCATCTTTGACTCCATACTCTCCTCACATCTCAGATGTCTCTAAGAAGTCACACTACCAGCTGCACCTCCTCAGAGGTATTCTTTCCTTCCTCTCCTTCCCCCAGAAGCTCACTGTCTCTAGAGCTCTTGCTCTCTTTAGGCTGGACTACTGCACCAGCCTCTTTCTAAATCTGCCTGCCTCTATTCTCCGCCCTCTGCAACTCATCCATAACAGGACTGCAAGACTTGTCCTTGGCCTCAAGCCCAGGCATCGTATCTCTCCAGCACTGAAATCTCTGCACTGGCTCCCTGTGGCAGTGAGGATTAAGTTAGTCAAAACCCTCTGCATTGTCCACACAAGGCCTTCTGGGGCCACAATACCTTCCACTCTCTCTTCCTAAATATCTTCCTTCTTGAGCCCTTCGCTCATCCGCCTCCAACTCCCTCAGGGTCAGTCGCTTCTCCAAGCAACGAGTTGGTCATAGAACTTTCTTCAGCTGGGGCCTCCCTCTGGAACAGCCTCCCTGCCTCTCTGAAACTTGAGGAGAACATCTCTGGTTCCGGAAGCACCTCAAGACCTTCCTCTTTGCATCTGCTTTCTCTCCTCCTCTTCCCTGCTGTGACTGAGCCTGAATCTTCACTGGTTACCTGGTTACCCTGAGATCTCGGGCCCAGGACCCCTCCCCACCAGTTGCACACCTGCACTGCCCCCCTGGTGACCCTTGCACTCGGGACTGTTTCTGTATCCCTACAGACCCCTCCCAGCACTTGACACCTGATGTCGGCACTTACCCTTGCACTTGCCACCAGCTGGCTGCAGTTTTATTATTTAGTGTCTTATTTATTTTACTGTTTATCCTATGCACTGCCCCCACCACTGCACTTGCGCGATCTTAATGTCACTGGCCTAGTAAGAGTGGTGTCTGTCTTCCCTCTCTTCCCCCTTCCTTATCTCGTCGCGTCTTGAAACACTTGTGTATAGGCACGTTATAAATGCCATATCATATATCAGTATTGTGCTAACCCAGCTTTGCGTACATTAAATAGATCAAGGGTCATAGTGGCAAAGGAATGGTTAATGATTTGGGTATTTCCATTGGTGGTAATACTTTATCATCCTATATTTGATGACTAGTGGTACTTTTCATTGGCCCTCTTGGACACCTTCCATCATAAACCATGTTGTGCTCCATGTATAAAATTACTGTGCATCTTGTTTTATTGAGATCAAGAGTAATTTGTTTTGAAGTGTGCATTTTAAAATGTTTCCCTGATGGTTGATACTGATGGATGTCTGTGATCATGCATAGTAAATGTTATCATGGCATCAAGTAAGCAATGTATATTATTTTAAAGAAGCTAATATTGGATTTGTCTGCAGAGGCTTTGTTTACTGTCGTAATGAGGAGCTGGAGCCAGGGTGGATTACATTCGGCAATGGTAGGCTTCTTCATCGACCTGTGTCCTTTGATACCAAGCCGCAATGCCTTTTCCAGATCCTTGACCAACATACCCTTCAGGTAAAAAGGCGTTGTTTCATTTTGTTTGTAGCTACAGGTAATTTCTGAATATACCATGATTGAAATTGTATTACTTTTGCTACTCCTTATTTTCAACAGTCATATTTGAACACTGCAGAAAATGCTTCAGTGTACATAAATATTCTGATGAATTTTATTGGAACGCCTGCTGTATTCTACCCTCCATTAAATATTTAAATGCCCGATACTATGGTAGACACTAGTCCAAACACCTGTACTGTAAACGTCCATGCTGTCATTGTTCTATTTGGAGAATCCTGCATTTCCTGGCACAGGCCAGAAGCTGCATATCATTTAAGGAACTGTAGCCTTATATTTTAAATGTGTTTTGTACCCAATCATTGCTCCTTAACTCACCTTTGACACCGTCAACCATGCCATCCTGCTCAACAGTCTACGTGATAACCTGGATATCACTGATCAGGCCCTGGTTTGGCTGACTTCTTCCCTCTCCGAACGACCCTCCTATGTCCAACTTGGGTCCTTCCTCTCTTCTATCTCCATCTCTACCTATGGTGTTCCCAAGGGGTCTAACCTCTCTCCCTGGCTGTTTAACCAATACCTGGCACTTCTTGGCCACCGCATTGCTGCTCTCTGCCCCAACTTTCTGTGCTATGCGGATGACACTAGGCTCATTTTCAGGCTCCCTTCAGCCACCTCTTCTCCTTCTCTCATCTCTGACTGTCTGTCTGCTATCCAGGAGTGGTGTTCCATCAATGATCTCTGCCTTGATGCCAGTAAGACTGAGATTCTCCTCATCTGCACACCAGCTCCCTCCTTTCCTGCCACTCTCCGGCCGGCTTCTATTGGCCCTCCTCCTGCTCCCACCTGTGTGGCTAAATACCTCGGGGTAATCTTCGACTCCACACTCTCCTTCTCTCCTCACATCTGTGATGTCTCTAAGAAGTCACACTACCAGCTGCGCCTCCTCAGAGGTATTCTTCCTTTCGCCTCCTTCCCCAGAAGCTCTGTCTCCAGAGCTCTGGTTCTGTCTAGGCTGGACTACTGCAACAGCCTCTTTCTAAATCTTACTGCCTCTACTCTCCGCCCTCTGCAACTCATCCAAAAAAGGACTGAGACTTGTTCGCAAGGCATTCTGAGACCTAGGGCCTCAATACCTTCAACTCTCACTTCTAAATATCTTCCTTCTCGATCCCTTTGCTCATCCGCCTCCAATTCCCTCAGGGTCAGTCGCTTCTCCAAGCAACGAGTTGGTTGTAAATATTTCTTCGGCTGGGGCCTCCCTGCCTCCCTGAAACTTGAGAACCATCTCTGGTTCCGGAAGCACCACAAGACATTCCTCTTTGCTTCTGCTTTCTCTCCTCCTCTCGCCTGTTGAACTCCTGGCTGAAACTGAAATTGCACTGGCCACCTGGCTATACTCTGTTCTCGGGCCACGTACCCTCCCTGCCAGTTGCACACCTGCACTGCCCCCGAAGGCCACCCCCTGCACTCAGGGGCTGTTTCTGTATCCTTACAGATCCTACCAGCACCTGATGTCTACACTTACCACCACTGGGCTGCACATATTTATTGTATTTCTTATTTTTTTTTTCTATTTTACTGTTATCCTAGGTATTGCACTGCCCCCTCCCTTCTCCCCTGACACTTTTCCCTCCCCCCTCCCCTGCACTTGTGCGATCTCAAGATCACTGGCCTAGTAAGATCGTTGTCTGTCTACACTGTGCCCCACCCTTGCCTTGTCGCGCCTTGAAACACTTGTGTTTTAAATGCCACATTATAGCCTATCACTAAGCACCTGCTTTTCCCGTGAAGAGACAGTAACCGGTTTTACTGTTTTTCAATAAAACCTAGAGGGAGTTATATTTTAGATTTCCTTCCTCGTGCTGTACTCTTGTCATGCTAAAATTATACATCTTTTCTTTTTCTTCAGAAAAGAAAAAGCATATTTTCAAATGTAATAGTTCCAGAAGTACCCCAATCCAGGCTTCTTTTGAATAGTATAGGCTTAGTGTTACAAGATCAGAGGACGATTTGCTCTCATTTCATTATTAAGAACAAATTCACGGTCAAAGACTTAAATTTATGATCTCAATCTATTCTTGACCTCAGAATGTTTTAATTTTTTAAACACTTTATATTGGAATGCCAATGAGACAACCATAAAGACAATCACATCATAACCTAGAAGGGCTTGTGGATGATGCAGAGTGTTTTGAACTTAATCCTTGCAGCCACTGTGAGCCAGTGCAGAGATTTCAGTCCTGGAGAGATATGATCCCCGGGCTTGAGGCCAAGGACAAGCCTTGCAGTCCTGTTCTGGATGAGTTGCAGAGGGCGGAGAGTAGAAGCAGGCAGATTTAGAAAGAGGCTGTTGCAATAATCAATCCAGAGAGATCCAGAGCTCTGGAGACAGTGAGCTTCTGGGGGAAGGAGAGAAAAGGAAGAATACCTCTAAGGAGGTGCAGCTGGTAGTGTGACTTCTTAGAGACATCAGAGATGGTGGGGGGGGGGGGAGAAAGAGTGTGGAGTCGAAGATGACCCTGAGGTTTTTAGCCTTGCAGGTGGGAGCAGGAAGAGTGCCAAGAGAGGCCTGCCAGAGGGTTGCAGGAAAGGAGGGAGTGAGCGTGCCGATGAGAATCTCAGTGTTACTGGTTTTAAGGCAGAGGACATTGGCGGCACACCACTCCTGGATAGCAGACAGACAGTCTGAGATTGAGATAAGGGACGGAGAAGAGGTGGCTGAAGGAAGCCTGGAAATGAGCTGTGTCGTCCGCATAGCACTGGAAGTTGGGGGAAGAGAGCGGCAATGCAGTGGGCAATAATGAAAATCGGTACTAAGGCAGGCCCGAACATAAAAGGCAAGGGTGCTGCCCCCTGCATAATTGTTCTCAGTACATTAATGTGATCTATAAAGGCCTGACTCTCTTCCTTTAACTTATGATTCAGCTGAGTTGGGCTCTGCTTTCCCTAAAAACACCCCTTTGGTGTATTTATCATGTGAAGTTTAGACCTTGTGTAGACAGTTGGCGTCTCCACAAGTAGCAATGAAGACTTCATCAATTTAGCCAAATTAAAAATGAAATGGCTAGGTGTTGGGAGAGATCATTTGTTACAAGCATGTTCATGCTTTGTGCACCTACAAATATGAATTCTGGTTTGGAAGGTATTGCATTCTAGTCACTGTGAACCTTTGAAGTACCTGGGGAAGGCGCCATGATCCACACGTTACCCCATGCTGAATCCTTGACTACATGAGTAGAATTGCATTAGTTGCTGACTGTACCTTCAAACCCCACACTGTAAAGTATGGGTTAAAAAATGTGCAGCTGCCCCCTCCCTTGGTGGGCTTTACAATAAGCACGGGTCCTGTTGGTATTTGAACATATCTCTCAACCTAATTCTGATGTGTGAAAATACTTGGCCATTTCTAATGATTTGTTAATGCCTGTAAATTCCAAAGCATTAGATTAGTGCTCTTCCTGCACCTTGTATGCTCATGTATGCACACATTACGTTCCCTTACTTGTAAGCAGAGCCCTACATACCTGCAGATTGCATTCCACAACTAATGTGTACAATTGCACTCAGGTCTGACCTGTTTAACCCCCCCACACTTCTTACGTATACAGACATGCCATTGCATGTTTTCTTTGTGCACACATTGCACCTAAATGCTTTTCATGTGTGCACATCGCTCAGACATTTGGTGTGAGAAAAACAGGTGCAACTTTTCCTCAAATTCAGACATGTGCACATCTCTCAATGTTAACACATGTATTTTATTAACACCTGGAATTTGCTGGTGTGCTCTAAATTCTGCTGCATGAAGATTGGGAAACGGACTCCTTCACTCCTGCTGTGGGCAGAAATCTCCATTTGGGAGGTCTGCAGATATGCAGCTACTGCCCCACCCCCCCCCCCACTCCCCTCTATGATTTGGTTCTGGCTCGAGAACACTTTAGCGCTCTGCCAAAGCTTAAGATAAATATTAGAAAAGAGCCTTGGTGCCAGTCAGCTTCTTTGTGATACAGCCCAAGTGCATCCTGTCGATAGCTCTGCTGTAGTGGTAGCCATTTTGTAGGAGAAAGTGGGGCTTTCTAGATTGTGTAGAGATTTGTGAATGATGGCTTAAATGAATCAATAGCTGCTTGGCAATTTGATTTTGTTACACTTTTGTGCTTCATTCCCTTGTTGGTTGTGTTATTTTACTAAAGCAGAGGTCTGCAATCTTGGCTCTCCAGTTGTGTTGGCCTAAAACTCCCAACAGCCGTTGTCAGTATAGTCAATGGTGAGGGATCATGGTAGTCAGTCATAAACATCTGAAGAGCCACAGTTTACAGACCCTTGTTCTAAAGCCTGCCCTGTATCTTGGGACAAAGATTTAAATGCATAAACCATGCAGCACCTCAATACCTATCCCAGAGATTCTCCAGATCACTCACAGAAAGACCTATTAGAACCCCATACACCAACTGACTTTCAGTACCTAAGGTCACTCAGCATAGGTGGTAGGCTCCAGCTTCCCCTTCATCACCGCAACCCTTTGGACCTCCCTTCCACCCAACCTAAGAGGGATCTCATCCCACTTAGCCTTCCGTAAAGAAATAAAAACACGACTGTTCATCTGAAATCTCCCAGTAGCGACCCAGAGGGCTCCAAACATGTTGAATTATCCTTCATGTATCACTGCTTCATATTCACATAACTTTGTCTTGTATATACTATGCCAAACATGTAAGATACACCAAACCTGCTACACCTCTTGTAACCAGTAGCAATGACGTTACCTGTAACTAAGTCATTCTCTTGTAACAGCGCCTCGATGCCCCTGGGCTGCCAGTGCGCTTTATAAATGCAAATAGATAAAATAAGAAATTTACATTAAGTCAGACTTCTTGGATTTGCCAATGCTTGCTTCTGTGGTAAGAGACATCTACTTTTTCATTTTAAAAAACAAAGGTGTGATTTGCATTTGTTATCCAGCAGATTATGCCAGCCTAGCTTGCTAAAACTGCGAGTTCACCTACCTGCTAACAGACTATGTTCTTCTTTTTTTTTTCTGGAATGTAGGTATGCCAAATTGTATCCATGCCCCCAAATCATTTTCATGTTGGTAGCACTATAACAACGGTTCATCTTTCTTCTGATGGGACTTACTTCTACTGGATCTGGTCTCCTGCAAGCTTAAATGAAAAAACTCCAAAGGGGCACTCTGTCTTCATGGATATCTTTGAAATAACTGTGAGTTACATTTTTGACAGATCGCTCCAGATTATTGATTCCCCAAACATGTTGAAGTATTTTGCAGTTTGCTGCCATGTATAAGAACATTAAATAAATGGCTGTAGTGTGATTTAATTGAATTTACTATTTCCCCAACTCGTCTGAGGTGATACTTGGAAACAAATGTTTAGGATTGCTGTTTATGTAACCGTTATGTTCGGCATTTTAATGTATACACATTTTTCTTAAATTGCTGAATGTTTAAGGGATTACGCTGTAAACCGGGAGATAACCTTATATGATATGATAGTTTATTTATATAGCACCTATACACAATATGTTTCAAAGCGCTTCAAGGCAAGGGAGGGAACAAGGGAAAACACAGTGACATTCTTAAAGGCCATGAACAGTAAGGATGTGAAATTAACTATCACACTCGGCCTGACGGCATTTCAGATAGTGCAAGAGCTAAGACATAGATAAGGAAGGGAGGTGAAGAGTGGGAAGGAAATGGAAACAGATGGGCGACTACTGTACTAGGCCTGACAACATTTCTGGTAGAGCCGGAGAAAAAGAAAAGGTGAGGGAGTGGGGTGCAGAAAGGGAGGGGAGGAACAAAACAAGCGACTGTTGTACTAGTCAAGGTAGGTGTGGGTCGGACCCTGGAGTGTGCGCTATGGTCAATCAAGGTAGGTGTGGGTTGGACCCTGAAGTGTGCGCTATGGTCAATCAAATATATGAAAAGGCCCGCTGCAGGATCACAGTCACAAGGGTGTACCCACAGACACCCTAGCAAATTGCAGTAAAAAGGTGAATGACTGGATTGCGCGCTCAGCTTAAAATTAACAGAAACTAGGGCATTCAAACAGTTAAAGTTCAGATTCAAAATTGCTATATTGCTGATTCTTTAATAGGATGGGTAGTCAGCCGACACATATTTTGACAAGCATCTTGCACACACCAACTGTCCTCGCAGAGAAAGCGTGCATAATCAAAAGAAATCCCTTTCATGAGGGTTGGATCAGCGTATCAAAGCTTAAAATAGCAGAACGTGAGGTTGAAGTTTGTATGCAGAAAACTCCTAAAATGCTGAGTCGAAGCATGTAGATGCCAAGCACGTGAGCCGTTTCAAAAGAAATGTTAGAACCCTCGGTATCTTGTTAACCTAATCGCGCAATTAAGATTTGGTTTGCTCATTTCTTTTGAAACGGCTCACTCAGCACGCTCTTGGCATCTACGTGCTTTGACTCAAGCATTTTATGAGTTTTCTGCATACTAACTTCAACCTCACGTTCTGCTATCTTAAGCTTTGATACGCTGATCCAACCCTCATGAAAGGGATTTCTTTTGATTATGCAACCTTTCTCTGCGAAGACAGTTGCTGTGAGCAAGATGCTTGTTGAAACATGTGTCGGCTGACTACCCATCCTATTAAAGAATCAGCAATATAGCAATTTTGAATCTGAACTTTAACTGTTTGAATGGCCTAGTTTCTGTTAACTCTAAGCTGAGCGCGCAATCCAGTCATTCTCCTTTTTACGACTATCGTATTAGGCCTGACGACATTTCAGATAGTGCCTGGGGAACAATTAAGGAGAGGGGGAGGAAACAGACGAGATTGCTATCATACTAGGTCCTGGGACAATTCTGATGAAGTGCATAGAAGAAAGTAAGGGGAGGAGATGGGGGAAAATGGATAGGAGGCGAGAACAGAGAGTAATCAGTCAAAAAGAGTGGAGAAGCAAGAGGGGAGAGCAAATATAATTGTAGAAGTCAGTAGTAACACGAAATGTTTCACCCCAGGATACAAGATGAAAATGGGAACAGCATGATTCAGGGCCACCATGAGTACAAGATGCAAAGGAAGTCCAGCATGAGAGTTGAGAAAGGGTGACGCACCGTGAAATAATGAAGTCCATAAAAGTCAAGTCCAGCATTGGCCATAAGACGGTGATGGTGAAATCAGAATGTATTGGGACAGCATCCTGCAGAAGTAGGGGGGGAGGGGCAAGGGGAAGGAGGGGGAGCAGGTTTGAAGAATCAAGCAAAACAGGCAACATCTGTGTGCGAGAAGGGTGGGGGGCACAAGGGAACATAAGACAGTTCTGCCCCCCTCGCTATCCTCTTAGCATAAAAAGTTAAATGTGCATTTTATTTTAATTGCATCTTTATTTCATGAGATTAAACGCTTTCTAAGTTTTTCTATGTTTCAGGGACATGTTTTCCCCATAATCAGTCTAGTGCCCCAACCATGATTAGTCTAAATTAGAGTGCGCAATTTGCCACAGTAAACAAAATATGTACTGGCCAACGGCTCCTGTCATGAATGTGCATGCACACGTCTTGTCCACAGGTTAGAGCTAATAAGGCAAACAAGGCAAATCTTTCTAAAAAAAATGTTTTAATGAATGTTTTTTTTTATTTACTTAGGCTGAAGATAGTGTAAATCTAGCAACACCACTTCAAGAACGCGTCATCCTCATGAGAAAGGAAGGAGAGTCTGCAAAAAGCATAAATGAAATGCTTCTTAGCAGACTCTCCAGATATAGAGCCTCCCCTTCTGCGACCCTTGCTGCTTTAACTGGCTCTACCATCACCAACACGCTAAAGGAGGACCAGGCAGGTAAGAGCTTTGCTCTCCCTTTGCATTTTTGTTCAGTAATTTTCTACTTTCGAAAGCTGTTCATGCTTTGCTGAGCCTTGTGAAACAAAAGGTTCCACTTGATTTTAATTGATGCACCAAACACAAGAGCCAATTTATTTGTTTTTCAGACATTGTCTCATTTAAAATAACAAATCACCATTACTTTAAGGAGCGTAGGTGGTTTATGCTTATGTTTCACCAGCTAGACTTGTCACTTACACTGTCCGGTTTGAATGGGACCAGAGCAATTGTTTTTGTGATTAAAAGTAGCGCATCATGCTAATGAGTGGTGGTAGCAGTGAGAGGCTGTCCTCCACACCATGTCCCTTTCCCCCCCATGTACACTTCCCAAAAGGGATGGGCCAAAGCTATTTGGATTGCAAAAGTGCCTTCCCCATTGCATTTTGATGGTGTTCATGGCTCCACTCCTCCTAAGGGGACAACCATCGACCCCTTTTTCCGTGCATACTGAAACGGTTGCCTTCACTTCAGCGTTCATTTGTTGGGCACATTTTCCAGTTTGTTTTTCATATTTTTCCCACAGCCTTCGGCCCCCATTGTCCTTCCAGCATATGCCTGTGTCTAGGTGCGTGGCCTGTGGGAGGCCATTCCGGCACTGGACCTGCACATGCACTCTCTCTGGAGTGACTCTGTGCCGAACACAGAAGGTATGGTTGCGTCGTTTGTGGTCCACTTAATCCCAGGGTGCTTAAAAGAAATTCTCCAGCCCTAAAAAACCTTTTTCTAGGTTCCACAACATTTGAATACCTTCCCTGACAAGATGTCTTGTGCAGATAAGGTACGTGTGGCTTAGTCTTCCGGGATACCTCACAAAGAATGGTCTGTCGGAATGTTTCTTCTGGTGAGAGGATTCGGTCTGCTGACTATTATGCAAATCTTCTCACCGTACTGGATAATTATCTGAGGCCTGTGGGGCTTTATCTACTGACGTGTGCACTGAGGGTCATAAAAGTTCTGGAACTGGGTACGAGTCCATGGCTCTCAGGGCTTCTTCGAACGATTCCGCCAACGGCCATAACAGCTCTTGGAACTGGCCTAGGCCTGAGTCGACATCTTTATGTGCCCTGACTACGGGAGATCACTCTGTTTGGGTTCTGAAAATGTCTGTCTGCTTTAGGACACAAACTCTTCAAACCCATGGCTACTATTAACATTGGTTGGTCACCTGGAAAAGTGTACTTTTGGTGCCGCTCACTTCAGCGAGAATGGCCGTCGAGATTCATGATTTTATTTTCTTCAGAACCATTCATTGTGTTTCGCAGTGACATGGTGGTATTGAGGACGTATCTATCCTTTCTCCCTATGTTTGTTTCTTCTTTCAATATTAATCGGGAGGTTTCCATCCCCCACCTTTTTTTCCCATCTTCTTCAAAGGCAGACACAATCCTTCACTAGCTTGATAACAGAAGGCTGCTAAAACGTAACCTTGCACATGCTAAGTAATTTCAAAGCTCTGAATCTCTGACATTTGTGGCCCATCTCCTAAGCATCACACTTCTAAAGCTGGATGGTTGTAGCTATCGTAGAAGAGTACAAAATCCAACAGATACCCCTTCCCAGTAGCTTGCAAGCTCATGCTGTGAGGGCTAAAGCCACTGGTGTGGCATTCCGAAAGCAAGTGCATTGGGATGTCATTAGTATTGCAGCAACCTGGTCTACACCTTAGCATTCTGCAAGCATTTACTGCATGGATGTTCACTCGTGCTGTGATGTAGCTTTCAGAGAAGCATTTCTGAGGAATCTTTTCTATTAGACCAGATCAGGTTTCTATTCCAGTCGGTTTGTTATGTGAAATTTCCCATACAATATGGAGGAAAAGGGCTTGAACCTTGGAGTAAGAAAAAGTTACCATAGTTACCTGTATACTCCTAGTCCAGAGCCCCCCTTCCTCCATATGCTTCTCCTTCTTAGGCCTTCAGAGCAGACGTGCAAAGAAAAAAGGGGAACCTGACGGTTGGGTTCTAGGGGGAGGGTCTTGCAGGACTGAGACAGGCACCACGACCGTGCCTTCACATTTTATAGGAGGCACTGTTTTGGTGCAAATGTTTGCTGTCCCTTCCCATTTGGGTAACACCCATACAGTATGGAGGAAAGATGTCACTGGACTAGGAATACAGAAGTCAGTACAGTGTGTCACTTTTTTTACGTTCAAGCTCCTGTCATTTGATTTCCAGTTCCTGACTGTTAACAGCCACTCATTGGAACCATATGGATAATGTGTTCCCAAAAAAAGCTGCATTTGTGCATATTCAAATATGCCTATGATGTGGCTTTTTTCCCCATTATATCACAAAAGTCCATTTGTAAATTGGAAGTAAAACTGCAGACAAGCAACGTGCAAGGGGCTTAGATTCGTAAATGCCCTCCCTATTTTTCTTTACAGTCAAGTGCGTGGTGCAAATAAAGGGCCAGCCTCTGAAGTGTCATGTAGATGTTTGACACTGGATCTAAGTTAGAGAGTGAGGAGATTGTAAAGGGGTCTGTAATGTGACACTGTTATCTTTCTCTCCTTTGCATTGTATTTTCTTTACTATGTAGCGTGGTCTCAAGAATACACCAACTCTCGAAGACTGCTCATGGGTTTTATTAACATTTTGGAGAAGGGCTTCACTAAGGCGTCCCTTTCATCTCCCGTGGCCATTTCCTTCACTAACCCAGGTATCCCTAAGGCCCAAGGTTTTCACTAGAGATTGGTAGCCTCTACTATCTAACAACTGACTAGCTACCGGTGATGGCCTGAAGGAACACCGTGATATAGCAGTCTCCCTCTGGGTTTTCCTAGGCAGGATCCTATCTACAGTTACCACAAAACTATGATAATCATAACAATCGTAATAGGTGACTTCCAATTGCCCAGGCTTCACTTGCCCTTTCCTCTCACGCCTTAGAATTCCTCTCCCTGATCTTCTCTCAACCTCCTCTCACTTCCTCCTACTCTCCTCCCTCCACCTCCCTTTCTCTTTTTCACGCTCCCTCTTTTGCCCCTCCGATGTTAGTCTCATGCTTTTTCTCCTCTACCCCTTCCCGCTGCCTCTGAGCTATCATCTATTACTCTCTCCTCCCATGACTCCCCACTTCCAAATACTCTCCTTCCACCACTCATCACTCCTATCTTCTACTCTCCACTACACTATCCTCCCACTGTTAGGACTTATTTTCTATACTCTTGTCTGGTGGATAGAAGTATAGAAGGCCAACCTAGTTTAGTGAAATGTACAGCTCTGGGAGCTGTAGCCACACAAGTTCAAGGTAGCTAGGCGTGTGGTCAAGGCTAAGTCTCGGGAGAGGTGAGCCTAGTAAGGGGTCCTCAATGAGTACACACAGCGAAAAGTCAAGGAACACGCTTAGACAAACAGTAAAATACGTATTCATTCATGGCCATATAACACTGAAAAATGACTAAAAGCATGTAATATCACACAATACTAAATAAAAGATACATATACAGGTCCACCAAGATACAACACTAACTTTAGACGTCCATCCCTAAGATGTATGGGGCCTTGTGCCCAAAAGTTCACCAACGTTCCACACAGTTTTGTGAGGCAGGACAAAGTTGGCAGAGGGCTTCTGGGGTCCAGTGAAGAGTTGCAAGGTGTAGAGGGCAAGTTCTAGTGAATAAGTGTCACCCACTTTCGGAATGCTTGTGCAAGCATGCTATGGCAAAGCCAAACTGTTCTAAAAGTTACCCAACCTTTATAAGGGGAAATATGGGTTACGGTAGGTACTGTTACAACTCACCCCCCCCCCCCCGTACTACAATCCTTCTTAGGACTTGGCAGGTCTTCAGAAGAGAGTCCAAGGTTGCATTTCCCACCTTCAGCTATGGTCCTTGATGCCCTGGGGTTGCAAGTTCAAACATGTGGTCAGCAACAAATGCTGGTGCAAGGTCTTCAGGATGCAGAGGAGCTCTATGCAGGACCCCTCTCAGCACAGATCTGGATGCAGGAAAGCTATTTTGGATGACGTCAGTTCCCCCTGGCAAATGAGCGAAAGCCAGTGTAGTGAAGCTGAAGGCTTCATTGCACTGTAAAAAGAGCAGGTCAGATTCAAAAATTAAAAAGCAAAACGTTAGTAGCACCCACTACTCTCCCTTTCTCTCTAATCCCAGCTGTCTTTCTCACCCACTGTACTACACTACACCCACACCTTCTCCAACAGTCGCCTTCCATTTGCTCAGCCAGTAAAATTTTCCAACCACTGTGACATCCCCCCTCCTATCTCCCTTAGTCTCACTTACACACCTTGCACAAACTCACACCCAAGTACCACTTGATCTCCAACCAATACCTAACCTTGCACATGTTTTCTTTATTTCTTCTCCAGACCTGACCGCGCTGTCATTCCACCGCCTGGTCTTTTGGTCCACCTTGACCTCACCCGAACAGTGCACAGTGACTGTTCCCTTATGCCCTCTTTTACCCTCCCCACTTCCCTCTTGATTTTTTGTCCTTGCGCTCACCACTGCCTCTCTCTCTGGTGAGTGCTGAAGTTGTGTAACTGCTGCAAGGACATCTGGGGATTTCAGTCCTACAGGAAGAAAAGATACATGTAACGCTCACCTGATTCCCGCAGAGGCGCCGGTCTTGACTGGGTGAATGCCGTATCTTCAAAGGTGATGTGTAACACACGGTTGGCTCTTTGGGCTGGACCTCTGTGCACTGTATGTCTGACTCGAAGAGTAAGATGTCTGCAGATAGAAAATATGGGATTAATGAACTGGGGTTATTGGGTGCCTCTCTCCTCTTCCCTTTCTCTTCTCCTGTAGAACCCCCTAGGTTAACGCCCTCACCTTAGGTAAGTGAACGCCGAGCTCTCCATCTGCCTCGGGGCAGGGTGCCGTAACCAGTTTCTTCACTGGATAAGGGTGCAGGCCTCTTGACCTCGGAGGACTGCTGTCCGTCGTTAACTGCACGAACGGTAAGTTCTGGGCACTTCAAATGTCTTAAAAGTCTTTTGTAATGATATCTCTTGTTTTGCAGGGTTCCGGCGATGGCGGGCTGATGAGAGTTGAGGATCGAACCCGCGTGAGGAATAGAAGCGCCTGGAAGCACGTAAGTAAGCGCTTGTAGCCTGCTTCACGATGCGCACTAACTGTCCCTTTTATCTTGCAGGTACAAGTTCGGAGCTTTAGAGAAGCTGAAGGGTGCTGGAATACCCACTGGATTCGGCGTGGGAAGGAGTAATGGCACGTGAGTAATAAAGTTGCCCAATGTCTTTAAACGCACCTTCTTTTGTCTTTCAGATGCGGGATGCAGCGCCGAAGGCCTCCGGAGCGTGCGAAGAGCTGGTAAGCTTTTGTCTTTCAGATGCCGGAATGCAGTGCGAGGCGTTGGTGACAGCCGATGGACCAGGTAAGAGATGCGCTGCCACTGAAGACCGTAGTGCTAACCTGTTCTTTCTTTGTCTTTACAGGTGCTGCTGAAGACTGGATTCCAGGATGGTAAGCCTTTGTTCCCTTAGGCCCAGGATCAGAAGCAGAAGACACGATGAGCGTTCTGCTGCAGAGAATGCAGAATAACACAAAGCAAGATTCATCCATCGGGTGTGGTTTAAATAGCCTCCTGTAGTGCTTAGGTGTCTCCTTCCACAGCCACGCCTAGGTAAGAAAAGAGTTCCTGCTTTCCAGAAGAGTTCCAGTGTTCTGAACCTAGGGAGTGGCTCCTGCCCCACCCAACAGGAAAAGTAGTCCCAAACAGAAGAGGATCAGGGGTTCAACTGGCAGGTAAGTAAGCAGCATGGTCTGCTGCAGGTAAGTCCACCCAAGCATTATGAGCCCGGCGCTTCCAGCGCTGGGACTGGGCATCTTTATGAGCCTGGTGCCACTGGCACCAGGACAGGGTCCAAAAGGTCCCAATTGGGACTGGCTGGCACTCGGAACCGGGGTTATGGGTCTGCTTCCAAGGGAGTCGGGCAAGTCCTGATCTTTTGGAAGCAGAGATCATGACAGCACCCCCCCCCTAAGGCCCCTCCCAAACCGGGCTTCTCCGGGGGTTTGGGCTTGTTAGGAAATGTTCGATGAAATCTTTTGATTAGACGAGGCGCGTGGGCATATTCTGCAGGTTCCCAGGATCTTTCTTGGGGACCGTAGCCTTTCCAGTCAATCAGGTAAAATAGTTTAGATTTGGAGATCTTGGAATCCAGGATGCTTTTGACTTCAAACTCGAGTTCTCCATCAACTAGAATAGGTTTTGGAGATGTAGTTAGTCGGGTTTGAGGTTGCACGGGTTTTAATAGAGAGACGTGGAAGACCGGATGTATCTTCATGTGAGGGGGCAAGTCCAACTTGACCGCTACTGGATTTACTATGGTAGTGATGGAATAGGGACCAAGGTATCTTGGGTTGAATGTGCGTGGTCCTTTTAGAGGTAGATATTTGGTGGATAACCAGACTTGATCTCCTACTTGATATTGGGGGGCTTCCTTCCGATGTTGGTCTGCTCCTTTCTTGTATTGTTCTTTAGCCCTTTGAAGGTGAGAAACGGCTTCCTTAAAGGCTTGGGTGATTGTAGAATGCAGGTGGTCTACTGCTGGTGTTCCAAGATCTTGGAGTGGATCCAACACCGAGGTTCGAGGGTGACTACCGTATAAAAGAAAAAACGGGGTCTTCCCAGTTCCCGAGTGGACAGAGTTATTGTAGGCATATTCGGCTATCCAAAGGATATCTTTCCAAGTTTTTTCAGTTTGTTGTAGCATGCAGCGCAAATACTGTTTCAGAGTTTGATTGGTCCTCTCGGTTTGTCCGTCGGTTTGAGGTTGGTGGCTGGTCGAAAGTCTCACATCAATTTGAGCCGACCGACAGCAACTTCGCCAAAAATGAGAAATAAATTGACTACCTCGATCCGAAATTAGAACTGAAGGAAAAACGTGCAGTCGGACGATGTTTTCGAGAAATTCTCGGGCCAGAGTTGCTGCTGTTGGTAAGCCTTTGAGTGGAATGAAATGCGCCATCTTGGAGAATAGGTCCACGATTACTAGGATCGTATTGTATCCGGAGCATGGAGGTAGATCGGTGATGAAGTCCATAGAAAGCGTATGCCAAGGGCGAGGCAGGATGTCAATAGGGCGTAAGAGGCCGGCTGGTTTTTCCTTTTGACTCTTGTTTTGGGCGCATACTCCACAGGACATTATAAAGTCTCTGATATCTTTTTTCCAAGACGGCCACCAGAAGTAGCGCTTGATCTTTTCCGAGGTCTTGGTCATACCGGGTTGTCCTTCCATTAAAGAATCGTGATAACAAGAGATTACCTTTTTTTGTAAATCTGTGCTGGGCAGGTATAACCGTTCTTGGAAATATAATAGGTTGTCCTTCACCGTAAAGTCCTTTCCCTGCAGATGCCAATTCTGTATGTCTGCTGGAGTTACCAGTAGCCTGGCTTTATCCTTAACTTCCTCTATGGATTGTGTGGCGATTACACCTAGAATTCTTTGTTCGGGAATGATAGGTACAGGTTTAGGATTGATCAAATGTTCTTCCACTCCCATCCGAGAAAGGGCATCAGCTTTACCGTTTTTTGTACCAGGTCGATAGGTAATTATGAAGTCAAACTCGGCAAAGAATAGTGCCCAACGGAGTTGCCTAGAGGATTGAGCTTTTGCGGTTTTCAAATATTGCAGGTTTCGGTGATCTGTAATCACAGTAACAGTGTGTCGGGCCCCCAGAAGATAATGCCGCCAAGCCTTAAAGGCGGACTTGATAGCTAGAAGTTCCTTATCAGTAATAGTGTAATTGATTTCAGGAGGCGAGAATTTGCGGGACCAAAATGCCACGGGATGCAACTGATTGGTTACTGGGTCCTTTTGTGATAGAACTGCCCCCATGGCAAGGCTCGAAGCATCGGTTTCAACGATGTAGGGGAGTTCTGGGCGAGGATGTTTTAAGATCGGTGCAGAGATAAATCTAGTCTTCAAATTCTGGAAAGCTTGTTCCGCCTCGGTAGACCATTCAAAACGTTTGTTTTTCTTTAACAAGGCGGTGATGGGCTGGACTATTCGAGAGAATTCGGGGATAAACCTGCGGTAAAAGTTAGCGAAGCCTAACATGCTTTGAACACCTTTTACAGAGGATGGCGATGGCCATTTGAGAATTGCATCGACCTTCTTTGAATCCATACGCACTCCGCTAGGTGATAATATGAATCCCAAGAATTCAACTTCAGTCACGTTGAAAACACATTTTTCCAACTTAGCGAAAAGTTTGTGTTGATGCAATCTCTCGAGGACCATTTTCACGTGTTTCCGATGTTCAGTTTCCGATGAAGAATAAACGAGGATGTCGTCAATGTAAACAACAACACACACATCTATGAGCTCTCTGAGGACATCGTTCATAAAATATTGAAAGGCGGCCGGGGCATTGCAAAGTCCGAAGGGCATGACCTGATATTCAAATAGCCCATACTTGGTGCGGAAGGCCGTCTTCCATTCATCGCCCTCTTTTACTCGTACCAAGTGGTAGGCTCCTCTAAGATCCAGCTTTGTATATATGCATGCTTTTCTGACTTGGTCCAGGAGTTCAGGGATCAAAGGTAACGGATATCTATTCTTAACGGTGATCTGGTTCAGGGCGTGATAATCTATACAAGTTCTAAGGTCCACTTCTTTTTTTGGAACGAAGAACAAAGCTGAGGAAGCAGGGGACTTGGAAGGACGAATAAACCCATTCGCTAGGTATTGATCCAGGTATTGTCGGAGATGAAGATTCTCAGGCTTGGTGAGGGCATAAATTCTACTACAAGGAGGAGTAGATCCAGGTATCAGGTCTATCTGGCAGTCATAAGACCCATGAGGAGGTAGAGAGTTAGCCTGATCCTTCCGGAAAACATCTTGGAATTCTAGGTATTCAGGAGGTAACTGGGGAGCCTCCGAGGAAATTGCTGCCAGTGCAACACCAGGTCGAGGGTGACAAGTAGAGACACATTCTGGAAACTGAACCGTTCTTGCTCGCCAATCGATCTGAGGATTGTGCTTCTCTAACTAAGGAATTCCTAGAATAATCTGGAACTGAGGGGCCTTGATCACATCGAACACTATCTTCTCATGGTGTCCATCTTGACTTACTAGCGTCACTTCTTGGGTGGTATGCGTTACTGGTCCGGAGGCTATCTCCGTACCATCCACCGTAGTAATGACGTCCTTTACAGCCTTTGGACAAAGAGTCAGATTCATCCTCAAAACCATTTCATGATCCACATAATTGCCGATGGCACCGCTGTCGACGTAAGCTTCAATCGCATGTAATCGATCCGGATGTTCAGGGCTAATGAGGACCATAGGTATCACGAAATGCGAGGTCACAGAACTGGTTTTAACGCTCGGCAAGAGGACCTCTATTCTTGTCGGGCAAGGTCGTTTCCCTGCTCAGAGTTTGTGACCCTGGTAACTGCAGCTCCTACTGCCTTCTTGGCTGGTTTCACCGGACAGTCTCGAAGAAAGTGCCCCGAGTTTCCGCAATAGAGGCATAATTGCAGCTGTTTTCTCCTTTCCCGCTCCTTGTGTTAGTGGTCCTTTCAGGCCCCCTATTTGCATGGGTTCCACGGAGTCTACTCCTTTGGTAGGAGTTGGTGGTTTGGAAAATACTCGAGCATCAAACTTGGAACGATCGGCCTTCCTGTTCTGCAGTCTGTGGTCAATTTGAACGACTAAGTCAATATAGTCCGAACAGTCTTGCGGGGGATTCACTACTTGGGCTAACACATCTTTGAGCTCTCCACGTAGACCTCTATAAAACAGCGTAATCCTTTTGTCCTCAGGCCATCGAGTTTCCACTATCAGTCTGTTGAAAGACGCAATATAAGCCAAAAGGTCTTGATTACCCTGTCGCAATGAAAGGAGCTCATTGTCCAAGGCCTGCCCCTGTGAATGTCTTGCAAACAGTTTTTCCATACTGAGCTGAAAAGCTTGAAAATCATGGAGAACCGGATCATCTTGATTAACTAGAGGGATCGACCAGTCTGCCGCATTGCCACTAAGGTACGAAAGCACGAAAGCTACCTTAGCTTGATCAGTTGGAAAGGCTGTTGGCCGGCATAAGAAGTGCAACCGGCACTGATTAATAAATACTGCAAACCTCTTTGGGTCACCAGAAAATCGTTTGGGCGGAGCCAGAGGTACATTCCCAGGTAGGTTGATCTGCACTGGGTTCGTAGAGGATGTTGAAGGAAGATTTGCCCCTGATGCGGGTAACGGAGTTTGTCCGGCTTGTGACTGTAGCAATTGTCTAGCGAGATCGTCTGTTCGCTCCTTGGAAATAATCAGTTCCCTTCTTAGAGCATTCGTTTCCTGATGGGCTGCATGCACTTCTGCTCTTAGTTCCCCAAGTAACTGGGCTAGCTGGTCGGTATCCGAGGTTTCCATAGCGCCTGGGTGGGAGTTTTGTGGTAGGCTTTGTGTTCTGTAACGCTCACCTGATTCCCGCAGAGGCGCCGGTCTTGACTGGGTGAATGCCGTATCTTCAAAGGTGATGTGTAACACACGGTTGGCTCTTTGGGCTGGACCTCTGTGCACTGTATGTCTGACTCGAAGAGTAAGATGTCTGCAGATAGAAAATATGGGATTAATGATCTGGGGTTATTGGGTGCCTCTCTCCTCTTCCCTTTCTCTTCTCCTGTAGAACCCCAAAGGTTAACGCCCTCACCTTAGGTAAGTGAACGCCGAGCTCTCCATCTGCCTCGGGGCAGGGTGCCGTAACCAGTTTCTTCACTGGATAAGGGTGCAGGCCTCTTGACCTCAGAGGACTGCTGTCCGTCGTTAACTGCACGAACAGTAAGTTCTGGGCACTTCAAATGTCTTAAAAGTCTTTTGTAATGATATCTCTTGTTTTGCAGGGTTCCGGCGATGGCGGGCTGATGAGAGTTGAGGATCGAACCCGCGTGAGGAATAGAAGCGCCTGGAAGCACGTAAGTAAGCGCTTGTAGCCTGCTTCACGATGCGCACTAACTGTCCCTTTTATCTTGCAGGTACAAGTTCGGAGCTTAAGAGAAGCTGAAGGGTGCTGCAATACCCACTGGATTCGGCGTGGGAAGGAGTAATGGCACGTGAGTAATAAAGTTGCCCAATGTCTTTAAACGCACCTTCTTTTGTCTTTCAGATGCAGGATGCAGCGCGAGGCGTTGGTGACAGCCGATGGACCAGGTAAGAGATGCGCTGCCACTGAAGACCGTAGTGCTAACCTGTTCTTTCTTTGTCTTTACAGGTGCTGCTGAAGACTGGATTCCAGAATGGTAAGCCTTTGTTCCCTTAGGCCCAGGATCAGAAGCAGAAGACACGATGAGCGTTCTGCTGCAGAGAATGCAGAATAACACAAAGCAAGATTCATCCATCGGGTGTGGTTTAAATAGCGCTGGGACTGGGCATCTTTATGAGCCTGGTGCCACTGGCGCCAGGACAGGGTCCAAAAGGTCCCAATTGGGACTGGCTGGCACTCGGAACCGGGGTTATGGGTCTGCTTCCAAGGGAGTCGGGCAAGTCCTGATCTTTTGGAAGCAGAGATCATGACAATACACAGGTACAAGGGAGAGAGACCGGTGCCCTCCCAACTCCCACACCCCACCTCTGGTGCTGAGCCTTCTCTGGTAAACAGCTTGGTATGCCTCTTGCCTGAGGTTGAGAGGCCCCCATCGCCTCTTGACGGGGGTTGGGACCAAGCCTGATTTGCATATGGTCTTGCCCCTTTTGTAATGGCTTGGCAGGTGAAGAACGATGGTCTGGAGGGTTGCCCAGAGCAATGCCAGAGGTTAAGATTCATTCTAAACCTTCCAGCCATTGCCTCTTTTGTTTTGCTAGGGTCAGATTCCTGACAGTCAGCAGAGCTTGCTCACTGTGCCGCTCTCTCAAAGTGGTTCTATCTGAAAAGACCTAATTATTAAGATTGCCAATTGCAGCATCTGGAGAGGGCAGGAGCCCTTTCCCCCAGGTCCCATGCCTCATTTTAGGATGAGGGGCCCTCAACATTACCCACCAGCCACCGGGTGAGAAATAGAGTGCTCATATCCCTTGCGCTTCTTTGTGCATTTTCCCTAAAAAAAACATCCGATTTCATATTTTACTAGGGGCACTTACTCCGAGATCAGCAGCTGGCAGAACGGCAAAGGAGTGCCGGATTCGACTATGTTCTCCACAAATTTGCAAGCCAAGCAGCATTTCGGCAATGGCCACCGCATCCACGTTGCTTCGCTGAGAGGCCTTAGCTTCCTGACCATCTGTGTGCTGATTGGCCACACTCCGCATTTAGCCAATAGCTATTGCTGAAAGGCGGAAGCCGCACTTCGAAGGTATTGTGTCCTCCGACGTATTCCTCATCTTAGATATCTCCTTCCAGCTCTGCTGGCCTCGGAAATTTTTTTCTCTAGAGGGCGCTGCGCGTCGAAGTCCTCCGAGTCGATGTCCCTCGACAGCCGCCGTGTCGACGTCATCCTGGCTATAAAGGCCGCGCGCAGCGCCCGTTGCTCAGTTCCGTTTTTCCGCGCTTACTCAGTGCCTCGGAATACCGTTGCTCAGTTTTGTCAGGTTAAACCTATTTACCTCGAGTTATTCGATCCGTACTCGATGGCTTCTTCGTCGGAACCGACAACTCCTCGATCCGGCTTCAAAAAATGCAGAGATTGTGGGAAAAAGATGTCGCTGACTGACCCTCACAGAGTTTGTCTGTGGTGTTTGGGAGCTGAACACCATTGTTCGGAGTGCGAGGACTGTATGTCCATGACAGCTAAGGCCCTGAAGGAGCGTAGGAGGAAGCTGGAGAAAGGTAAGACTTTTAAAGCTTCTTCTTCGTCGATGAAGTCGAGACATTCGTCTCCTCGTCACCATTCGCGCTCCAGATCTCGGAGTGGGTCTCATCACTCCTCGAGATCGAAGCACTCCAAGAGGAGACGTCGAAGATCCCCTTCTCCGTCTTCCTCTTCCTCTGTTTCGCCAAAGAGAATCCCGTGCCCCACGAAACATAGTTCCCGGGCTGAATGGGAGGAATTCCGCAAAAATATGATGAGCGTCTTCGAGAAAGCGGCCTCGACCCCCTCGAAGACTGCCGAGAGCGATGCTCTGGTCGAAAGACCCGAAGGTCAAAAATGCCGCGAGTCGCAGTACCCGGCGAAGGAAACCTCTCGAGCGCTTCACAAACTCTCAAGTAGGACTATGACCTCCAAACCTTCCTCGAAGGTTCCGTCGACGCCATCGACGAAGGTTCCGTCGATGTCTTCGACGCCGTTGTCGAAGGGACCTTTGACACACGAGTCTGTCGACTCGACGCCAGTTTCGACACCGATGTCGACGCCAAGAAAAGTCACGGTTACGACACACCCAGTGACTATCCCCAGGTCCTCGACGTCGATGGCTTCGAGATTGTCGAGCAGAATCCCAATTCTGTCGAGGTCTTCGAGGCCTCCGCCTTTGTTTTCGACGCCACGCTCGAAGCCTTCGGCGTCGACGACATCGTTTTCGAGGCCGATTATGACAAGTTCGGCACCCTCTGCCTTGGAAATGTGGTTTACACCCTTTATGAGTTCAGAACAATTGAGAACTATGTCCTCAATTATGGAAGAGGGTGAATTGTCTGAACAGGAAGACACATTTGAGTTGCAGGGACCTGTAACCCCAATTAGAGAGGAATTTTCCTCTGAAGAACGTAGGTTAAAGGATCTTCATGATTCCGTACATGAGGCAAGTGGGTTAGACACCTCCCCTGAGGTGGAGTTTGCTAGGCCAGACCCAGGGGAACATGCTGAAACCCCCTATAAAGCCTTAGTGGCCAGGATCACAGAGTTTATGGGGTGGTCTACACCTTCACAATCTTTCCAACCAGATGACCTCACGGATATTGTTGACAAAGGCCCACAGGAGAATCCTGTAGTGCCCTTTCATAAAGCTCTTCAGAGGAAGATTATGACGAACTGGGAAACCCCAGATGTCGTACCGGCAGTAAATAACTGTCTACAAAGTACAGGGTATCCTCTACAGACCCGGAGTTTTTGTCTAAACACCCATCCCCAGAAAGTCTGGTGGTACAGGCAGCATCCTCTACCGATGTCAAGACGGCTTATCCTACCGTCCCACAGGACAGGGACGATAAAAAATATGATGCTATGGCAAAGAAAGTTTTTTTCGGCATGTAGCATGGCGTTAAAATCTGTTAATGCTACTTGCACCCTTGCTAAATTCAGCCATACACTTTGGGAGTGTGCTTCTACAGCGGCTGACTGCATCGCGGAGGGAGAAGAAAGGGATGCGTTCCTGAATATTATACAGGACGGTAAAGACGCTATGTGCGAATCCCTCTAGACGGGCATTGATTCGGCTGACAGTATCAGCAGAGCAATGGCGGCAAGTACAAGAACCAGGAGATTTGCTTGGTTGAGAAAGTCTGGTTTTGCCCCAGATGTGCAAGCCAGGCTCTTGAACATGCCATTCGATGGCTCTTCTTTGTTCGGGAAAAAGGCGGATGACAGTTTAGAAAAACTGCAAACTTCAAAAGCAGCAGCAAAATCCCTAGGCGCTGCAATCCGTCGGACACCTTTTCGTCCCACAGGAACCTCTGCGAGGGGCAAGTCCTTTCGCTTCTACTCCGCATTCGGAAGAGGTAGAGGACGACCGGCTCAAAGGGGACAAAGAACTACCCGAGGTGGACGGGGTAGATATTCAAAAGCCGCAGCAACAGCAGGTGCCTCTTTACCATCGGCATCTGCATCAGCCGCCCCAAAACCACTCTGAGCACTTCCCCCACAGGACACCTGTAGGAGGCAGGTTGACTCAACATCTGGCGGTATGGCAGGCTATCACGTCAGATGCTTGGGCATTGGAGACAGTTGCCCAAGGTTACTGCCTACCTTTCCTACGTATACCTCAGAGTCATCCTCCGGGGATCAGCTCTCAGAAAGCTCCAGATCCGCTCCTCTTGCAGGAAATTTTGGACCTGCTAGAGAAAGGTGCCATAGAACCGGTACCTGTAGCAGAGAGGAACAAGGGCTGGTACTCCCCTTACTTTCTCATTCCAAAGAAAGACGGAGGACTGAGACCCATCTTGGACTTGCGAGAATTGAACAAATTCCTCAGGAAAGACAAATTCAAGATGGTCACTCTTTCTCAGATCCTCCAGGCCCTTCAGTTCCAGGACTTGTTGGTATCTCTGGACCTTCCGGACGCTTTTTTCCATGAGCCTATCCATCTCAAACACAGGAAATACCTGAGGTTCGCAATTGGCAAATCTCACTATCAATTTCGAGTGCTGCCATTTGGGCTGACCTCCGCCCCGAGGGTCTTCACCAAGTTAATGTCGGTAGTGGCGGCAAGTCTAAGGAGGGAAGGGATTCACGTCTACCCCTACCTGGACGATTGGTTGATCAGGGCTGTTTCTTCGGAACAAGCTCAGATCCAGCTAAATCACGTGTGCCACTCCCTACACGGACTGGGCTTCTCCCTCAATTTAAAGAAGTCACAAATTATACCATCGCAGAGACTCCAGTTCATAGGAGCGATCCTGGACACTTCCCTGGGAAAAGCCTCGCCACCAGAGGTGAGGGCTCAAGATATTCTACAGATGGTTACCAAGTTCCAACATGCCCAACGTCTCCCAGCCTTCGACTTTTTGAGGTTGCTAGGCCTCATGGCATCCTGCATTTTCCCCTAGTGCCAGAGGCTCGCCTGAGAATGAGATCCCTCCAGTGGGCACTGAGGACTCAGTGGTCACAATTCTCAGGGAGAATGACAGATCTTCTCCAGGTTCCAGACAGGGTGGCTCGAGACCTTCAGTGGTGGGCCTGTCAGGAGAACATTCTGAAAGGAGAACAGTTTTGGCAACCCTGGACGGAGATAACAGTAGTCACGGATGCCTCACTCACGGGGTGGGGAGCCCACGCCAACGACTTGAGCATCAGCGGTCGTTGGTCTCCATCGGAGTCCAGACTACATATCAACCTGTTAGAGCTGAGAGCCATCAGACTTGCGCTGAAGGCGTTCCTGCCAGCTGTACAGGGGAAAAACGTCCTGATAATGACGGACAACACGGTGGCCATGCATTACCTCAACAAAAGAGGAGGCGTAGGATCACTACCCCTGTGCAGAGAGGCGATGCAGCTCTGGTTTTGGGCAATCCAAGAAGGAATCTCTCTATCGGCAGTTCACCTAGCCGGAGAGAAGAACTTGACAGCGGACGCTCTGAGCAGGCAGAGCACAGTTTCCCACGAGTGGGAGCTAGCTCAGGAAGTCCTTCAAGAGATCTTCGCCCTTTGGGGAACCCCTTAGGTAGATCTGTTCGCCACCAGCCTCAACAGGAAGTGCGATCTGTTCTGCTCAAGGATATTTCCCCCGAGAGGAGCTCTGGGAGCCGCGTTCATAGTGGACTGGGAGTTTCCGCTTCTGTACGTTTTCCCACCGGTCCCTGTCATTCCTCAAATGATCAGGAGGTTGAGAAGATTCCCGGAGAACCATGATCCTAATTGCCCAGGATTGGGCCAGGAGAACGTGGTACCCGGACCTTCTAGACTTGTCCATTTGCCCTCCAATTCGACTTCCACTCAGAAAGAATCTACTCTCACAGAAGGGAGGTCAGGTTCTCCATCCAGACAGCAAAACCCTCAACCTTCACGCTTGGCTTCTGAAAGGCTGAGGTGCAAGGATTGGGACCTCCCTGATGATGTTATGGAGGTGTTGCTTTCGGCAAGAAGGCCAGCAACAAAGTCTTTATACCGCTGCCGTTGGAACAGATTTTGCAGCTGGTGTAGAGAACAGAATGTCGACCCTTTTTCATGTGGTACACCAATGGTTTTGTCCTTCCTACTATATTTGGCAAATTCAGGCCTTCAAGTTGGCACCATTAAGGGCTATCTCGCAGCGCTATCCATCTTTAAGCGCACTGCGGAAGAACCATCCTATTTCAAGTTACCCTTGGTAATACAATTTCTAAAGGGGTTAACCAATGTTTATCCCCCAAGACCATTCCAAGTTCCTCTATGGGATTTAAACTTAGTCCTACCTTTCCTGATGGGCACACCTTTCGAACCACTCCATTCTTGTTCGTTAAGATTCCTTACCCTTAAAATTGTTTTATTAATAGCACTTACATCTGCTAGAAGGGTGAGCAAATTACAAGCTCTTTCTTGTAAACCCCCTCACACTATCTTTCACAAAGACAAAGTTGTCCTGCAAGTGAAGCCTAATTTCCTCCCAAAGGTGGTTTCTGAATTCCATATAACTCAGAAGATTACCCTACCATCTTTCTATCCTCCTCCTCACCCGGGGAAAGAGGAAGAGAGGTTACACAGGCTAGACCCTAGAAGGGCTTTAAGTTTTTACATCAGTAGACTAGCCAGGATAAGACAGGCAGACCAGCTGTTTGTAGGTTACACAGGTCACAAGCTGGGGTTACCAATAACTAAGCAGACCATTTCCAGATGGATCATTCTAGCCATTCTGGAATGTTATAAACTGGCAGGAAAAGAGCCCCCTCAAAACCTTAGGGCTCATTCGACCAGAGGTATTGCAGCTTCATCGGCCCTCAAAAGAGATGTGCCGGTTAAAGACATCTGTGCGGCCGCTACATGGTCGTCTGTCCATACCTTTACACGATTTTACAACTTGGATTCCTCCTCCAGTCAAGAGACTAGGTTTGGAAGGGCTGTACTGCATTCTATTCATCAATAGAAGACAGCGTGAAGTCAGTACTCCCTCCTCCAATAATGGAATACTGCTATGGGAGCCTATCTAAGAAGAGGAATACGTCGGAGGACACAATCCCTTCGAAGAACAAGTTACTTCTCACCTTGTAACGTTCTTTCGACGGGATGTTCCTCCGACGTATTCCTCATCGACCCTCCCATCCATCCCCGCAGTTCTACTTCCCCTGTTGTTGCAGCTTACGCTCCTTCAGGGTGATTAGTTTAGTCCAGAAAGCATTATTGTGGGCTACAAAACGTAACTGAGCAACGGGCGGTGCGCGCGGCCTTTGTAGCCAGGATGACGTCGACGTCGATACGGCGGCTGTCGAGGGACATCGACTCGGAGGACTTCGACGCGCAGCGCCCTCTAGAGAAAACATTTTCCGAGGCCAGCAGAGCTGGAAGGAGATATCTAAGATGAGGAATACGTCGGAGGAACATCCCGTCGAAAGAACGTTACAAGGTAAGAAGTAACTTGTTCATCTCAAGGGCCACGCCATAAGGGTCTGTCGGTGCCTGTCCTGGCCGGTAGGGCTATAGGGGTGCGGATCGCTGCTGCTCTCCCTCTTCAACTTGAAATTCCGAGAGTACTGCTCTTCCACTGCCTTACCTGACTACTTTGCTTGGAACGACGTCCCTTCTTCCCCTCATGTTGAACAGCCTTGCATGCACCACTTCATGGTTGAAGCCAACTCGGTCAAGTCGAGACAAACGCTGACCTAGTAGGCATTGCCTTTGTTAAGCTTACAAACAACCACCGTGGTTAACCACTTTCTCAACACGCTGACCTTTTTGCTGTGAACTCGCATCATGCCTTTCCCATATGCTAATGAATACTGCAACCTGTATGATATGCCATACTTGCATTTTCCAATCTACAATTGTTAATAACGGCTCTTGCCTCTTTTCTCCGTCACTACGCATTTTGTCAATCCTATGTGTGAATTACTACCACCGTGATATTGTTATTTTGCCAGTTATGCATTTTTCTAGTTCTTATCATCACTATTGGCATTTTTCAATCGTCTAACTGCTAATAACTGCGGTGGCCTAGAACATGCACACTTAGCATCCTTCCTTTCCTATGTGCTAGTGAATACTGTCAAGTTAACTACGTTATGCGCAATTTGCATCTTGCCTTTCCCATGTGCTAGGGAATATTGTAGCCTTCATGCTATGCCAGATTTGCATCCTACCATTCACAATTGATAATGGCTACTGTTGCCTTAATGCCCTGTGAAATTCGCAGATTTCCAATCCCATGTGCTGTGCTAGTCACACCTGTCGCCCACATGATGCCAGTTACTAATGTGCTTTTGTTACTATTATCGCTATACCCATTTCGATATTTTCTAATTGCTAATAACTGCAGAGGCCCTATGCTATGCGCATATCGCACCCTGCCGTTCCATGTGCTTGCTAGATAATAAATACTGTTTCCCATGTTACGCGCAATTCATTTTATGCCATGCCCATGTGCAAGTTACTACTGTAGCCTCATGTTATGTCAAATACGCATCTTGCTATAGTTAAGTGCTAGTCACGGTGACTGCCAGTAGGAAAAACTAAACTGCATCTTGCCACAACTAATTATCAATGACGACTATTGCCCATAATGATTTACTAAATCTGCTTCTAGTCTCCCGCTTTGAACGTATGCAGGGTCCTCCTCACCTACTAATTGAACATCCTTTTCACATGTGCATCACACCAGTATTCCAAGTCGCACTCTGTCACTATAACTATTTGAGGTTTACTGTTATTAATCCGCTGCATTAGCATACCTTCTCCAGCCTCGCATACCTTCCACTCCAGGGTCAATTCCCAGACATACACTTTCTGGGACATAGCCAAGACCACTATCATGCTCTCTCCTACTATGACTGTACCACTACCTCAGTCAAAACGTATCAGACAGACAAAATTCTTGCCACCACTAAATCCATTTGCTGATCATCTCACGTCCACTGGCCGTATAATCTCTAGTCCAACCTGCTCACTAACTCCAGACCACAGACCAATGTATTCAACAATATGCCACTAGGCCAACACCCTTCCAACCTTGTTCTACTAACTTCAGAAATTATAGGCTTGGATCTAGACTGAATAAGATATACATACCATCCTCCATTCTGAATGACAAACTGAATGCTCAAATCTCATTTTAGAAGAGATTTAAACACAAACCTAACCAAGATACTGACAACCTCACCAGTCATAAAACCTCTCTATCCGCCCAACCTACCCAAAAATAACACGCCATAACTATTACGAGTGCACTTATTAATGCCATTTGTTTGGTAGCTCATGCACCCGACATTGCTGACCTTCTAATTTCTAGCTAGATTTTCTAGCTATAACAGATACCTGGCTCCATGCAGCACCAGGACCAACCCTCTCACTTGCTATACCTGAGAATTATACCATACTAAGGCTAGATAGTGAACCATCTAGAGGAGGCAGCATTGCCTTCATTGCCAAAACTGAATTGGGATTAAGGGTCTCGACACATCCTCCATTCCCTTCAGAACTCCTGACAGTCAACAAACTGCCACCCGCAGCATCACAAACTACCACCCGGCCCTATTTCAAAGTTTGAGGAAGATGTCACTTTGTTGCTTACTACAAACACGAAACCTATCTCTCAAATCATAGTACTTGGAGACTTCAATCTTGGTCTCAATGACTTGAATGACGAGAATGCCTCTGCCATCGCGAATAGCATTACTGAACTAGGCTTCACTCCTAGGATTAACAAGCCCCAACCCTCACTAAAGGAAGAGCCTTAGACTGGGTTGCTGATTGTTAGGCAGAAACCTGTGCAGTTCCCTTAGGGACCACTGCAAAAGGTTTAAGACTAAAGGAGTAAACCCAATTGGTAACAGTCTGCACCACCCAGATTTACCTGGTAGCTGTGGCTGAGCAGTCAGACTTCTCTCAAGAAGAGATGGGCAGTATATAGAGTATACACAATAGGGCTAAAAACACAGTAGCAAAAGCAAACACTGACCAGAGCTTTGGTATAAAAGTATATAATTATTCATTTAAAAACACACTTGTAAAAATACACTGGCACTAATATGTCAAGCAAATTCAAACACAGTCACTATAAGGTTATATACCTCCCTAGTTAATTATTCGACAAGTCTAGGTTAAGACACCACTTATTTAGCAAAACAGAGGTGAGCGCGTAACCGTAGATGGCACTCCAATAATTTGTTTAAAAAGGGAGAGAAAAGGCAGAATAGGAAAATAACACAGTACCAACACTTTTAAGAAATCGCAGCAAGTCAAGAAAGGCAGGGTCTACTGTATAGCAAAAATTTCATAGGCCAGACCCACTCTTGGAGAGAGCAAGGCGGAATGTGCCCAAGATCATACAGTGGAAATGCACTCAAAGTCTTTGCAGAAAAGTGAAGAGGTTGGATCAAGTTAGAAGGGTAATGTTAACAGGTCCGAGGTCACCCCAGGATAGAGTCGAGGATTTACGGGACACCTTGGACAATCTGTTGCAAGGGAGACCAGGCGGGACACAGTACCTGAAATGGTGAGAAAGCTCCAGCGGGGGCAGTTGTTCCTGGCAGCGGGTGCAAGTCGGGGCTTCGTCCAGGGGAAGAGAAGATCTCGACGTGCAGGAAAGCTGGAGGTCGTTGCACTGCCAGGGAAAAAAACGGCCACAGAGTTTCCCGGTTAAAAGGTACGACCCTTTTATTCGCGGTAGTGGTGAAGCGTGGCTATCCGGTCGCCGGGGTGCTTGGCACGGGCGATTCGACCACGAGACAATCCAAGAAGGCGAAAAAGGCAAACTGGTTAGTCCCACCAGCTCAAAGGGAAGAAGACTCTCCTGGAAGAAGATCTCCTCTGTCGTCAGGGAAGTGGTGAGTTCGTACAGCAGGGATCCAGGAGTGGTGTCGTCGTCGTAGATGGCTCAGCTTCTCCCCTCTTCGGATTCTTTAGGTCCTGTGGCGACTTCTGAAGTTCCAGTCCCCAAAGACCTGCTTTTATGCAGCAAAACCCCCATTCATCAGCCTAGCTGTCACTCAAACATGCTAAGCGGTGAGCCGGGCCGCTCAGCACTGGGCCAATCACACAAGAGTGCAACTTGAGTTGCAAAGGCAACTCAGTCCAGGGTGCCTAATCCCCCTCCCACACATCCTGTTGACCCTAGACAGAGTGGCACCATTTGGAGGGCTTCTGTGGAGAAGCCCGCCAAAAAGTGGAACAAAGGGCTCGACTTGGGTTAGAGTTTCAGCGGCGAACACAAACGCCATTTTAAAACCGAATCCTGGCAAAAAGACCCAACCGGGGAATAATTAAATAAATAACCCAGCGGTATCTTTAACATTGCACCAAAAAGTGGTGCATTTAAAATGAATGGGAAAATCCCATAGGAAATATTCTGGTGGAATATTTCGAGTGGTATCCACTGCCACCAGCCAGAAACTCGACAAGGGGGGACTGGACAGTGCCTCCTTGGAAAACAGACCCAGGGGCAATCGAATTACCCCTACCAGTACTTCCACAATATGATGGTTTGTACTGGTTCTGTTCACAATTTAAGACTAGTAAAGCCAATGGTGACTTTACATGCCCTGAGAAACAGTAGTCAGTCCCAGGGTATGGAGTCTATGTTTGGGGGTCACTATGACACCCCTGTGTTACTGCACTGAGGGTGCTGTGTAACACACATACCAAAAACACATAAGCCCTATGGAGTAAAAGACCCCATAGCCCATAAAACACATTACATAGTTAAAGGACATTCTCAAATCATGCCTAAGAGTGGGAGAAAAAGAGTCTCACTCTTAGCAGGAGAAAAAAATAAACCCCAAAAATCCAGCAAAGCTGCTGGGGGACTCACTAGGTTTGGGAAATTAGCCTTAACAGAGAATTCTCCCTAACACTGATATCAACTGCGAGATTACAATAACATCCAACTAACCGAGCGCTTGGACTGATCCATCACCTTTTATCCTTCACACTTCAAGACAGCTTACAACTTAAAGAACCCCCTGGCGCCACCATTACTCACTAGAAACAAACGCAACATAACAATGGAAAATGTACTTCTGCTACTCCACCCTATCACTAATCCCACACCCATCAGCTCAGAACCGACCGCTCTAGTAGATTTATACAACTCTACGCTCATTCAAGCCATTGATAAAATAGCACCCCTAAAAATGTGCAAAGGTAAACCACATGCTCACCTTAACTCCTGGTTCACCCTGAATCTTAAAGCCATACAAAATGAAAAAAGGAATGGGGAATCCCTCTGCAAAAACAACCCTCCAGCATTGAACAAGGGTAATCTTACCAAAATCGCATTAAGATATAAATCTGAGATCCTCCAAACCAAACGTGACCCATACAATGACAGAATTAACAAAGCTAGCTCAGGTACAAGAGAACTCTGACATCTTAAGAGAACCAGAGTCCCCCTACTCCTCCAATTGATACTTGGATCAAGGACAAGACCTGGTGTACAAATATTCAAACACGTTGTCAAACAAAATATCGCTCCTACAAGAAAGAATTGAAGCTAACAAACTAAACCTCTCTAATGACCCACCATTGCAGGAGTCGGACGATTGCAATAAAACCACACAATCAGTTTAAATTTGGTGTGGTTTCTATCCACGAAGTTGAGGACATGATAGCCCCCCTCAAACCTTCCAGAAGCTAGGGAGACACTTGCCCGGCAACAATAATCAAAGAGGCAGCTGGAGACCTAGCACCTTTCATCGCCACATTAATCAACTCTTCAATTGACTCTTGCACTGTCCCAACTAATCTAAAGGACGCATGGGTCCGCCCTCTTTTAAAAAAAAAACAATCTAGACCCTAACATTACGACCAATTACAGACATATAACAACTGTCCCATTTCTCTTGAGAATCTTAGATAAGGCGGCCTACCTACAGATACAGACCTACCTTGAGGTTAACAATCTTCTGGGACTCCGTCAGTCAGGCTTTAGACCTAAACACGGCACAGAATCTGCTCTTATTGACTTGAAAAATCAAATGGATGAAATAAAGGACAAATGGAAACTGGCCCTCCTCCTATTGGACCTGTCTACCGCTTTTGATTTATTGGATCATAAAGTGCTCTGTAAGCATTTGTCCTCAGCTGCCCACTTTTTCTCTGAAGCTACGGCCTGCATTCATTCCTTTTTGGATAATCGCTCCCTGAGTCTTCTCACTCACTGCATCAGCGGAACCACCACCTATAACCTGCGAAGTACCACAGGGTTCGTGTGTCTCGCCCACGATGTATAATATTTTCACCAAGCCTCTTTTTGATGATCTGGACAATCTGGGTGTCACCTACACTAACTATGCAGATGATACTCAGATTATCATTCCTATCTCTGGTGACTATGACACTACCCTGTTGAATAAAATGTATCACTATCCAAGCGTGGATGACCACTCACGGCCTCTGCCTTAATGACTAAAAGACAGAGCTCCTTCTCATTGGCTCGTCAGTAAGACTAAACAAACTAAGCAACCAGTTTAGATCATTCAACATTGACGGTATCAATATCTAAGGAGTTAAAAACTTTGGCCTTTTACCTTGACTCAGCTTTGAACTTGATCAGAAAAGTCCATGCTACAGCCTCGGCTACAGCATATACATGTAAATTAATCAATGCCTGCAAAACGTTTCTCTCTACAGCAAGCTGCACTACCTTGGCAGGAGCTCCAATTCTCACGAAATTAGACTATTGTAATGCACTCTATCTTGGGTCAAGTAATCACAATGTTAATAAACTGCAAATACTGCAAAATAATGCACTAAGCACCACTTCCTAGAATGCAGCACATCTGGGATGCCAGACTTAACACTAAATAGCTATCAGTCAAGGATATAATCATTTTTAAATCTTTAACCCTCACCCACAAATGTCTCTCCAACTTGGCCCCCAAATACTTATCGGATACATTCTCTAAAAATATATCGCAACGTCCTACCAGAACCTTGCACTCGCACTGCCTCAAGGTCCCCAGATACAAGCTCAAGAAAGTAGGGGGAAGTAGCTTTCTTGTTATGGCAGCTCAACTGTGGAACTCCCTTCCTGTAGCCTTAAGATCAGACCCCTCTTTTTACAGCTTTAGAAAAAAGACCAAAAGCTGGCTCTTTTCTTTTGATATGTAACCTGCATTATTCTGCTGCTCATGCTCACATCTCTATTACTCTGCCTGTTTGTATATATCTGTAAAGTATCCATGTAAATTCACAATGTAATGTAATTGTCATATAACGCTTTGTAAATAATTTCATGTATCTGTTCTATCGTGTAACCTATACTAAATGACTTGGTAACCTGTAACGTGCCCAGATACCCATGGGTTTGGTGCGTCATATAAATAAACAAACACCGATTTTTATTGCCAGTTTTTCTTTTGATCACACATCCCAAGACCTTAATAATGAGGTCTTTCCACACAGAACCGCCTTTTTTTCACCCACCGAGTCCCCCTCTCCTCCCCCCCACACCTCTCTTTACCGTACTATTAACTCGCTCCTCCTACCCCCACCCAAGACTCCCCTAATCCAAAACACATACATACATACACACACACACACTTGCCCGTTCTACTCATCTTGTGCTTCCGGGGGTCCCACTGAGCCTGTCAGCCCCTGCGTGCACTTATGTGCGGCAGGGGCGTGGCAGTTTGATTTAGAAAGACCGCTTTGTGAGGTCACCGAGCAGTCTTTCTAAATTGATTTTTTTTTTTTGTTTTGTTTTGGATGAGATCTTTAGATGAAGATCTTTTGGCCTAGAACACTTGAAGTATGTCATCTTGGGTTTAGGTCATTCTATATCTGTGTTCCTTTTTCTCCTCCTTTCTTTCTGGTGTTACAGATCATCTCATTGTGCTTTATCCTATCCTAATGTGCACCTCCTATGTTCATGGACCTCTTAGTTCCCTTTTCCAGTAGCAGTCCCTCTGACTCTTTCAAGAGTATTTGAAAATTGCCCCTTCCTGCGCTTTTCTCTCCCACCCATGTTTTCCAGACTCTTGCCTTCTTCATAAAGATATTTCTGATGTTTGTTAATCTGCTTAGAATCACATGCTGTGCATTGGTCCGACATCCAGTGGTCACTGCGGAGTATTGCATTTTGTTTTTCGTAGTCGAAAAGGGGACGTCGACAAGGCGTGTCTGTAACACTATCCCTATAGTGACGTGCGTCGTACCCATAATCCCTCACGCGTCGAGGTCCCTCAGATTGTTTTTTTCCGCCCAGCTTCTGGTCGCCTTACGCGGAGCTCCTAGAGAGACATTGCAAATACTTACTACGGACCTCGGTCCTTAATTATACTTATTATATTGTTAAAGATCCCTCCCCTCGACGTTAGCTGTGAAGCTGTTTCTCCGCCGAGCAAGTTTTCGACGGAGGGGGAGAGACGGAGGAGATCCTTCGGCGCTGCCGAACACGTGGCCTGGCCTCGCCGGCCAACATACAGTAGGGAGAGTGGGGGTTTGAACTTTTATCTTCTCTTTGAGTATGTCTTTCTTTCTCCCCTATCTTTCCCTTGGGGTTGTTATCACCAGTTATTATTGCCTCAGCTATGGAGAGGACACCTTTTAAGTTTTGCCCACGCTGTAGGGGCAAATACACTTGGAAGGACAAACACAAGCTCTGTAATCGTTGCTTGCCCCTCGATCATAAAGAGGACAGCTGCGCGGCCTGTAAGCTCTTGAAACCAAGAACTCTTAAAGAACGCAAAGTTAAGAGGTGGGCGGATTACACTATGTCGAAGTCAGTTTCCTCACCCGCTGCCGCTGTTACAGAAACTGACGAGGAGGGTGATAACTCGACGTCCGTTACGGAAGTCATTAACCCCCAGAAGGAGCGCTCGCGCTCCTCGACGTCCGTCCCCGGCCCCGACGGGCTCGGCTCACGCCCTTCTCATGGAGATGAACACCCCGCGACAAGGACGCACACAGACCCCATAGGCATAAGCACACAACCCACGGCTCTTCTTCGTCGAAGACGAAGGATCCATCAGCGCCGAAGGGGACGCAGGGCACTCCGGCGTCTACCTCAGACCGTAAGGGTCTCGAGCCCCACCCGCAAACGCAGCCGCGACCAGCGATTGGGCTTTCATCAAACACAGGCGCTACCCCAAAATCATCTGACGTAACGCTCCATAGAGCGGCCGTTGAGGAACAACGCGTAACGCAGGCAACGTCGACACCAGAGTCCTCTACTGACAAACTCGTTGTCGAGAGCCTGGCGAGAATTGTTTCCGAAGACACACGTAAGCGGACGACGAAACAAACGTCGAATACCGCACAAAAAACTATAGAAACGCCGAAAAAGCATAAGAGTAGCCAGGAAGTGGCCCTTTCATCTAAGGGCACTTCGGAACTACCGGAGGGCTTTTCAGATGGCGACGGAAACCTTTCTTCGACGTTGTGGGAGCGTTCTAAGCGTTTTGAAGGTGAAAACACTGATTTCCCCCCTCTAGACTATTCAGGGGTCCCCCATGAGAACTTTGAAAGACTCCATTCTTGTATGGAGAAAATGGAAAGGTTTTTGGGAAACCAAAACCCACCCACACCCAAAAGACTAAGAGAATGGCCCCAGGATGACCCTAGG